>NW_022146309.1:1390013-1705560 GCF_002938485.1 Sitophilus oryzae | reverse complement strand
CTCAATTGTGCTTCCATTTCAGTTACGTATTGCTGGCAAATATACGTGTTTAAGGGGTTTTTTCCGAAAAACTCCTGCCGGTTTTAAATAAAATATTCTAATATTTTTTTTTAATATCCCTTTTAATATCGGGATTTCGGGATTGAAAAAACGTCCGGGATCCCGGATTGAATCTGTTTTTTCCAAAATCAGCTTTTTTACGTCAAGGGCTTTAAGCAGGATCGTGATTAATCTAATGACAGATTTTTCAAAACACAATGTATACATTTTAAAAAATCTTAAAATATTATTCTGAAAATTTTTCAAGAATAAATAAATACCTAAATAATGAAACTTAATAAGTAAGTACTAAAACATACAGCGCCATAATATCTCGACCTCCGTCCGTTATGCTCGTAACAGGTTGAAACAGAATGTATCTAAACAACTGATGCGTTGTTCTCCAACCTGTTTCAAGCCTCCATCGACAAATCGACCGATGCAGCGGCGTTCCTTTCCCACTCCGATTATCTCGACCGCCGCCCTGTTATGCTCGTAACAGGTTCAAAAACAACATATCTAAAATGACTGCTTCTCAACCCGTTGCGAGCCTCCATCGACAATCGACCGATGCAGCAGGGTTCCTTTCCCACTCCTGTTATCTCGACCGCCAGGCGTTATGCCGCAACTGTTTCAAAAAACCTGCTTCTTTTATATCATATTTTTTAAACTGTTTGCAAACCCAATACGACTATCGACGGTTTCGACCGAAGCAGCTACGTTCGCCGTAGCGCTTTCCCCACTCCGTTGTCCGTTGTCTCGCCTCCTGTATCGATGGTTGACGAAATAACATGTTTTCCATCCATACTAGTTGTTTTTTGAATTGCTTCGAGCAGCATAGAATTTCGTGGTGGTGCAGAGCGCCGACTTCGTTTTTCGTTTCACGACATCCGATCTCTACGATGTCGTTATTTTATATCTGTTATTTTTTAAGTAGTAGCGGTTGCGTTATGTTATTTATAAATAATTGTTATAAAATAACAGATAGTTAATAACAACCCATCACTATTTTCACTTAAAAAAATAAAGACTGTCTAAGCTCATTATTTTTTTTTAATTAATATTGATTTTTAATAATTATTTTCTTAATTATTAATAATACTTAATAAACATATTCTAAAAATTAAAACAGTTTTTTTTTTTTTTTTATAAAATTTATATTTTTAAGTGCATTATTTTTTATTAAGAAATAATATGAGGATTTTATGATTTTACTACACTTTGGGCAATGTGTATGATATTTTAGGTGTTTAACATTAAAGTCAAAAAATAACAGAAACCTGTTATTTTAAGCTGTTATATATAAATAACAGTTCAAGTGTTATTTAAAAATAACAGTTTTTGACTTATTATTGTACGTTTATTGCTAAGCAACCACCGTTTGCTAACTCTTTCAGAATTTATAATAAAAGAATATAAACAGAAGCAAATGTTATGTCAAGGTGTCTTGCTTTAAAACAATAGGTTGAAAACTTACTAGGTCTGTTGACTCGGACCTGTTGACGGAAGCAAAGGTAAAGTTCTAATGTTAAAATTACGAAAAAATGTTGAGTCTTCCTCAGGCGAATATCTCCAACAAAAATAGAGCTAATGAGATAAACCAAAAAACTCAACGATAACCATTTAGGTTGTCACATATGCTTTATTATACAAATGAATGAATGATTTTATTGAATAAAACCATTCAATAGTTAAGAAATCATTCATTCAGTAACAATTCGATAGTCTAATTCATTCGATAGTTCCCATCACTACCACATACTGCTTAAAAACATCAAAATCGGTCCTACTAGAATGAAGCACACTACTCAAAATAATTATCATATTTAGAATAAAAATAATTGTAAATATTTCTAAATGGAAGCATGCATTTTCTGCCTTTCTCTTGTGAGTTTTTTGAGATAATTAGGGTACGAACTGACATATAATTTTTAGTCGGCCGACTAAAATTATTGTTAAGTTGCAAAAGTGAAAACAATACGTTCTTATGGAGCCGATCGGCCCAATATTTGATTATATTGGTTATTTCCTTAGGTTATCCTTAGGTTATGCGCTGACAGGAAATTTTAGTCGTCCGACTATTTAGTTGCATATTTGTAACCAATATATCTTTATGGAGCCGCGTTCACATGCAATCAAATAGTCGGCCGATGGGCGCTATACGTATGTATTGTTTTCACTTTTGCAACAAAATAGTCGGCCAACTAAAAGCTGAGTTAGCGCGTAGACTTATTGTATCTAATTTCCCTTCAAAGTATCCGTACTATTTAAAATCGTAAGTCAGGGAATTCACAGTGCCGTGTTTTTCAAATTAGTGCTTTTTTTTAGAAAATATGCGATAATTGTTTTAAGTAGTGTATATTAAACTTTAAATTACATCAAAGTTTTAAGCTGCCCATGAGTGTATTATATTCGATATAAGACAAAAATTGTTAATCGAATTTATTAAGATTCAATAATTGTATATTTTCATCATTGAAATAATTGTATTAATATGCGGATTTAAATTATTTTAGGTAGTGATAGCTACATTATAGAAAAACTACTTGGTAAGGGGCAATTTGGAACAGTATTCAAAGCGCAGAATTTGCATATGCGCACCACAGTAGCGTTGAAACATCAGAAACCTCCAAATAAATGGGAATATTACATATGTCGAGAACTACAAGCTCGACTTGCCAGTCATTCCTTAAGAGATAGATTTATGGATATCTCTATAGGATATTTCAGTAAAGTATTTTATGTGTCTTATATAACTTAAAAAAATATTTTTATATAAACTGAATATAATACAACTTGTCGTTTATTTCTCTACACGTCAGGTCAACCGGAAATTCATATTTATGAAAAAAATTAAAAAAAAAGTGTGTGCACTCTGTGCGCGTATATTTGAAGTGAAACGTCTACTAACATAAAACTCTCTCAGTCTGCCTGTGCGTCTCTCCGTCTGTCCATCCCACCCTGATGAAGTTGTAAACAAATCGTCGTATCCAATTTTGCAGGGTGGCACCAACTCACATAATCTACATACCAAATTCGGTTGCATTCGGACGAAATCAGCTTTTGACGTTTCTTACTCCAAAACTAACTGTCACAGTGACACGTGTCGTACAAGTTGGCCTTGATCCAATCTTTCGACATATCAAATTTAATTTAAATCGGACGGTTTTTTCGCCATTGATGATGGGTTTTCATAGTACACGAAACTTCGAGTCTCAGCTCATTAGTCTAGTCTTCGAGCCCCATCTGCATTCCGAGTTTCAGCCCCCTAGCCATCGGGCCACAGTTACGACGCTCCGAAGACCCATTAAATCGGACGATTTTTTCGTTACTGATGATGGGGTTTCATAGTTCACGAAACGTCGTCAAAATATCATGAAAAGGTGGGGCTCTTCGAGCCCCATCTACATTCCGAGTTTATGTATACTAATGCTGCGCGCGTCTTACTTGTACGATGCTTGTATACGGTAATCGCAAAACATTTTCCGATGTACGTCATCAATCATATCGAAATTGACACTAAAGCCTGTAAACCTGACCAAATGAAATTTTGGGAAAAATGTTTAAATTTGTTGTATAATTTAAGATACCGAGCAGCTCTTCATTTTACTTCATATAGCAAATGATTGTAATAAATATTTTATTTAGATTAAAGCTGCAAAAATTAGTTTAAAACGATTTTTATGATCGTCATGTTGGTCACATTGCGCCACGATCAGCAAATCAAAGTTGATTACGAGCATCGGAAATTGTTTTGCGATGGCTTTAGTATTAGATTAGGTTAGTTAAGGTGTTATGAAAGTCGAGTTGGAATGCTTTTCAACATCAAAGTAAATAGGCTGTCTTCCAGCTTACTTAAGACGCTACGAAGCCGTCCAACTAGACTTTGATAAAACAGTTGATACCATACAAACAGCGTAAAAGCACAGTTTAATTAATAGTTAATATTCGGTTAAAGGCGGATTCTCACGACTGGCGTACTTGACAAACGTTGTTAATGGAATATACTTGCCATGTGGTGTCAGTGAGAACAGGTTAAGTCCCTAAACAGGTAAAACAATAATAGATTATGTAATATCAAATTTACGTGCTCTTCAATATTGGCGACATACCTAAATCGTTTTCACAGCAATAAATGGGTTGGACAAATGAAGACTACACGGGAAAAACCAGATATGTCACATTTTCATAGAAATTAAGATAGCGATACAACTTTATAGACAAATGTTAACGTCATTCGAAAAAAGAAAGCAATAATACGCTTAGTCCCAGAGATATTACAGCTTGGTTATTTTGCCGTACAAAGGAAAAACCAGAGTAGTCCACGCGCAAATGGCAAAAACCAGAGATGTACTTACGCATGGGCGACAAGCACGCATCTTGCAATTAGTATTATATTATTAAAACAAGGGATATTACAGAAAATAAACGTCGAAAATCAAAAACACAAACAAATTTATTCCGCTCGAAACTTGCCGAAGCTTACAATAAACAACAATAATCTCGACTGACCGAAAAACATAGATGAATCAACAAATCTCTCAAAGACATCATCGACACGATGGATAGAAAACTATTATCCTTAAGGCGGATTCTTACGACTGGCGTACTTGACAAACATTTGTTATTGGAATATACTTGCCATGTCGTGAGAACGGGTTCCTTGATCACTTGTCGCGTCCTCACTCTCTGTCGGTAAATATGGCCCGAGTCAAAGGATCACAATTATTCGTACACTTGCTGAGTGTAGGCTTGGCCAGCCTTGGCTATATTTGCCGAGGCGCAAAAAAACGACCGCGCAAATAATGCAACTGTTATAGCGTATGTCCGATTTATTTCCGGATCGTAGTGTTTTCGAGTTAATTGCGGATAATTTAAAACGTTAAAAACAATAATAGATTATGTAATATCAAATTTGTTAATAACTTCAATATTGGCGACATACCTAAATCGTTTTCACAGCAATAAATGGAGTGGACAAATGAAGACTACACGGGAAAAAACCAGATATGTCACACTTTCATAGAAATTAAAATAGCGATACAACTTTATAGACAAATGTTAACGTCATTCGAAAAAAATAATACGCTTAGTCCCAGAGATATTACAGCTTGGTTATTTTGCCGTACAAAGGAAAAACCAGAGTAGTCCACGCGCAAATGGCAAAAACCAGAGATGTACATACGCATGGGCGACAAGCACGCATCTTGCAATTATTATATTAAAACAAGGGATATTACAGAAAATAAACGTCGAAAATCAAAAACACAAACAAATTTATTCCGCTCGAAACTTGCCGAAGCTTACAATAAACAACAATAGTCTCGACTGACCGAAAAACATAGATGAATCGACAAATCTCTCAAAAACATCATCTGACACGATGGATGAAAACTAATATCCTTAGGCGGGTTTCTCACGACTCGTGTGCTTGACAAACATTTATTATTGGAATATACTTGCCATGTCGCGTCGTGAACTGTTTCCTTGGTCACTCGTTGCGCTTCCATTCTCTGTCGGTAAATATAGCCCGAGTCGATTAATCGTACACTTGCCAAGTATACTTGGCTAGCCTTGTTTACACTTGCCGAGGCGCAAAAAAACGACCGCGCAAATAATGCAACTGTTATAGCGTATGTCCGATTTATTTCCGGATCGTAGTGTTTTTCGAGTTAATTGCGGATAATTTAAAACGTTAAAACAATAATAGATTATGTAATATCAAATTTACATTAATAACTTCAATATTGGCGACATACTAAATCGGTCCATCAGCAATAAATGGAGTGGACAAATGAAGACTACACGGGAGAAAAACCAGATATGTCACATTTTCACTTGAGAAACCATGGATAGCATTAAACTTTATAGACAAATGTTAACGTCATTCGAAGAAAAAGAAAGCAATAATACGCTTAGTCCCAGAGATATTACAGCTTGGTTATTTTGCCGTACAAAGGAAAACCAGAGTAGTCCACGCGCAAATGGCAAAAACCAGAGATGTACTTATGCATGGGCGACAAGCACGCATCTTGCAATTGACATATTATTAAAACAAGAGGATACAGAAAATAAACGTCGAAAATCAAAAACACAAACAAATTTATTCCGCTCGAAACTTGCCGCAGCTTACAATAAACAACAATAATCTCGACTGACCGAAAAACATAGATGAATCAACAAATCTCTCAAAAACATCATCTGACACGATGGATAGAAAACTATTATCCTTAAGGCGGATTCTCACGACTGGCATACTTGACAAACATTTGTTATTGGAATATACTTACCATGTCGTGAGAACGAAATTGCTGATCACTTGTCGCGTCCTCACTCTCTGTCGGTAAATATAGCCCGAGTCGATTAATCGTACACTTGCCAAGTGTTTTACAAGTGTACTTGGCCAGCCTTGTTACACTTGCCGAGGCGCAAAAAACGACCGCGCAAATAATAATTGTACTCTTATAGAGTATGTCGAGTTTGTCCGAGGATCGTAGTGTTTTCGAGTTAATTGCGGATAATTTAAAACAGTTAAACAATAATAGATTATGTAATATCAAATTTACATTAATAACTTCAATATTGGCGACATACATAAATCGTTTTCACAGCAATAAATGGGGTGGACAAATGAAGACTACACAGGAAAAACCAGATATGTCACATATTCATAGAAATTAAGATAGCGATACAACTTTATAGACAAATGTTAACGTCATTCGAAAAAAGAAAGCAATAATACGCTTAGTCCCAGAGATATTACAGCTTGATTATTTTGTCGTACAAAGGAAAAACCAGAGTAGTCCACGCGCAAATGGCAAAAACCACAGATGTACTTACGCATGGGCGACAAGCACGCATCTTGCAATTAGTATTATATTAAGTGACAAAGGGATATTACAGAGAAAATAAACGTCGAAAATCAAAAGCACAAACAAATTTATTCCGCTCGAAACTTGCCGCAGCTTACAATAAACAACAATAATCTCGACTGACCGAAAAACACAGATGAATCAACAAATCTCTCAAAAACATCATCTGACACGATGGATAGAAAACTATTATCCTTAAGGCGGATTCTCACGACTGGCGTACTTGACAAACATTTGTTATTGGAATATACTTGCCATGTCGTGAGAACGGGTTCCTTGATCACTTGTCGCGTCCTCACTCTCTGTCGGTAAATATGGCCCGAGTCGTTAATCGTACACTTGCCAAGTATACTTGGCTAGCCTTGTTACACTTGCCGAGGCGCAAAAAACGACCGCGCAAATAATGCAACTGTTATAGCGTATGTCAGATTTATTTCCGGATCGTAGTGTTTTCGAGTTAATTGCGGATAATTTAAAACATTAAAACAATAATAGATTATGTATATCAAATTTACATTAATAACTTCAATATTGGCGACATACCTAAATCGTTTTCACAGCAATAAATGGAGTGGACAAATGAAGACTACACAGGAAAAACCAGATATGTCACATTTTCGTAGAAATTAAGATAGCGATACAACTTTATAGACAAATGTTAACGTCATTCGAAAAAGAAAGCAATAATACGCTTAGTCCCAGAGATATTACAGCTTAGTTATTTTGCCGTACAAAGGAAAAACCAGAGTGGTCCACGCGTAAATGGCAAAAACCAGAGATGTACTTATGCATGGGCGACAAGCACGCATCTTGCAATTAGTATTATATTATTAAAACAAGGGATATTACAGAAAATCGTCGAAAATCAAAAATACAAATAAATTTATTCCGCTCGAAACTTGCCGAAGCTTACAATAAACAACAATAATCTCGACTGACCGAAAAACATAGATGAATCAACAAATCTCTCAAAAACATCATCTGACACGATGGATAGAAAACTATTATCCTTAAGGCGGATTCTCACGACTGGTGTACTTGACAAGCATTTGTTATTGGAATATGCTCGCCATGTCGTGGGAGCAGGTTCCTTGATCACTTGTCGCGTCCTCACTCTCTGCCGGTAAATATAGCCCGAGTCGATTAATCGTACACTTGCCAAGTGTACTTAGCTAGCCTTGTCTATACTTGCTGAGGCGCAAAAAACGACCGCGCAAATAATGCAACTGTTATAGCGTATGTCGATTTATTCCGGATCGTAGTGTTTTTCGAGTTAATTTTGGATAATTTAAAACGTTAAAACAATAATAGATTATGTAATATCAAATTTACATTAATAACTTCAATATCGGCGACATACCTAAATCGTTTCCACAGCAATAAAATGGAGTGGACAAATGAAGACTACACGGGGAAAAACCAGATATATCACATTTTCATAGAAATTAAGATAGCGATACATCTTTATAGACAAATGTTAACGTCATTCGAAAAAAGAAAGCAATAATATGCTTTCTCAGAGATATTACAGCTTGTTTATTTTGCCGTACAAAGGAAAAACCAGAGTGGTCCACGCGTAAATGGCAAAAACCAGAGATGTACAGTTGTACAAATATAGGAAGAGACTTGGGGATAGCTCCGGTCGCCGTGTTATTTTATATTTCTTACGTCTCTAGCTATACTTGTTAAGTTGTACTTACGCATGGGCGACAAGCATGCATCTTGCAGTGAGTATTATATTATTAAAACAAGGGATATTACAGGAAATCGTCGAAAATCAAAAACACAAAATAAATTTATTCCGCTCGAAACTTGCCGAAGTTTACAATAAACAACAATAATCTCATTGACCGGAAAACATAGATGAATCAACAAATCTCTCAAAGACATCATCTGACACGATCGATAGAAAAATATTATCCTTATGTAACAATCTTAAAGGTATACACATACACGTAATTAATTTGTATAGTCTGTCAACGAGAGATCCTTGACATTGATGATGTGTCTGTCATTTTAATTTCAAAGTAGTTTATTTTTTTTTTTTATTTTACAAAGAAATAAATTGGTACAACTGGAACACTTGCTAGCAGGGAAATTAGTCCATGTATTTAAAATTTGACTGACAAGTAGCTTCAAAATATTGTGAAAGAATTGTATAAAACTGAAAAATGTAATCGTTATTTTATTTAATAAAAACGGTATGTGTTAATACAAAACATAAACAAAACAAAGGTACATACCAAAAAATATAAAAAGAACTATTTCTTACTTCAAGCTTTATGAAACTTCCCGCATTTATGATTATAGTTATCAATATAACTTATATACAAATATTTTTTTTTTTTTTTTTTATAATTTTAATAAAACAACATAAATAAAACAAACTATTTTATTAATAACACTTACCAAATTTTTTATACCTCACAGGTTATTAATTAACTTTAATCTTAATTTTTTTAAACCAGTACCTTTTGCCATTATTTTTCTGCAGTACTAAAATAAATTGTTACCTATTGTGTAATGTCGATATTTTACAGCTACTCTCAGTTTTTAGTATGTGTTTAGTATGGTTCTTCTACCATATTCGAGATGCACTTAATCTACGACGAGATGGTATACGAACTTTTATTGATAGTAACTTTATTGGTGTACCTGTATAAGACTTTCTGCCTGGGCAGCAAGTATTAATCATAAACTGTGCTCTGGGTTCTACAGTTAATTTTCACTCGATTTTTTCCCTCCACTTGACTTCAAAAGACACAAAACACGTAATAACACGAATCATAATGCATCATCTTCCAAAACGCACCAAATTGTTGACAAAAGTTGTACAAAATTATAACCTATAATTTAGCAAGACTTTGACAAATGTCAAAATCTAAAGGCGAGTTCATACGCATCGGCGTCCGTTTGTCGTTTATCGTTCCGTCAAACCAATAAAATTGAAATCACGATCTGTCATTTTTTTAAATAAACCAATAAAACTGGTTAAAAACAACAAGTGACGACGCATGACGAATTTATATTTAAATCCATCCATAGTTAACTTAAAAATTATTAGAAACTTTTTTTAGTAAAATAAATAGATTGGTATGGGACGTCATCTGCTTTTCTTCTGTCATCGTCTGTCGAAATCTTACCTGAGAAAAAAAACAGAGTATACGTATATATGGAATATTTTTTTCGTTATCAATATGGTTATAAATTTATGTATTGTAATAAAAACCTATTTAAATATATTTTTTCAACAAAAAAAATAATAGTTGATTTAGGTTTTATACAACCTTTAATTAATTGAACATCTCTGGTTTTCCTCCGTTTTGTTTTGCATTTTGACTATTTTTTTTAGATTATCTATTTAGATTTTTATTTCAATTATTCAGAATATGGCGATAATTCGCAATATTAATAATTCAGAATTGGTAGTAATATAAATATTTTTCTAATTATTCAACCGAAAAAAACATATTTCTTTAAAAACACTAAATTGCATTTTTCTCGGCTCCAATTAATGGACAAAACTGGGTTTTCCCGTATAGTCTTCAAATGATGTTGTTTTGGAATTTAGGGATTTATACGAAAATGAGCCCTTCATATGGATGGCCAAACATAAAGAACATAGAAATCGTATTGCAGTGTACAGTAAAAGAACTTAAAAAGAAAAAAGAATCACTAGCAACGACAATTTCGGGACGACCGGTATCCATCGATGCGACTATACTGTTTACTTGCCAAGGATTGTAGGGGTACTTGGCAAATACGCATATATTGGCGTACTTGCCAAGTACACTTGCCAATGTAGTACAAAGCGGGGACTGGTGGGGATACTTGCCAAGTGCGCAAATATTGGCGTACTTGTCAAGTACGCCAGTCGTGAGAATCCGCCTTAAAGTGAGACGCACGCGACATCTATATGCTTATATTTATATGGCAGTATCCGGTTGACCTAGTCCAAGTCCACCTTGTCAACCAAGCTTAAGGAAGGATAATATCAAGAAAATTATAGTAAACGCGATGGGGCGTTAACATGTTCGACTTAAATTCCGGTTAATCAGGGGCGTTCGAGTTTAATTTAAAACGTGTTAAAATATTAATTGGGGTAGACTCAGTAATTTACTAGTTTTGATTTATGTTAAGGCAAGAAATGTTGTTAGTTTTTAATTTGTTAAAAACTATATCTATATCTCATAACAAAAATACAGATACGCTATTGAAACAACTAAATCAAGTTGACGCCTCTTCTTTATTTTACTACTCATATTATAATTAGTTATTAGTGAAAATTTATTTCACTATTTTTAATGTTTTGTTTTCTTCAAATATTTTTGATGGAATCTACATTCCATCAAGACGCATAGTTCAATATTAATTGCCAGTCGAACAAACTCCTAAGAGTGTGTTAAATTGTCAAGTTTATGAATATGAATATTAGATTATATTATTTGTAACTTAATATTTCGATATTTTTTATTTGCCCTGATGTTACTGTGGGCATGGTAATAAAAGAAATTGATACTACTCTTTTATCATTTATTTTAGGTGACCAGGCATCAATACTAGTGTCACAGTATCAACCATTTGGATCTTTATTAGATACAGCTAATCTGTTAAAAACGCTGGATAGACAAACCACTGGAAAAGAATCTATTTGTATATATTTTACATTAGAAATGTTAAAAATAGTAAAAGCTATGCATGAAGTGAAAATCATTCATGCTGATATAAAGCCAGATAACTTTTTAGTTATAATGACTGCCGACAACTCTCTTAGCTTACAATTAATAGACTTTGGCTGTAGTATAGATATGACATTATTTCCCGAAAATGCTACATTTACTAGACCAATAACAACAGACAATTTTGTCTGCTGTGAGGTAAGATTCCTTATAATTAATTAGTAGAAGTTTCGAAGATTATAATACAACGGAAAAATCTCTATTATAGGTACAAGAAAGGAGACCATGGAGTTATCATACGGATCTATTCTGTGTTGCGGCGTCTGCACATGTTCTTTTATTTCAAGAATACATTGAATTAAAAAAGACTGGAGACGTTTGGAGCATCTTAAAACATTTCCCTAGATATATAAAAATCGATTTATGGAATATGTTCTTTAGTACTTTACTTAATCAACAAGCAGGTCCAGCCAATACCGATTCACTGGAATTATTATTTCAAGAGGAATTAGAACTTAATCCTAGACGAGACGTAAATATTCATCTTCGTAAGCTTATAAATATGTTGAAAAATCGATAGCTTATAATTTTATAAATTAATTTAAGTGTATTTATTTATTATTTACTATCATGTAGTTTAATTTCACTGAGTCATCAGGCTGTTTTATAGTTGTTGGTTATTTTAAACTATACAAGAGTAAACGAGTAAATATATTGGTTTTGATCTTTATTTTATTTTTTTCAAAAATAAGCGCTGTACTTAAACTGCCGTTAAACGGTAGCTTACTAAAATGCCGTTAATAGGTATGACGTCGTTGATGTGACGCACTTGACAGCTTTATGAAATATAGGAATGGGCTCTTTCACAAAAAATAAAATACCCAATTCAAGGACAAAATCTGAAATAGAAGTCTATTTTCAGTATATTTATCCAAAAAAAAATAGTTCCGCGACATTGAATAATTTTTTATAGGCCCTCAAAATTGCTTTAATTTGAAATAATTTTAAAGCGCCAATTGATGACGTATGAAAAATACACCCAATCACATTGCAGAACCGTGCTCGTGCGCCAGCCAACAACTGGCAACATTGCGATTTGATTTGACCAGCACCACCTCAACTCAAGGCCAATCAACATGATATGGGCAAAGCAAATATGGCGGCGAAGGCAGCGCATTATTAAATTGTTTACCTTTAACCTGAAAAGCCGGTAGTGGTTTCTCGTTCCGATTGCATACCAGAAATAATTAATTATCTCTAGTTTGTGTGCTTCTGCAACACGTTTGTTTAGTTCTTAGTGTTCAGTGCATGGTGTGATCAGAAAATTGTGATAAAATAACAGTGTAATAAAAATCCAAACCAGACATTCCACATAGAGAACTTCAAACTTTTGTGCTTGTCGTACTCCTCTATTATTAATTATTTTAAGGTGAGAACTAGAAGTATTTATCAAGATATTCCACCTAAATGAGTAAAAAGCCTTCGCCGCCAGTCTGCATAGTACTTTATAATGGTTACTTTTACAATAATCAAAAGATAGGTATTAAAGGGTAGGTATTAACATTTTATTGTAGCATGCCTTTTACATGCTCTGTTCCAAATTGTAACGGAAATTATAGAGGGGGTCCCAAGGTTTCTGCTTTTATATTCCCCAAAAATGACGAGCTTCGTAAAAAATGGTTGGCAGCTATTAAAAGAGATTATTTCACTCCTACTAGTAGTTCTCGGGTAAGAAGTGCATTAAATATGCCTCAAAAAGGCTAAAGGCCAAAGCCTCTGTTACCCTAGTGAGGCTACTACTTACACTTACCTCACTATAAGTAAAATATTGGAAGAAGAATCAAGCTTTTTACATCAAAAAGATCACAGAAAGATATTGAGAACATTGACATTTGAAAATATAAATTGCCTGGATGTAAGTCTTTTTTTAGGTCACAATTGCCCCTCACATACGTCAGAATTTATTATTAAATCCATCTTGTTCAGAAATCAAATATATTTTATTGAAGAACTATGCAAAAAAAGGAATGACGTCTTTACCACAAAGACAATACCCTATGTAAAGAGAAAGAGTAAAGAAAACTAAGCTAAGCGTAAGGTATTTAATTTTTTTTTCTATATAAAATCTTGAAACACATATTATATTTTTAATTTATCCTCATCTATTATAGCTTAAATTTATTCCCATTTGTGTAAATTGTTTGAATGTTTTAACACTACTTATTTTCTGAGAAAGCAGACCTTTTTATAAAAAGTAACTAACTGATGTTTTCATAAAAGTAATAATACAAAAAATTCCATACTTATGTGGAGAACTTTGACTCCCTGTAAATTAAAAATTAGTGAAATATTACGTAATCTAACCCGACATTTGTGTGAAAAATGTCTATTTGGAAACAAAGCAGGTTTTAAAATACGCGCCAAATAAAGCACTTCTATCTCCGCCATATTGGAAAAGGTTGAATGGCTTTGTGTGGAGGTGGTGATGGGTCAGCATGGTGGCCCGGCCGCGGCCGTGTTGCCGCTTTTCAACATGCCAGGTGTGACGTATTAAAAATAAAGTACGGATTTTTATTCTGGGCTTTTTTGTTTTTATTTATTTTCTTAAGAACCACTTCAAATTTTTCGAAAGTGAGATAGCAGAAAATTCTAGAATTAATTGTTTTATTCAATTATGCTAATTCCAAAATATAGTGAAAGAGCCCATTTTATAAGGACTAACCAACGCTATTCGCCCTACCAAATAACCAACTTAACCAACGCAACTATCCTCGACACTGGTAAAAAAATATAAAAAACAAATATAAATTAGTAAAAACCAACCAACCCCACCAAATAACCAACTAACCAATGAATTAACACCCTCCAAATAACCACGCTAACCAACCCGCCAAATAACTAAACCAATCCAATCAAAAAGAGTGAAACCAATACAATCAAATCACGCTATAAGCAAAAAAATATATAAAAGTCTTGGTCCGGCGTGAGATTTGAACCACGGATTATTCGCTCACGAAGCAAACGGAGCCACAGTCACCAGTCACCTCAGTCACCAGTCGACCTCAGTCACGGAGCCACAGGTGCTCTTGCAAAACTGCCTATAGCTAGGCGTTACTTTCCGCCGACATCAACGACGTCATATCTATTAACGGCATCTTAGTAGGCTACCGTTTAACGGCAGTTTAAGTACATTGAAAAATAATCATGATTTGAAGGAATGGTTTAAGTAATCAAAATGTTACTTTGAAAAATCTGGAAATAACCTTTTTTTTAGCTACCCTGTGACATAAAATACCATTTTATAGACTTGTTGGTTTTATTTAAAAAATGTTATACAGAGTGTCCCAGAAATAAGTGCAAGTATTTTAACTGGTAATATAATTCGACCCAAGAAAAACGGGTAATTATTGGGAAAACTGGAAATCGTCCGATTTTCACCAAAATTTGTATACAGCTTCTTTTGAGGTCGTAGATTACCAATCTGAATCTTTTTTCTTGGCGGTCTCTTACCCTTTTTCAGAAAAACGGAAAATAATTTCAACATTGAATTTTTCTTTATTTCGGCCCTATAAAGTAATAATTTCATTATATTTTCATTACATTATAGTTTATCTAAAAGCTACACTTGATTGAGGATAGAAAAATGTCCAAAAATTTACTGAAAAACACTTTTCTTAACAAAATAACAAAGAAAATTGAGACCAGATGGAAGTTTGACAATTCATATATCCTCCTTTCTCTCTCCTATGTAATGAGAGAGACAAATATATTCTAGACCTAATCTAGAAATTTGAAAATTTACAACGTTGCCATATCTTCTTATTTTTTCGGGTGATTAGGGATTTTAAATAAATTACCTGTTATGATATTTGACAATAGTTAAGTTACGCGGAAGAGTTTTGATTGCATTGGTTACAACTTCCATGCGGAGGGTGTTAATCTTTTGTTGTTATATTATATTAAAAGAAGATTAACCCCCTCCGCAAAGAAGTTATTCTTAAGACTATTTATAACCACGAAGTTGCACGAAAGAGTTTTGATTGCATTGGTTTCAACTTCTTTGCGGAGGGGGTTAATCTTTTTTTTTGATATAATATAACAACAAAAGCTTAACACCCACCGCATGGAAGTTGTAACCAATGCAATCAAAACTCTTTTGTTCAACTTCGTGGTTATAAATAGTCAGATCTCGTTGGTAAAATAGCAGTTATGGGAAGGAGCCGTTCTTCTGGAGACCGTCTTTCGTAATCCCAGAATGAGCGAAAAAAACACGCTAAATTTAAGTTTAGCATTGGCAACGTTGCTTTAAACGCCAGAAACACATAACCCAACATTTTCAGATTGTTTACAAATTTATTTTAGCAAATTTTCTTCTATTATGCATCGAATTGGTTAAAAAAAGTAACAGAAAAAATAGCAAAAACATCATTGTTTATTGAATACCTAAAATATGTGCTAGAAAACCTTAAAAATATGAGAAATTAAGAAAAAATCGATGTTAAAATAATTTTTCGTTTTTCTGAAAAACGGTAAGAAACCGAAAAAAAGTTCAGATTTGTAATCCACGACCTCAAAATAGGGTGTATACCAATTTTGGTGAAAATCGGACGATGTCCAGTTTTCCCAATAATTATCGAAAAACTCCCATGAGTTTTTTTGCAAAAAAATTGAAAGTTTTAAATTATTCTTGAAATCTTCCGAAAAATATTGAAAAACTTTTGAGTGCCGCTTGTTCAGTTTCCGGAAATTTGTTTATAGTGTTTCAAGAGGACAGACAAGTTTTATGTTGCATTTTTCTTAGATTAATGACACCTTGGGTGAGGATAGAATATTAATACACAGACAAATATAACTTCAAGCGTTGAGAAAAAAAGGCATTTTATGTAACTTAGATATAATTTTTATTTTTCAAGACTTACAATATATTCTTGAACTCTATCTTTAACAACATTTACACTTTCGGGAGTTCCATATTCTTCTTCAAATTTTCTAAACTTCATGAATAGAGATTTCATGCTCCTCAATGGTAACTTCTGCAATGCCGCTCTTTCCAACACTTGTCTAGCTTGTTCAATGTGATTTTTTTTAATTAACTGATCTACATATGTAATCCAAATATTTACTTTTCTTGGATCTGTTGTTAGAATTGATTCAAATATTGCACAAGCTTGGTCTACTTCTCCATATTTAAATTCTAGTATCGCAAAACGCACAATGATATTCATTTCTACAATGTATTTCCGAAATATATTTTATTATTTCATAATATTCAATTTGCTACTTACGTGTCTTTTTGTCTGCTAATGATCTAAGTGCACTGTCTTTACAATTTCTTGCTTCTTTATATTTGCCTATCTGATAATATATCTTCCCCAGCTCTAACCACATCAATTGGTCCTGTTTATATTTGCTTCGTATTTTCTTAACTTTTTCCTCCATTTCAGTGTATTTACCTTCTTCAGCAAACATCTGAATTATCCTCAAATATATGTTTAAAGGTTCATTAAATTTTAAAGCTTCATCTAATACTCTATCAAAAGATTCCTGAAATACCATAAATGTTCATAAATCTTAACGTTAAATTCTAATGTCTCTAAAAAAATTATATTTGAAGGGCAACGGGAAAAACTCACGTCACAAAACCGACTTACGGAGAAAACGATGATTTAATGTTGCCAAATACTATGTTAAAGATACACACATTTATTACTGTATGCGTTATTATTTGGATATAGTTTGTTATATTCAATTAACAATTTAGCATGTGTTTGAATTTTTGGAACTTGGTATTCCAAAAATAATATATATACAACCCTGTATATATATTATTATATACAACCCTGTATATATATTATTATATTCACCATATACGACACGGAGTATTGTAACTAAACGATTAGATTTTTACAAATTGTAAGTTTTGGGTTCGTTGAATGACTATTAGAGCTACAATTTAAAAATATTTTACAAGGTACAGAGTGTCCCAAATAAGTAAAAAATATTATAGTTGTATTTTTTTAAATGGAACACCCTGTATATTGTTCTATTTTTGGATTCTACGTTTGAAATAAAGGTAAATTTGATTAAGGTTTATCACACTTAAACCTTACCGTTTATGAAATATTTTCAATTTTATGAAATTGCAGTGAAATTTTTAAGGCTTCATTTCTCCAAGGGTATCAAAGTTTTTAATACTAAATATTTACTGAAGATTATTTATTGATCAGATATTGTGTTGCAATAATAAAACTTTTACTACCTTATACAGAGAGTCCAAAAATTCATATTAAATAATTACTAGCTTTAAACGGCAATAACTTGTTTAATTTAAATGGACACCCTATATATTTTAAGTGAATCAGATGCACAATGAAATTGTCTATCAAATTGTATTATACCATTTTTTACCCATCTCTTCAAGTTTTCATAGAAAATTAATTTTCTTATAATTTGGACCTCATTTATCACTATACCCATGGAATATTGACATTTTAGGTTATTTTTAAAGATGTAACAAATTTTCAAAGGGTTACTAAAACTGTCGATATAGTGGCTTATTTAATTAAAAAATTAAAAATACCGTTTAAATATTTTTTGTTAAAGAGGACCAATTAATATGATCCCAGTATTCAAACTACATTAATTGACTGTTTACGTTGATTAATAATAATTGCTCCAAATACTAAAAAACTGAATTTTGTGTGTGTATTAGACAGTGTGGAAAAAGTAACACCTTATAAATTTTATTACATTTTTTGACGAATGCTTATTTATAGAAACAAAGACGTTCATTTTCATAGCTTATTTTTATATTGATTTCTGGGCCAAATGCACATTTATTTAGAATACTTTTTTAATTGAAACAATTTAAAAGTATGTAATTAACTAATTTTTGGTGTTTTTGGTCGGAAATAATGGTGGTATAATTAATTGGTATACTCTTTTACAAAGATTAAATAGTTTTTTTTCTATGCCAATGAACTTGCAATATTTACCACCTGTACATTTTGTACATATATGGTGCTATAAAAAATCTGAAATGTCAATATTCCATGGGTATAGTGATTAGGGAATGCAATCCCGCACCAAAATCTTAATCCCGCAAACCCGCAGGATTAAAGCAATCAATCCCGCGGATCCGTAAAATTGCGGGATTGTAAACAATAAATGCTCTTCTTTTCTCTCTCCGATTTCGGGATGAGGTTTGGACCAGGTTTTAGACGCATCGATTGTGATTAAGATGCTATGTGGTTTTCGAAAATATATTTAGCGAATTCTCGTACAGAGTGTTTTATAATAGTGTACAAATTTGATCAAGAATTTTTTTTACCGAAAATTTACAATTTTTGAAAAATCGAAATTTTAACTATGTACGACTAATCTATATTGAAATTAGAAAAAACAATTTGGTGTTTTTTTAAATTTTTTGTTTTAAGGAAAATACGAGTTTTTTTCGAAAAATATGCATTTATAGTCATACATTTGGTCCTAAATGGTACAAAAGACATTGTACATTTTGCATAGGCCCACAATATACTGATATAGCGTTTATCTTAAACTAGCTGACCAGAAATTTGGACCGGTGTATACAGGGTGTTAAAAAAATATATTTAATATTAAATAAGCTTAAATTTTATTTAATTTTTATCTACTTATTTTATAAATAAAAGTATTATTCTGATGTTGAAGGTTTTTTTTTCAATTTGTGTTAGTTATCAGCTTTTAGATGCACTCTATATCAATAATTTGTTGGCATATGCAGAATGTACAAAGCTTTTTGTACCATTTAGGACCATCGTATGACTAAAAATGCATATTTTTCGAAAAAACGTCGTATTTTCCTTAAAACAAAAACAAATAAAAAACCGATCAAATTGTTTTTTCTAATTTCAATACAGATTAGTCGTACTTGGTAAAAATGGTCGTACTTGGTCTAAACCGCATCCCAAAATCTTTTTTAGTTCAAGGGATATTCAACTTTAAATTTACCCTAAAATTTTGCTTGTCCCGATAATTATGTCCGGCAGATTATTTGACGAAATTGTCCACAAGTATAGTTAAACGCTTTTCGTCACTTTCACGTCAAGCCAGAAAGAAATCTAATAACTAACCTGTTTGTTTCACTTATTTTTAATGGCCAAGTCGTAAGGGGAATCCCCTGGTGTCGATCCCGCAAATTTGCGGGATCCAGCATTTGCGGGATTGCATTCCCTAATAGTGATAAATGAGGTCTAAATTATAAGAAAAGGCATTTTCTATGAAAACTTGAAGAGATAGGTAAAAAATGGTATAATACAATTTGATAGACAATTAAATTGTGCATCCGTTTCGGGTAAAATATATAGGGTGTTCTATTTAAATTAACCAAGTTATTGCCGTTTAAAGCTAGTAATTATTTAGTATACATTTTTGGACACTCTGTATAAGGCAGTAAAAATTTTTATTATTGCAACACAATATCTAATCAATGAATAATTTTCAGTAAATATTTAGCATTAAAAACTTTGATACCCTTGGAGAAATGAAGCCTTAAAATTTTTACTGGAATTTCATAAAATTGAAAATATTTCAAAAACGGTAAGGTTTAAGTATGATAAACCTTAATCAAATTTACCTTTGTTTCGATCGTAGAATCCCAAAATAGAATAATATACAGGGTGTTCCGTTTAAAAAAATACATTTATAATATTTTTTACTTATTTGAGACACTCTGTATCTTGTAAAAATATTTTTAAATTGTAGCTCTAATAGTCCTTCAATGAACCCAAAACTTACAATTTGTAAAAATCTAATCGTTTAGCTACAATACTCCGTGTCGTATGTGGTGAACAACCCTGTATAATAAAATTTCTTAAAATGGACATCGTCGGTTCTTCCCCTTATCCTTCATTTGTGGGTTTTTAGCAAATTCTAGTTAATCCTTTAAAATAAATTAAATATAAATTACCTTAGTACCAAATGCATTTTCTAAATTTAATAACACAATCCAAATATTAAATTTCTCTTCTGTATAAGTCATATTAATTGAATCTAATGCTCTTTTGGCTATCGATCTGGCCTTATCTACCTCTGTTGCCTGTAAAAAATGTAATTTTTATTATTTCAATTTTTATAATTTAATGAGTTAATTTCAAGCATTATTTGAAATTCTTGTTGATTAAATTTTTAATCTAAACCAACATAATACAAGGAATAGTGAATTAACGTTTAATAAAATAGATTTTACATGTTAAAATAATAATTATTACTGTGTTAAAAAGAACTGCGAAAGCGATGGCTATGAAATAAAGATCGCTGTCATTTTACATGTAAATTTATGTGGGGAATGCCGTCCATCGTCATTTCCAAGCCGACTGGACGCCGTTTTTTTTGCGATCATGCGGTATAAATTATACCATGATTATACCATAATTAGTATACAGGGTGTTCCTTAATGAGATGCTAATATTTAAGGGGGTAATTTTTGAACATATTCTAAGAAAAAAACTTTATACGAATTTATGTTCTAAACATCTTAACTTTTGAGATACAGGGTGGTAAAAGTTTTTAAAATAGCACCTTTTTTCATAATTACTTCGCGTCCATACGGGTTTTACATTGAATATTTTGGAAAAAAATATGGTACGCCCCACTGGCTTTTCTTAAAATAAAAATTATTTTCAAAATCTTCGTTTATTTCTAGACAATTTTCATCTCTTGATTTTTTTCGTACGACCCGTAGTTTGTGCTTAAAAAAATAAAATCATTTTACTTCAGGGTCATATCGCTAAAAACCTGACGCTGAGGCTAAAAATCGTTTCTGAATCGGCTGGATGGAAATTAAGAGATACAAACAAAAATTTTGTTTGTATATCAATATTAGCATGTCATTAAGAAACACCCTTTATAATAAATATTCTTACAGCAATATGAAAGCTAATGTATTTGATCCAAAGTTCGGACGAGTTAGGATTAGCCAAAAGCAATCTGTCAAATTCTTCTGCACTTTCAGGAGGTTTTGACGTGTCGGCAAGACTCAATTCAATTTTGGAAATAATCTCTTCTTGTTTCAAACGTTCTGCATTTCTTTCATCACGAGATATTTTCTTCTTTTTTGGTTGAACAGGTTCCTTTAAAAAAGAATTAGGTACATAAAAACGTTTCTCATTAATGGTTTTCGTATCATACATTACTGGCTTCATCTGACGATGAATCATCATAAGATATTTCCTGTTTAGACGAATTAAAAAACGACGTAATTCCAGGTAAAACAACAGGTATATGTTTTTCAGGTAAATCTGTTTCAACAGCGTTATTTATAACATTATTAACAGTTTCAGTCTCTGTTATATTTTCCAGCTCGATTTTATGTTCTACAGCTTCTACAGCATGTTCTTCTACAGCTTCTACAGCATGTTCTTCTACAGCTTTAACAACTTCGTTATTTTTAGGTTTTATTTTTTGGGTGTTATTCTTGACAGGAAGTTGTTTATCTAATGATTTATCCATTTTTATGAACAATTTTTTGGCAATTCCAACAAATTTTCCATCAACCTTGCTAAAATAAAGTTAAAAACGTTAGTAACTCGCAAAGCGGCAATATTTCAATTAATTTACGAATTTGCATGTAATTTATTATTTTAACTTAATTATCTTAAAGCGGTTCAACTAATATACCGGGTGGGTCTCAAAAGTGGCTCACCCCTATAACTTTTTTATTTTTTCAGATAAAAAAACGAGATTTGGTATGTTAGTATATGACATAAATTAGGACTGATTGACGTATTCAATTGTTTTTGGTTACCTCCTGTTTCACCGGAAATGACTACAACTTTTGATTTTTAAATGGCATCCTCGGTATATTTTTACTTTATTCGATAGAAAATGACACTCTGAATAGAATGACATATCATATGTCAACTTTTGACATTTTCGCTTATGGTTTATTTTAAATTGTAAAATGCGGTTCATAACGACAATTTGACTCGGAATACCAAGTGTGTGGTATCAATCATTCGTAAAAAAAAATGCATTTTCCAAATATGCTAATGAGCCACCCTCGTTCCATTTGAAAAAATTGAAATATGATAAAAAATACGAGTTGGGCATCCTTTAACTGGCCAGGATAAGATACTAAAAACATTAGACGATCAAATCTATTTTTCTAAGGCTCCTTGATTAAAAATTAGTGATTTTAACACAGCCATGACACTCTAGATTAAAATTTAAAATACAATTTGTTTTTGAACGAATATGTCAAAAGTTGACATATGATATGTCACTCGATTCAGAGTGTCATTTTCTATCGAATAAAGTAAAAAATTACCGAGAGTGCCATTTAAAAATCAAAAGTTGTAGTAATTTCCGGCGAAACAGGAAGTAACCAAAAACAATTAAATACGTCAATCAGTCCTAATTTATGTCATATACTAACATACCATATCTCTTTTTTATCTTAAAAAATATAAAAGTTATAGGGGTGAGCCACTTTTGAGACGCACCCGATATATTGACCGACATCGAAGGCGAACATCTATATTTATATGATTTTATTTTTTTTACACGCCGCGCTGGGACACGGTATGATCCAAAAAATGACGTGAAAATGATAATCGATGACATTCCCCATATACCGGGTGCGTCTCAAAAGTGGCTCACCCCTATAACTTTTTTATTTTTTTAGATAAAATAACGAGACTTGGTACATTAGTATATGACATAAGTCAGTATTCATTGACGTATTCAATTGTTTTTGGTCACTTCCTCTTTCACCGGAAATGACTACAGCTTTTGATTTTTAAATGACACCCTCGGTATTTTTTTGCTTTGTTCGATAGAAAATGACATTCTGAATAGAATGACATATCATATGTCAACTTTTGACATTCTCGGTTAATAAAAAATTGTATTTTAAATTTAAATCTAGAGTGCCATGGTTGTGTTAAAAACACTAATTCTCAATCAAGGAGCCATGGAAAAATAGACTGGATCGTCTAATGTTTTTAGTGTCTTGTCCTGGCCAGTTAGAAAATGCTCATATCGTATTTCTAATCATATCTCATTTTTTTTCAAATGAAACGAGGGTGGCTCATTAGCATATTTGAAAAAAGCATTTTTTTATGAACAATTTGATACACTTGGTTTTTCGAGTCAAATTTTCGTTGCGAACAGCAAGTTATAATTTCAAATTAACCATATTCGAAAATGTCAAAAGTTGACATATAATATGTTATTCTGTTCAGAATGTCATTTTCTATCGAATAAAGTAAACAAAATACCGAGAGTGCCATTTAAAAATCAAAAGTTGTAGTCATTTCCGGTAAAACAGGAAGTGACTGAAAACAACTGAATACGTCAATCAATCACAATTTATGTCATATACTAACATACCAAATCTCGTTTTTTTATCTGAAAAAATAAAAAAGTTATAGGGGTGAGCCACTTTTGAGACGCACCCGGTATATAATTTTACATATAAAATTACGGCGATCTTCATTTCTAAGCCATCTCCGATCTTTGTTTTAGTCAGGAGTCAGGATTAAATTATTGTATTTTAAAACTGTGTCAAGCAATATAAAAAGTATTAATCATCTGAGATACACTCCATATAATGCTAGCTATTAAGCCTACCTATAATTTAGCTTTTTAGCCTCCAACTGAGGACCTTGCGCAACTCTATCTACTCAGGACATACTTTGAGTTAATAATAAAGATACAATGAATTATTGTAAATGTGATAAGCTGTGCTCTTTAGATCCAAGAATGGATTGCTATAACAAGTTAGATCCTTTGCAGTATAGGTGAAAACAGGTCCAAAAGGTATTTATCCAATAAGCAGTTAATCAACTAAAATTAATTTTTTATACTTGCAAAGGGGTTCTGCATGTCCCCTAAACGCCGTTGAGGAAAACTGAGTCTCAAATGTTCTTCGAAGTGTCAGTATTATGAAATAAGTTTTTTGTCAGAATTATGGAATCAGAACCCCCATTTTTTATATTTTAATTCCTAAATGTATACTTTGTTCTCAGTAACAGTAATTCAATAAACATAACAGATGGTTTTTATATATAAAAACCATCTGCTATGTTTTAAGAATGTGCCACTTGACATCCATTCCCATTTAAGATTGTAAGGGTGACATCTACCCCACCTAGGAGGTTGAACGAAAAAGGCTAATTTTATTCATTTAAACTGTCCCCCTTATAAATAAAATTGACGTGTCTTTCCCAATTTTCATATTTTTAACTGCAAGAGAAATATTAATGGTGGGAAGTTTTAAAATTGACACAATGTATGAAAGGTAAGTGAAATAATCGACTTATTCCCTTCATATATGCAAAGAATTTTACGTGGCTTTATCCTAAAAATCTTTTTGTCACCAAAAGCAGTCCCATTTAACCCGTGAGCTAATAATAATATTATATTACATAATTATGATAAAAATTGTTTTTACGCGTTGTGAGAAACTTCAAACGTTTAAGACGATTTAGGTAAAAAACTGATCGCTTTCTCATCTTCCAAGATGCAGAGGTACTATTGCTTACATGAAAGGTAAAAATATTCCGTTTTCACAATTTTTCATCTAATGACTATCAAAATATTTATTTTATTGTCCATATTTTCCTATACTAATAGTGCCTCACTACCTTTTTCCGGCTGTGGTGTTATTATTCCGTTGTCCGGTTCGCGAAAGCAAAGCCGTAGAATGTGGCACAAATAGAAAAAAAAAAGATTTGAGGAAAAGTGAATCTACTCTAGTTTACGCTATTTTTATATTATGTTAACTTACCTGCAAATACAAACTTTAAATCTCTTATTTAAATAAAATGAATCACATCCCGCAAAATTAAATTCGGGTATTCTAAGAGGCAAATATATTAACTGTTTATTGCATTCTTTATGTTTTAGAACAGCAACAATATGTTCACCTTTTACCAAAAGTTTTTCTGCTATTGAAGAGGGTATTGTTGATTTCGTAGACCCATTTTGTATTTTATTTATTTTAGAGATTATATCTGGTCTAAGACATATATCCACAAAATGTTTATCAAAATCGTAGGATAAAACTATTCCCTTTATCGTGTCGTTTTCCTTAACGCCCTCTAAAAATAAAAATGCAATTAAAAAGTTTTTTCATATAAAACATGGGTTAAATACAGGGTGGCGCCTCTCATACCTCACGGAGGCTCCAAGGAGAATAACAGTTTGTAATGAAATGAAGTTGTGTGAGCATATGTAGGTTAATTCAGAGCACTTTTTAAAAATATAGAGAGTTCTTCAGGTTGTCCCCAAAAAAGTTACATATTAAAGTTATGTTTTTTTCTAACGGAATACCCTATATATTAATTGATTTTCGGATTCTTGGAGAAAAATAAAGGTGAGTTTTATAATAGAAGTATATGACTAAAATGAGGTTTTTGACATATTTAAAATTTTCTAAAAATAAAGAACACTTTTTAAATTACAATAAAAACTACCTAAATTGGAATTTACCCGGTATAACCTAATATGTAGTTAAATTAGCTATTGTACTTTAAATCCTTTTAAATCAAATTAAAACTTGATCCAAAAAGTTATACAGGGTGAGACAAAATTAATATTGAACATTGGTCACCTTTAAAAGCAAGTTAGTATTTTATTTTAAAGGGAACACCCAGTATATTATTCCGTTATTCAATGGGGAATTCATGTCTCTTCAAAATACTATTAAGGTTGCCTACCTGGTAATATACTGGGTGTTCCATTTAAAATAAAGGAATAACTTGCTTTTAAAAGTTACTAATGTTCCATATTAATTTTGTCTCACCCTGTATAACGTTTCGGGTCAAATTTTAATTTGCTTTAACATACAATGGTTACTGTAATTAAATATCAGGCTATACAAGGTCAACTAAAATTTAGGCAGCTGTTATTGAAATTTAAAATTAACTCTTCATTTTCACAAAATGTGAAATATGTCAAAATCCTTACATTTTAGGTAGTAGTGGGAACTATCGAATGAATACTATCGAAACATTCGATAGTTGCAATTCATTCGAATAATTCGATAGCTAGTAAAAAACATTCGTTGAAAACTATTCGAATAAAAATTATCGAATAGATGCGTCATCTGCCTCGAAATATTGTATTCTAGTAATTCGGCGGCAAAAACCATTCATTTAGAAAATTCATTCATTTATGAAATTCATTTATTCGTCAGGATCGATTATAATAAAATATTAACTGGATTTTAGTTGTCGCCCGGCGACGTAGGTTTCTTTCCGAGAAACCCGACAGCAGTCGGTGGCAATGCTATGAAAGAAGCCGGCATCTTTGATTTTTTGCGGAGTCATAAAGATAAGGACACATTATTTTTTTTATTGAGGTGCTAGTATTTACACAGAAAATACATTATGAAGGGCGCTGTTGCCATATATTGGTATTAGTTGATATTAGCAAAGAATATTATTGTTTGTCTTTAGTTAGTTAGGGATAGTATGTCTATATATTTTGCATTTTTTTTATTAATATTCTGTTGTTACACTGCAATAATACTTGTTATTTTGGATGTGGAAAATGATTTTTAATGTTTTTTAAGCAAAGACTGGTTTAATAAAAATAATAATAACAGTAATAATTTGTTATACCTATTAACAACAAAATTTAAAATAATTTAATATAAACATTTTTTTTACGTAGTAGCAAAATATGAACAACAAATTAGATGTCAAAATTATTTATATTAGATCCTATTTAAAAATAATATAGTCTTTAAATTTTTTGGCAACGTTGGTTTATTAAATAATAATAATTACAGAACTAATTTGTTATATTAACTACTAACTTTAAAATCATGAAATATAAACATATATTAATTTTCTTTATTAATAAATGTATGTAATCTTTATTATTTTAAGTATGCAGTGTAATGGAAGGAAAATATAAATAAAAAATTAGAAAACAAAATTATTTATATTAGGTACTTTATATTACTATTTAAAAATAATATTTACTTTTACGGGCATTTACTTTAAAAAATAAATGAAATATTTCTTCGCAAAAAACTACATGTAAGAGAATTAGCATAAACAAAATACAAACATCGTTAACTTCTTTTTTACATTGGCACGTGTAAAACTTTCAATTTAATTTTCTCACCCCATAGTTTGAGTTCGATAACCATTTACTTAACCACATTACTTAAATATGATTATTAAGTTCAACTAATTCATATTAAAACATCTAAAATACAAATATGTATTTTTAAAATTAATTTTAAGTTCATCTCATCTCTCTTAAAAATTGCTATTTCTCAAAATTTCCCATTAAAAAATAGACCATATATACCATATAAAATAAAATAATTGAGAGATCGGGCTACGGAAAATCACACAAATTTTCGGAAAAATTTTGACACCTGCACACGCACACAATCGTCAATTAAAAAAAAACTACTATTTTAGTATTTTAAATATTTTAATAAACGCAAAAATAGCACAGTATTTATAAGGTGAAGTTATAAAAATTTGGAAAAACTAATAATGCACTGACGCACACAAAAATCAAACGAATACTAAATTTCATTTATCAAAAGCATTCGATAGTCGTGGCTCAACGATAACCATTTAGTTGCACGACGAGGTTGTCACATATGGTTTAGTATACAAATGAATGAATGATTTTATTCGAATAAAACCATTCGATAGTTGAAATCATTCATTCAGTAACCATTCGATAGTCTAATTCATTCGATAGTTCCCATCGCTAATTTTAGGTATATGCTTCTTTAATAAAACTCACCTTTATTTTTTTCCTAGAATCCGAAAATCAATCAATATACAGGGTCCTACAAATTCGAGGTACGAGCATTGGTATCTCGGAAACCGTAATAGATACGAAGATAGTTAAATTAGGGCAAAGTTGCCCTCCTTGGAATGTTCACTAAGATGCCATCAAAAGTTTTAAAAATTTTAAGGATTGCTGAGTTTTTTGGAAAAAAACGGATTTTTATTTGAAAATCAATTTTATTTTTTCCTGTCGTTACTTTTTAGTCAATTAAAAAACTAATTGCACATTCCCATAGCCACTTTATTAGGGCTATCTGATAGTATTTTTAGATTTTCAAATTAGCTGATAATTTGTGAGATACAGAGACCAACTTAATTTTTTGAAATACGGACCTGCATTTTTTATTTCAAGTTTTAAAATAACTCAGTCTCCTGACTAAAATGATATGCCACACTTGACACTTTTCTTTTGTTTTGGGTACTTTAACAATAACAAAACTATTTACCTAATTATTATTTAAAATAATTTCAAGTCCGACTTTGGTTTTTTAAATTATTTAATCTGATTATATTAAAATTGAATAAGGAAAATCGAAAAAAATTGAAAGACTCAAATAAATAATATCCAGGTCAGCAATTTAAAGATATTATTTTTAACTTTTCTTATTATATTTTTGAAATCTCAGTGTACAATTTAATAATATGCATAATATTAATCGTAGTTATTATAAATAAATCAACTTCTACAAACTAGTTTCTAATGCTCAACATGTTTGAAAGGGTTACAACCCTCCCTAATGCACAAATTTATTTTTCGTTCAATCTTATTTATAGCTCTTTGAACATACAGTGATGGACATATGTACGGAAAGATTTTTTTTTAATATTTTGTGTAAATTTCTTTTTAAACTTATTTTAAATATATTAAATGAAACAACGTTTTGTAATTTATGGATATTTAGTTTTAATTTTCAAAAATAATTTCTTATTTTTCTTTTAATAAAAAACATAAAAATTACTGTGGACAAAAGTATGGAAAGAAAATTTTATAAAGAAACAAATCCTAAAATCTAATATTTAGTTGCGTAACCTTTGGCCTGAAGGACTGCTTTACATCTTCTTGGCATGGAATCCACAAGGTTTTGACAAATTTCCAAAGGAATGTTCTGCCATTCATCTTGGAGTATCTCCCACAAATCTGTCGCATTGTGAATAGCCCTTAACCGAATTTTCCTTTCGAAATGCTCCCAAAGGTGTTCAATTGGGTTTAAGTCTGGCGACTGAGAAGGTCATTCCAAAACATCCACGTTTGCCTCCACAAACCAATTTTTTACCAATCGTGAGGCGTGTTTGGGATCATTGTCCTGCCGGAATCTCCATATTAGGGGCATCTCTTCTTCGGCAAATGGTAACATGTTATTTTGCAGAATGTCCCTGTACATAAAGCGATCCATTTTTCCCTCTATCTTTATTAAAGAACCAACCCCAGCTCGAGAAAAGCACCCCCAGATCATAACACTACCACCACCATGCCTTACTGTTGGCTTCTGGTACTTTGCATCATATCTTTTACCTACTGGCCTTCTCACAAATGATCTACCATCAGAACCAAATATTTTAAATTTACTCTCATCACTCCAGAGCACTGTGTTCCAATTTTGAGATGTCCAATTTAAATGGTTTTGAGCAAACCGAATTCTGTTCTTCCGATTTCTTTTTGAGAGCAAGGGTTTTTTAACGGCCACTCTTCCTAGAAGTCCTACCTCACACAAGCGTGCGTCTCACGGTGCGATCAGTAACATTGATATTAAAATTGTCACAGATTTCCTCTTTTATTTGCCGGGAAGATTTGTGTGGGTCTGCTAGAGAAATCTTTTTAATGGATTTTTTTCTATAAAGGGGTAGTTTTTCGGGGACGCCCCGATTTTGGCCGGTTAGTTGTAGCTCCCAATGTTCGATACTTTTTTAAAATTTTCGAAACTGCTCCTTCTGAAATCATTAACGATTTGGCAATTGTACACTGTTTAACGCTTCTATTTTTTAACTCTATAACTCTGTTGCGTAAGTCTTCAGACAAATACTTATTTTTACCCATTTTTAACAATATGTTGCTTGCCTTTGCAATAAAATCAAACTAAACAAATCGATCACAACAGCAAAAATATGAACAAGAAAAAAGTTTTCCATACTTTTGTCCGAAGCGTAAACAAAATATGTTGATAAAAATAAACAATGTAGGTAGAATAAAAAATTATCTTGTGAATATTTGATATATTTATGCGGTTGTTAGCCTACGAAAATATTTAAGCTGTATTATTTGTTTGAGCGAGATAAAATAGGAAATAAAAAATCTTTCCATACTTTTGTCCGCCACTGTATCTTCTTCTACAGGAACCTCGCTGACCATTATATTGTTCTACCATTTCCAATCCATCTTCCGGGGAAATGATTTGATTGTTTATATTATATTTATATTATTTATTTTATATTATTTATTTTATATCATTTTTTATTATTTTATTGCATTTGATTTTCCGAATTTAATGTTTTTTCCCACGTTAATGTTAAGTTTGAAAGCTTATCAGTATTGCAACGATGAATAGATTAAAAATAAAAAAAAAACAGAGCCCGACTTGAAATTAAATTAAATAAATTGTGTTTAAATATCCGAAACAAAAAAAAATTAAAGGTGGCATATCATTGTACCCAGGAGACCGAGTTCTTTCAAAACCTCAATTAAAAAATGCAAGACAGTATTTAAAAAAATTAAGTTGGCCTCTGTATCTCACAAATTATCAGCTAATTTGTAAATCTAAAAATACTATCAGATAGCCCTAATAAAGTGGCTATGAGAATGTGCAGTTAGTTTTTTTGTTTTCTAAAAATTAACGACAGGAAAAAATAAATTTGATTTTCAAAAAAATCAGTTTTTCCCAAAAAACTCAGCCAGCCTTGAAATTTTTAAAACTTTTTTGATGGCATCTTGGTGAACATCCCAAGGAGCAACTTTGCCCCAATTTAACTATCTTCCTATCTATTACGGTTTCCAAACCAATGCTCGTACCTCGAATTTGTAGCACCCTGTATAGGGTATTCCATTACAAAAAACACAACTTTGATGTGTAACGCCCTGTATAATACTGTATATTTTTATAAAATGCTTTCAATTAACCTACATATGCTGCCAAAATTTTATTTCGATATAAACTACCGTTCTCCTTGGAGCCTCCGCGTCGTATGAGAGGCGCCACCCTGTATATTAAATCAACCTCAAGTAAAATCTAAGTAAAAGCCACTATAAAATATTTTATTTTTTAATTTTGTAACGGATTTCAACTATTCAGCCATTAGGAGACCTTTATAAAACCTGTATTTCTTGACTAAAATTAGTTCAATAAATATTCAACAAGAACTGGTTTTATAAAGTAGTTTTGGTAATGTTGTCAAATGAAAATTAATTTATAGTACTTTGAATGTGCTAGACAATGATTCAGTATTAAAACTAAAAGTTGGGTTGGGTTTTTTCGGTCAGTGGTACTTCTGACTGAAACGTTGTGTAAGCAAAATAAATAAAGACAATGGAAGTCCGAAACTCTTTTAGTTTTAATTTATAGTAGTTTTTGACTTTAATTTCCACACAGAGTTGATTTTATATTGAGAACTCTACTTTAAGCAAACGAAGAAACACTATAAACTATTAAATATATATTTAACTTATTATTGGCACTAAGTTTTGTCAAAAAATATCCGATATTATTTCACTTACTGGGGCATAAAGATGGAACTGCAATTCCTTTTGCTCCATTTGGTAATGAGATCGTACATCCACCTGCAGAGCCAAGTTTTTCTACTTGGCAAATAACCTCATAACCTGGTTTGTACTGGCATATATCCCATCCACTATTTTTACCATACTCTTGCAATATACCATAATCATTTATAAACGAACTAAATGAATTCATGAGCAGCTAAAATATCAAATATGCATTTATTGTTCTTATAATGCCTTACCTTACATACCTCAACACTTTGGTTGGAAATATTATTAAGCTTAATACTTAGTTTAATTTCATCCGCGTTTTTTTGTAAAACATTGCATACTAAAACTTGGTATGGTTGTAGAAGATAAATATCCAATTCTTTTGTTATGTGCTAAAAATGAAAATCGGACGGTAATGGTCGGTTCAAACAGCGAATTAAAATAAGGATATTGTATATTTACTAGGGTGGGACAAAAAATCGTCTATTTTTTTCACTTTTTACTCTGAAAAAAAAGGTGGGTAGACACCTCAAAAAAATTCTCTCCAAGTATGAGCTCTTAATTTCAATAGGAAGGTCCTCCATCTTTCAGTTTTCTATTTCCTCCTTATTATTAGAAAGAAAAATTCATATCTCTGTATCTACTCTGTTTGTAGGAAATTGAATTCTAATTATTAAAGGTTGAAATTTAATTATTTTAAGGCAGATATATTTTTTCTTATGAATTTTATAACTCGTTAACAAAAAATCATTAAGATACTTGCAACTCATGGTTTTGTAGGAAATTTACTGCTCTACAAAAATGGTGTCTCAATCAGTTGCGGGCATAACGTCTGGCGGTCGAGATAACAGGAGTGGGAAAGTAACGCTGCATCGGTCGATTGTCGATGGAGGAGCAACGGGTTGGAGAATAACGTATAGAAAATAAGTCATTTTAGATACGTTGTTTTTTAACCTGTTACGAGCATAACAGGCGGCGGTCGAGATAATCGGAGTGGGAACGCAACGCTGTTGCATCGGTCGATTGTCGATGGGGGTTCGAAACAGGTTGGAGAATAACGCATCAGTTGTTTTAGATACATTGTTTTTCAACCTGTTACGAGCATAACGGGCGGAAGTCGAGATATTATGGCGCTGTATGTTTCAGTACTTAGTTATTAAGTTTCAGTTAGTTAGTTATTTTTATTAATATCTTTAAATATATACTTTCATTGTTTTTGCTACATTTTAAAACTCTTCAAAGACAATTTTACTAAGATTTACTTTAATAAATTGTGAATGGTGCTTAGAAATTTAGTGATAATATTATAATATTAATTAATTATAATAATTTATTTATTATAATAATGTACCTATTAAAAAATGGAAATAATTTAATTAATTATTTAGTAATATGTATAATTTTTCTAAAGAAATGCTTTAGAAAAAAAAGTTTTGAATTTTTCTAAATTTTCCCAGTCTTAAATTATTACAATACAGTAGTTGCAAAGTAATAGTTTTGTAATTTTTACCACTGTCTAAGACTATTACTGTTATAGATGGTGATAAGAATAAAAACACCCAAGTAGCATTTGGACGTTATCTAACGTCGGGTATCCGTCGCGTTCAATAAACCCGACGTCGGGTACCAACGTCGGTTCGACCGCCTGACGACCCTTATTTGCACCTAAATGGGGAATACAGATTCGGGTCGCCTCGACGTCGGTATCTGACCTAATAGGGAATGTAATTCTACCAATTACCAACGTCATATTACGTTGGATTTTAGTCAGTTAAAATTCGTCGCTAAGCACTTACGTTACGTTTGGTTTCATATTCGCTACCAAAAATACATAAAAACCTAATTACAAATGGATTCATAATCACTCCTCGAATATAACTATAAGTGTCTATCTAATTTCATATTATAATAATTCTGAATCATTATTCCAGACATCAGTTTTGTCAACGGAAGTCACTTTCTTGATATATCTGGTTAAAATACTCCGGAAAACAACGAGCGCCTTCAAAATTAGGTAGATTTATGAAATAAAAATATCTATAAAAAAGTAACTCGCAAAATATATTTTTTATTTTCTAGCTAGTTTAATCATAAAACTGTACTGTGGTTCCCCCCAAACTCAACCTTATCAATATTATTCTACTAGAAATCGAAATGTGAATATACATTTTAAAAACAAAAAACCATTTTAAAATGGCTGACAATCGGATACGTGTTAAGAATGGCGGATTTCTGTGTCCGACTTAATGTGAACTACCAATATACCAATTCCGACCGGGTCTCCAACATTAGTCGTCTCACACGACCGAAGTCATCAAACCGGACGACCGGCAATCGTATTATGACGTATATAATTCCAGCGTACGCCACGTAACCTCACTTTGCGTATCAGTGATTTGTGAATTTGTGCAACTGTATTTTTTTTGTCTTTGTTTTCTTCTTAAAAAAATGGGCAGCCACTTTTTTAAGCCTAACCTCATATGTCGGAGGAGGATGGGGTCTGCTGGTTTCCTAAGCTAAAAAATGAAATTAAGATGCACCAGTGTAATGCAGCATCTCTTCCGGATAAAAAGCATTTACGGGTGGAGGCAAGACATCACTACTACTATTATTATTTTGCAAAAGCCTCGACCTCTTGTTTCTCTAGTTTTCGTCGTGTTTTTTTAGGCATAATAAAAAAATTAAGTTTGTTTACAAAAACTTTTTATTAGGTGATGTTCATGATGTTCATTAGGTCGCAAATGCTACTTAATGGGTTGTATTTACCGACGTAAATAGAGATACGTAAATTAGGTTATAAATATGAACATAAAATACAACAAAATATAATTGGACGTTACTTTAGGGATTATCAGTGAGACGTATCCTATTCGAACAACGGGTAGACGTCGGGCTAGTTCAAGTATATGTACGTCGTGCAAGCCAACGTAGGAACGACGTTGGGAAATTAATAAAAATGCTACGTTGTTATTTTGTACGTCGACAGATCGTTGGATTTACCGACTCGGATCCAACGACGTCGCTTTTAATAGGAAAGCGACGTCACAGGTCGCATCACCAGCACCCGACCTAAATTTGCACAAAGTCTGACGTCGCTTCAGGTCAGATTTAGTTCTAAGTCAAATAGATGCTACTTGGGCACTATGTTAGGAAAGACTGTTTAAAAGGTAGCAAACACATTGAGTATAATATTAATTTTAAATAATTATAATAAATAAGTATATTCGTTGGTTTTGCTGCGATTTAAAGCTCTTCAAATAACAAATTTGCTATTCAGAGATAATGGTACAACAAATGATAGATACTAAAAATACACTAAATAAAGATATTACTTTTCAACTACTAAAACAAGTAAAGGCTAAATTATACAGACTTCAAATGATTTGGAACGGCACTAAGAAAAATTAATCTCTTGAAATACTATAATTAGATATTACCCTTGTTTATACAGTATGTCCCCGGATTATCTTTATAAGAGGAAATAAAGAAACCTGTTATTTTTAAGCTGTTATTTTAAGCTGCTTTTTATAAATAACTATAACAGTTTCAACGGTTATCTAAAAATAACAGTTTTGCCCATCACTATTTAAAATCTGTGAATCACAAGTACACGAAGAAACAGTGAATTTCCTACTAAACCATGAGTTGTTCGTATCATAATGATTTTTTGTTAACGAGTTGGTTTGGTTTGGGACTTGGACAAAGTGAATAAAAAAATAGTCCATTTTCTTGACCCACCCTAATATTTACACATAGGCAGTACGCTTAAATTTGATAAAAGTTGAGTTTATTAGGCCTATTGTATAGAATAGTCTTACTATTTACAGTAAACTTATTTATTCAACGTAAATTTGCAGTTAAATAAAATTATAAAATAAAATAAATCCAAACTGAAAATATTTGTAGGTTAAAAGAATTAAGAAACACTCTAATACGTTGAGAGACACAACAAATAAGAGTTCGATATATCTTATTTTATTGGTTATTTTGACTGTCTGAACGCAACAACGATGTTCCATACTTTACATTGACGTTGCAACTTTTTTATTATCACTATTTTATTTTATATCACTGTTTGAACCTTAAGCACTATTTAATATCTAAACATTTTTTTCTCTTAAATTAGGTAATGTAACCGTCTTTTACTTAAATTTATACAATTATTGCATTATTAGCTTATAGAGATTATTCAAGATTCGACCCGACAATTGCAGTTAAATAATTAGATTTTTAGAAATTTTAGGGTGCGGGTGAGTATCCCGACTAAATAAAAAATATTAAAGTTGTATTTTTATAACCGAACTACCGAACACCATGTATTTTGTTACATTTTTAGTTTCTGCGATACATACACAGGTAAAATTGATTATGGCCTACCTCTACTCTAGTCTGGTTGTCTGTGCATACTTATAGTTCATTAGATGTGTCTGGGCGAAAAACAATTAGCATACCTATTACCTTATGAAGCAGCAATTCTACCACTTTAAACCTTGTTTCAAAATAGAAAAAAAATCTTAGTGGTTCACCAATTTTGTAAAAAACAAAGTTGTAATTTTTTGATTAAAATATCGTGATGAGTGCAACACATATTTGTTGATATTTAGGTGAACATCAATTTACGCCAATGGCACGCATTGCAAATATACTGACATTAGAGCCTTTTGAGTTGGTGTGGCTTTTTGGCGCGACTTGTCTTTTTGGGCCTGATGACGGGGGGTAACTGATTCTCAAAACATGCCCCATTTTTAACCAAAATTAATTTTTGAAATAAAAATTTGAAAAGATTGTGAGGTTTTGAGTCCCCTACCCCTCGTTAGAGGTTATGCGATATGTAAGATATACTTAAATTATTGTAGACTACTACTCGCGCAGTTCTCAAATATTTTCCATACAGGCACTCCAATAAGATTTTAACAAAGGTGGAATTATTTACTTTATATTGATGGAATATTAAAGGCTGCGCTTTTGGGAATCTTCCACGTGCTCTGCAGACCGCAACGACTGGAAGCCTATCGAGTAAGAGAGATAGAATAAAAAAGTAAAGTGTGATTTTAACTTCGTCAGTGATACCAAATCTGGAAATTTGTCCTCCAATTCATAGCCAGAAATAATTATGTTGATTACTTAATTAATTATGCTATTTTTATTTTATTAATTTCAAAATTGTTGCCTACCCTGCTTTGATTAGCACTGCACTCCACTGGTATTCAGCACGCAGTAATGCCCCAACAGATAAAATCCAACTTCTTAAACTTCAGTTTTTTACAAATTGAAGCTAACATTTATTATGACGCCACACTTCTGTTCATAAGTTAATTTACGTTTTGTTATTTTAATCTGTGTTTTATTATTGTTATCAATTATAATTGAGAGCAATTTTATAACTTCTTAAACTATCTTACCTGATGTTGAATTAAAATGGTACTAGCTGATCCCACTAATAAAGGAATAACAGTTATGCCTTCTGAAGATCTTGAATGATATAAGCATCTTACATTATCCCCTTTATTAACTGAATCTACTTTTGGTATTTTGTTATTTTTCAATAGAATTGATTCGCTTCTTGAAAACAATTGCGGATTCTTTCCTCCAAGATACATCAAATTAACCATTTTGTTTCCACGTTTTAACGTACCTATAAAATATTTTCATTAGCCCATGTACCATCAAAGTAGATCCATCAATATTAGTAGTGGGAACTATCGAATGAATACTATCGAAACATTCGATAGTTGCAATTCATTCAAATAATTCGATAGTTAGTAAGAAAACATTCGTTGAAAACTATTCGAATAAAAATTATCGAATAGATCCGTCATCTGCCTTGAAATATTGTATTCTAGTAATTCGGCAGCAAAAATCATTCATTTATAAAATTCATTCATTCGTCAGGATCGATTATAATAAAATATTAACTAAATTTTAGTTGTCGCTCGGCGACGTAGGTTTCTTTCCGAGAAACCCGACAGCGGTCGGTGGCAATGCTATGAAAGAAGCCGGCATCTTTGATTTTTTGCGGAGTCAGATATAGATAAGGGCACATTATTTTTTTTATTGAGGTGCTAGTATTTACACAGAAAATACATTATGAAAGGCGCTGTTGCCATATTTTGGTATTAGTTGATATTAGCAAAGAATATTATTTTAGTTAATTAGGGAATATATATTCTATAAATAGAATATATATACTATATATTCTGCATTTTTTTTAATATTCTGTTGTTACACTGCAATAATACTTGTTATTTTGGATGTAGGAAAATTATTTTTAATGTTTTTTAGCAAAGACTGGTTTAATAAATAATAATAACAATAATAATTTGTTATACCTATTAACAACAAAATTTAAAATCATTTAATATAAATATTTTCTTTTAAGTAGTAGCAAAATATAAACAACAAATTAGATGTCAAAATTATTTATATTAGATCCTATTTAAAAATAATATAGTCTCTAAATTTTTTGGCAACGGTGGTTTATTAAATAATAATAATTACAGAACTAATTTGTTATATTAACAACAAATTTTAAAATCATGAAATATAAACATTTATTAATTTTCTAAGCATGCAGTGTAATGTAAGGAAAATATAAATAAAAAATTAGAAATCAAAATTATTTATATTAGGTGCTTTATATTACTATTTAAAAATTATATTTACTTTTACTGGCATTTACTTTAAAAAATAAATGAAATATTTTTTCTTCGCAAAAAACTACATGTAAAAGAATTAGCATAAACAAAATATAAACATTGTTAACTTTTTTTTTTAAATTGGCACGTGTAAAACTTTCATTTTAATTTTCTCACCCCATAGTTTGAGTTCGATAACCATTTACTTAAATATGATTATACAACCGCATTACTTAAATATGATTATTAAGTTCAACTAATTCATATTATTAAAACATCTAAAATACAAATATGTATTTTTAAAATTAATTGTAAGTTCATCTCATCTCTCTTAAAAATTGCTACTTCTCAAAATTTCCCATTAAAAAATAGACCATATACCATATAAAATTAAATAATTGAAAGATCGGACTACGGAAAACCACACAAATTTTCGGAAAAATTTTGACCACCTGCACATGGACACAATCGTCAATAAATAAAATTAAAAAATAACTACTATTTTAGTATTTTAACTATTTTAATAAACGCAAAAATAGCACAGTATTTATACGGCGAAGTTATAAAAATTTGGAAGAACTAATAATGCACCGACGCATACAAAAATCCAACGAATACTACATTTCATTTATCAAAAGCATTCGATAGTCGTGGCTCAACGATAACCATTTAGTCGCACGGCGAGGTTGTCACATATGCTTTAGTATACAAATGAATAAATGATTTTATTCGAATAAAACCATTCGATAGTTGAAATCATTCATTCATTAACCATTCGATAGTCTAATTCATTCGATAGTTCCCATCGCTAATCAATATACCTTTAATCCCAGCGCACAAACTCGGATAAGAGCTCAGGTGACTATTAGGAATAAAGCCCTTGGTGTGTTTATGTTCTAGTGTAATGTTTATACCTTCATCAACAATAGATTTCACCGTACCACATATTTTGCTTCCGATTTTCAACGCTTTCTCTTGGGGCTTATCTAAGCTTAAGAATATATTTGTTCCTTCAATATTTCGAATATACACTTTAATCTGCAAATATGTAAAAAATAAGAAAGAAATAGAAAAAGAAGACTGCAATATGCTTACCACTTGACCCATAAAAAAATAATTAGAGACATTAATTTGATCTTTTCTTTTATTTTTATTACTAAGCCATCCTTTTACATTGCCAAAAAATGCAACTAAGGTTCCGGTTTCTTGAATTTTAGCAACAACCCCTGTAAAACATTTTCCCACTTCGGCATCTTCAACCGTTGTTAGATAATTATCGCATTTTATAAGCGAGGGTTTAAGAGTAAACAAAACCTTGTCCCCGTCAATATTTAAGACTCTGAAATTCATTTGAATGTAGTAAACTATATAACGTTCTAAATATTACTCACCTGGAAGTAACCTTTTGATCTTCTTTGTATTTTTTCTTAATATTATCGGTATATGCTGAATCACTTATATGTAAATTAGTAACAAATCCTGTTAAATGTCTAAATTTAACTACAAGACCTTCATCTTTGATTGAAATTATTGTTACTTTAAGCAATTGTCCTAAAGTTAAATCTTTTGGATGAAATATGTCTGCTTTTACAATACTTTGTTCTGTTGTACAAATAAATGCATTCAATACGTGATTATAATCTAGTATTCTGCATTGGTGAACACTACCAACTGGATACTTTTTTTTGACTGCGTCACTTACTTTATTATTGTTTCTGGTTAATGAACTTGTAAGTCTCCTATTTGAAGCAAATCCTTTATATTTATTTTTAAACAAAAAGAATATACCGTTGTACGTGTGACTAATAACCTGAAAATAATTGAGATTATTTACCTTAAAGTTACCTTTTTAATATTATAAGAATATTGATAAACCCTGAATATTGGCAAATGCATTTGACAGATTGCATGTTTGACTTAGGTAAAACACGGACAAGTGTCTATTGTCCCAAGGCACATTATAAAATTTTTCAAGCTTTTACCTAGTCAGACCGGGGGAAACACGAAGGCACCTTGATATTATCCAAAGAGGACTCCATATCACTGAGAGATGTGTCAGGCTGAGGACTCATCACTGAGGACTGTCAGGCTGGGCATCAACTCAGACAAAACTACAGTAGTGCCATTTACCAGAAAGCGAAGTTGAAAAGAATCCAACTAAATGGGAAAAAATACTGCCATCGCAGAAAGTCAAATATCTGTGAATAACCCTGGGCAGTAAACTTCTGTGGAACAGGCAGATTAAGAAGATCAGTCTTATGTATTGAAATGAAATTTTGTGAGCATATGTAGGTTAATCCAGAGCACATTTTAAAAATATAGAGAGTTCTACAGGGTGTCCCAAAAAAAAGTTACATATCAAAGTTGTTTTTTGTAATGGAACACCCTATATATTAATTAATTTTCGGATTCTGGGAGAAAAATAAAGGCCAGTTTTATAAGAGAAGCATATGACTAAAATGTAAAGTTTTTGACATATTTAATATTTTCTAAAAATAAAAAACAATTTTTAAATTACAATAAAAGCTACCTGAATTGGATTTTAGCCGGTGTAGCCTAATATGTAGTTAAATTAACTATTGTACTTTAAATCAAATTAAAACTTGATCCAAAAAGTTATACAGGGTGAGACAAAATTAATTTTGAACATTGGTCACCTTTAAAAGCAAGTTATTTTTTTATTTTAAATGGTAAATAATAATGTATATTATTTCAATATTCAATGGGGAATTCATGTCTCTTCAAAATACTATTAAGGTTGCCTACCCTTCAAACAAAGTTTTTCCTAGATATTTTCATTTATATAATTTAGTGTCAGTAGATCGTTATTAGTTGAAAATCTAGGTGGCTGTGATATGTATGATGTTACTTCAACATAGCTGTCTAATTAGTCCAACTTTAACAACTAATTATCATTTTGTGTCAGTTAAAAGAAAAACAATTCTCAGAAATTTGCCAAAAATGCAAACTTATCCTACATCAGAGAGAATTTATATGATTCTATTCTCATCTGGGGGGCATCACTTAAATGCTCCTGATTTTATCTAGTCTGAGTTTTTTATGCGGATATGTAACAGTATCAAAAAATAACAAAACTTGACCAACTCTTGTCGACAAAAGTTGTATCGGAGCGAAAGTACTTCGCTGGTACACAGAGGAGCTAGGGTTCGATCCTGCCTTGGGACATAACTTTATTATTTGCTGATAAAATTGTGTTAAATATTTCGTCGATTTGCATGGATACGTTGAAGTTTTTTTTTGGTACAAACAGCAAATGGTTTTTTTGTAGAATCGACGGGTAAAAACCGTTTTTTTTTACTGTAAGGAATCTTGATGGGTCGTAGGACGATGGTAACCGAACGTGGTTCGGTTCATTTCGTGGTTCCCGACGGGAAAGATTGTTTAAGCGACGGGAGCGCGAAAACGGGGCCTTCCTGTTGAGACTAAGTACCGGTGATCTTTTCTAAGTAAACCTCGTGAGTTTAAGTCGATTCTGATCCGTTTTTTTTAATCAGCGCTGCTGTAAAAAACCGAATTCTTGAGTTTTAAAGTAAAAGTACCGTATCTGCGTTTTTGATTTTAAATAAGTATAAATCGTGGTCGCAGAGATTTGATTTAAAATAAGTCTAAACCGTATTTCTGATTTATGAGTATAGATAGTTAAAAACCGGGCGTTTCAGTTTTTTTATATCTGACCGTGAATAGCCAACCAGACCGTTTCGTTTTGATCTGAGAGCGATTTTCTTAAGTTTTCTTTATACCTGACCGTGAATAAGTAGTGTGACCGGATTCCGGGCGGCTGTAGGCGATTCAGAAAACCAGACCGTTTCGTTTGATCCGACGCCGATTTACTACTTATAAAAAAAAAGGTAATCACATTCTTTCTTTTTTTTTGTAACCGCCAGATACCACATCAGAGTTCTAGTAATCAGAAATTTTAGTTTCAGCACAGTAGAGTTTTTTTATTTTATTTTTATGGTATAAAATTCCTTTACGGAGGAGGAGTTAATTAAGGTTCCTCTTTTATTTTACCATAATAATAATATTGGATTTATATTTGATTTATTTAAAGATGCATGTGAATATGTATTGCTAGTAGTTTTCTATTATAATATTTCTTTACAGGTTTGAATTTAAATCATATGAACTTAATTATTTGCTATTGTAATTAACTGATTTAATTTCTCTGTGTTAGATTTTGCGATATTTCATGTTTTAGTATTTTCTTCATATTTTATTTATTTGAAGATACGGAATTCATAATTAATTACTTAATTATTTGCTATTGTAATTAACTGACTTAATTTCTCTGTGTTAGATTTTGCGATATTTCATGTTTTAGTATTTTCTTCATATTTTATTTATTTGAAGATATTGGATTCATAATTAATTTATTTAAATAAACCTCGTTATGGAATATATTCGACTTTAACTGGCTTTTACCCCATTTCTCTGGATTCTCCACTGTAGAAAAGCTACCCGTATTGGCCGAGGTGGTCTCTCAAACACTTTAAACTTTGGGGGTGGCGCCCGAGAACAAAAAGACCGACTGTTAGGCGTTAGTAATAGCTCTCTAGAAAAAAAGACTGTTACAATAGAATACTAAAATGGTCCTGATTTTATCTAGTTTGGGCTTTTCTATGGGGATATGGTAAAGACAGTGTTTAAAAAACTGGACCAACTATTGACGACATCATGAGAGAAATAATTGTAGGTGCTTTTCGAAGCAGAACTCCACACATGCTTTTTAAAATGAAAAGATCTTTTTAAAAGAAAATCATTTTATGCAGTTAACAGGGAAGGAAGCATTTTGAGCATTTGATTTTATCTAGCTAATTTTTGTCTCATAAATATAGGTTTATATCTAGTTTTAATTCTGTAATAATTAAAATATGTTTTAACCGTGTATCTTTTTATTACCGTTGAATATTTTACTCTACATCCTTAAATTTTTGTTAAATTAACAAAAGGTATATCATAATCACATAGATTTTTTCAAATAATAAAGATCTACTGACGCAAAATCATAAAAAATAAAAATATCTAGGAAAATCTGTCTGAGGTGTAGGCAACCTTAATAATATTTCGAAGATATATAAATTCCCAACATACAATGGTTACTGTAATTAAATATCAGGCTATACAAGGTTAACTAAAATTTAGGTAGCTATTAAAAAATTTAAAATTTACTCTTCATTTTCACAAAACGTGAAATATGTCAAAATCCTTACATTTTAGGTATATGCTTTTTAATCAAACTCAGCTTAATTTTTTTCTTAGAATCCGAAAATCAGTTAATATATAGGGTGTTCCATTACAAAAAACACAACTTTGATGTGTAACTTTTTTTGGCGACACCCTGCATAACTCTATATACAGGGTGGCGCACCTCATTCGCCTCGGTTGATTATACGAAAACGGAAAGATGTAGAAACAAAATATTTTATGGGTATATGTGGGGAGGCAATGTGCACAATTTTTAAAAAAAATCATATATCTACAAGTTATTGTAAAATAAAACAAAGAACTACTTCTTCGATTTCTTGATAGAATAATAAATACATATTAATAAATATTATTTATTAAACTATTGTAGGTCAATTAAATAAAAGTAAACTGGTGTAGATTTGAATAAAGTCTATAAACTAATGTCGATTTTGAAAATAGTTACTAACTGTCACTAGAAAATTGACATGGCGATACCAGCCATCTTGATTGCCATTTTATTTAAAAATCGCTTTTTATTCAAAATATGAGATAGATTGGTATAGGAAACCCTAATATAGTTTGAAAGAGCATTTGAATCTGCTTTGATTTATTTAAAAAAAATACAGGGCGTTGCATGTGAAATAAAGTTTCTTATGTAAAATAAATCCTTAAAATAGATCACCAATTTTTGGTACCCCTGTATAAATTTAAACAAGCAATAATATTTTTCAGTAAAGTTTATTTCTTTACCTTTAAACTCAGCACAAGAATTAATTCTGAGAAAAGTAATCTACAGGGTGTTAATAATCCATTATCTTGTAGCATGCATATTTAAATATCTTTAAATATCTCAAAAACCAAAGAATTTAAACATATTTAACCCCTATAATAAATGCCTTTTTTTGGGCCCAAGAATCCAAAAATGAAATAAAATACCGGGTGTTCCATAAGAAAAAATATAACTTTGGTATGGATCTTAGTTCTGAGACACCCTGTATATTTCGAAATAATTTTAAATTGTGCACATTGCCTCCCCACATATACCCATAAAATATTTTGTTTCTACATCTTTCCGTTTTCGTATAATCAACCAAGGCGAATGAGGTGCATATATATATGCACATGCTGTATATCTATATTTTTATAAAATGCTTTCAATTAACCTACATATGCTGCCAAAGTTTCATTTCGATATAAACTACCGTTCTCCTTGAAGCCTCCGCGTCGTATGAGAGGCGCCACCCTGTATAGCATAATAATAAGACCCATGATTACCTATGGAGCAGTTGCTTGGTACGCACAACTAGAATAACGTACAGCAAGGCTAGACCTGTGCAAAGTCCAGAGAGTGGCATGCATCTGCATCACAGAGGCCATAAGAACCTGACCAACTGTAGCAATGGAGGCCATTCTAGACCTAACATAACTGCACATTATCATCGGTAGATATGCCAATGGGACAATAATTAGAATGGTCATTGACCATTCAATAGTCAACTTCTGCTTCGAACACCTTCAAAAAGGAAATACCACTCCTCCAACTCCTTGTGGATGACGTGATACCAAGAATGTACAACTTTGAGACACCTTGACTACACCTCAAGTAACTACAACTACATCTCTCCTTGACTACACCTCAACTAACTTGACTACACCTCAATGTAGTATTGAGCAATAAAAATAATCAGAAGAGAGAAACGTTTGGTCAACAGTTAAAAGACCATACCATAACTTGGTATACTGATGCTTCCAAAACCAAAGCAGGAACATGGATAAGAGTATTTGTGTCGAGAACTAAATACTCCGAACCAATGGACACCTACCCCAGCATCATACATAGTTAAAAGACCATACCATAACTTGGTATACTGATGCTTCCAAAACCAAAGCAGGAACATGGATAAGAGTATTTGTGTCGAGAACTAAATACTCCGAACCAATGGACACCTACCCCAGCATCATACAGGCAGAAATCTACGCTATCGAAAGAAGCGTACAACTTATCTTAGATGGAAACTATGGGAAACAAGAAATAGCCATCTTATCTGATAGTCAAGCAGCGTTAAAAGCGATTAACTCATTATCAATCAATTCGAAGAAAAGGTGGTTAAAGAATGTCTAGAGAAGCTGAACAAATTAGGCAAAGGAAACAAAGTCCTCCTACACTGGATACCAGCCCACCAAGGGATAGTAGGAAATGAGAAAACAAATGATCTAGCTAGAAAAAGAGCGAACACTCCACTAACTGGACCAGAACCGTTCTGCTTCCCAAGTGAAAACCACCTAACGAACTCCATCCATAACCTGGAATGGGAATCTTCCAACGGTCTAAGACATTCGCAGAAGTTCCTCAGGGTTGACGACCTAGAAAAATCAAAGATTTTTCTTGATTAAGTAAGAGCAATCTTCGGATTGTCACGGAGTTTTAATAGGACACTGTATCCTCAATGAATACCACAGACGCTAAGAAACAACGGCGAATGCAGATTCTGTGGGAAAAATGGAAAAACACCAGAATATCTCATCACTGACTGCGCCGAGACGACAACAATTCGTACCAGAAACTTTGGTACGACTGATATCGTAGAGCGAACCTAGCAACTACAGGGGAAAACCGTCTCTGTTACTGGTTTTTGTCAAAGCCCTGGGACTGTATGATGAGCTGTAACTCAAGAAAGAAGGTCAACTAGAGAGACCAACAATTTATCTACTTAATACACAAGAATGTAATAAAATAATTCTTACTTCTCCGGTTAATAAATCGCCAACATTAAGATCTTTTGGCTGTTCTGCAGTCTTGAAATTACATAATGATAAATGAGCTATATTAGTAACGGGTTCAATGTATAAAATATAACATTGTAATAGTTGTCCCTCACGATAATCAGTTATACTTTTCTTAAGATTGTTGATGTAACTATTATTAATATATCCATTAAATTGATCACAAAATTTTCCTTGAATACCATGAGAGGTAACCTGAAAATTTAAGAAAGAAAATGTTACATAAAACGACAACCAAAAAATTCACAACAAATGATTTTTTTTAATTAATGGGATTTTGGGAAAAAGTGAGAAATCAATTCCGCTTGCCTAATAACAAAAACGTTTCAACTGTCATGAAAGTAATTCAAAAGCACACCTTTAAAAGAAATAAAACATGGGATTATATAAAAGAATATTGAAAGTTTTATAAAGAAAAGTTGCTCGTAATTAAAATAAATTTCCGTTTTTACAATTTATTGTGAAATAGTAAAATTATTGTATTATGAGTTATTTTTACTACTTTTTTTCCCTTAATTTTCCGAAAAATTGGTAATTGATAAAAGTACAAAAGTACTACCTATCTATTTGAGAAGAGGGATCTACAGTAAACAATTTTTCTTGATATCTTTACGATATATACCGTATGATCGAAAAAAACGGCGTTGAGTTGGCTTGCTTTGAAATGACAATTGATGGCATTCCCAAGGATACTATATAGAGATAAGGATAGTTCGATTCCTATCTTCCTGCACTGTCAGTTTTTTTACGTCATCTACTGACCGAGTTGAAGTTGGCGCTAAAGATTTTAGACAGTGACAGTTATTTTTGCATTTGACGGACGAGCGCACAGTGCGTTGGAAGATAAATTTAGCGGGACAAAAGCGTTTGGTTAGAAATAAGCCAAAAAATGTGTACTGATAAGAATAAATAGTAGACATTCCAATTGATACAAAAATGAATGTTCTTCGTATTTCGATACATTTTTATCAACCAAATTTGGTCGTTTTCTGCTCAGCAAGGCAGAGATCATACGAAAATAAAATATTTATACAAGTGCTTATACATTTTATTAGAAAGCCAAATTATGTTGAAGATTGCCAAAGGTATGTACTTTTCTACTGTACGTATATTATTTGTTAAAATCCTTCGTGCTTTTGTTCTGCAGATATCAAACTTTCACTTTTTTTTCAAATATCGATATATTGAATGATGTAGATCTTTTGAGTTACCAATAGTTACCAACACAGGTAGTCCCAGTCACAGGGAGTTCAAGCTTAACAGGTGAATGCCCAAAAAGATTCATTTCAATCGGATAGTATAAAAACAAAACAACTCCATCAAAAGGCACTGAGTTTAAAAAATTGTCTTAGATACTTACTATATATAAATTTACAATTACCGAGTGTTAAAATTAAAATATCTATCTTATTTATTATTTTCAAAATAAAACATATTTTTTTAAAATAAATTATAGAGGGTGTCACAAGATTACAAATTAATTAAAAAAAAAACTGCTAAAGAGTTTTTTGATATCATAATTTTATATATTTGGCAATAGTTTACAATACGGTTTTTGTGTGTCATGTATGAATAATATCATAGTTTTATTATCTTGTATTTATTTATTAATAAATTAAGTTGTTAATAAATAAATAAATTTAACCATATAGTTGCTATATATTAGACCATTTGCTACGTTCTTAGATTTTAAGTCCCAAACATTGCTCTTGAGATTTTGCCCCGCTAGAATAACCATCCGCCGCACTGTGGAGCGCTGGTCAGCGCGTGACGTAGCATTCCACGGCGACTACGACAGCGGCGATTTCACGCGATCGAACAGTCCTTTAGAATATATACAGTCCTTGGGCATTCCCTGCATAATTTTACATATAAAGTAACAGCGATCTTCATTTCTGTTTTTTTTTTGATCGTATAGTATCTATAGATCTTATCTAATTGCATTTTTATATTTTTAAGATATTTAAAAGGTAGCTTTCTATAATTTTTCTGCTATGACAGATGTCACATGACATGTCAAAATTATTTTTGTTATTGTTGTATATGCTGTATTGATTTATAAGCATTTTTCCATAATAATGGAAAATTCGAATTTATTGGAAGTTTGTTTGGCCATCACTATGTATCTAAAAAAAAAGATAAATAAAATAGAGCCATAATAATTATAAAGAAGTAAAATAATTAATTAATGGGCTGAGTTCTTAAGTAGGCGTTTTTCAATTAAGAATTATTGTATTATTTAGTGCTTATTTTTAAAATGGTTCTATTTTTGTGACCAAAGTTTGAAGTATTTTTTTTTTAATATTTTATCTTGTACCCATTTCAAACAATTTTCAAATAATATTGGCTAATTTAAACTATCATAGTTATATTATTGTATATATTTATGTATTACCTTTTCAACGAATAGTTCTACTTTTGATCCAGGAATTAGGTCATGTAAATTATCAACTTCAGTAGTTCTATTTTCCATATGTTCATCTTTGGAACTCAATCTTAAAATGGATGACGAAGGAGTGAACTCACATTTATGCACAACACACCATAGTGGTTTCCCTATTACTAAAAAAAAATAAAGATTACATTTAGAAAAAAAGATAGCTTTCAGATTTACGCAGTGTCTAGGTGCACGTTAACGTGTACTAATTATAAGATTTAGGTGCAGGCAAAACTACAGATTTTGACTTAATCAATTTGAGGGTAGGGTAGGTTGCTTGGCAGTAAAAGGTAAAAAAGGTGGTGGGAAGCTTCGTAGAAGAAAGATACAAATTAGAAAGTTTCATTTAGAAAATAAGAAACTTTTATTCATTATTTGCTTATTTTCTTTGGTTATGCGGGTTTATACCGGCGTAAATCAAAACGTTGTTTTTTGCAATAAATTCAAAACACCCTATGAAAAAAATGAGACGGGAATTTTGGATAAAAAACACTTTCCTGTAATCTTAGATGTATTCCTAACATTTCATTTTTTGAATTATCCCATTATCTCTATTCCTTTATGAGCTACACATTTTTAAGTAAAGTATTGATTTCAGAGATTCTTTTATTGACAAAAACAATAATTTTATAATTTTAATAGCGTGTATGTCCACCTCTCGCAATAATAACAGCTCGAGGTCTTCGTCGTATCGAATGAATAAGGATATTTATTGTTGATCTATAGCTTGATGAATATGAAGCTATAGATCAAGAAAACCATTTACAAGAACTAAGGCTAGCATTATCTATCTCCGTTAATGCTAGCCATAGCTCTTGTAAAGTTTGTGGTGGAATAGGACGACGATGAACAGCTCGTAAAGTTCATCACACAAATGTTCGATTGGACTAAGGTCGGGACTACAAGGAGGCCATTCCAATCTTCGTAGTCCAACCTCATCCAGGCACTCGTTAATATTCGTACTACTAACTCGTTAGCCCGCCCAACATGGGGCCTGGCATTAGCATGCATCGCTCCACATGAGTCGCGTTACAATAACGACCTCGATACTTCGACAAAATACCGCGATTTTGTAACCGAGGTTCCGACTTCCAAAGCTTATGCAGTATTTCTGGCATTAGTACCTACCTACTCTCAACCAGTTTTGTCAGGTTTTTACAATTCTACTAGCTGTTACAACCATTCGTGCATTAAACTTAGATACAACTGATATTGGAGACGGAGAATTACCCTCTATAAAACTGTCCGAGATATACTGGCTTTTGTCAATAAAAACTTATATAAATGTATAAAATAATATGTATAAAATAATATAAAAGCAAATAATATATTTTTATTTTATTTTATTTGCTTTTGCGTTTCACCTTTCAAACAGCGCTATTTTATACCATGCCTAGTATATACCAAAAATCGCTATTTCGAAAATAACGTAGCGACGGGAGCAGCAACGCAATAGTAACCGACCAAATCGCGACAGGCAAAACCGGAACCCTAGAAGCGCTTCAGCGACTGCTGGAACGAAGTACGTCGCCGCCGAGGTCGAGCGTCGATAATCAGTTACAGCAGGGACCAGTTCCTTCCGTTCGCTACAGACGGAACTACGATTCTAGGAGCGCGACGGCTGGAGCGAAGTATACGTCGCCGCCGAGGTCGAGCGTCGATGATCAGTTACAGCAGTTAAAAGTTACTTCTGTTCGCGACAGGCGGAACTACGGCTCTAGGAGCGCGACGGCTGGAGCGAACACGCGCGACTCTAAGTACATACCAGTTCCAGTTACTACTGTTGGCGCCCGACGATATCGCGACGGCTGGAGCTAAACACGTCGCTATGCGGTTACTACGGTTCGAGCTAACTTCAAGAGCGATTATAAATAATTTATAATTTTGTCGTCGTTCTTCAGTAACAGGTTCCTGATTCGTTATGGAGCGCGACACGACGTTACAAATAAATACCGCTCGAAAATCGCGTTACTGGAATACCGACACTTCCAATGAAAGGAGCAACTGGAACGACAATTTCTTGGAGAACATCCTCAATATAACTGTGGGAATTGAGAGCTCCATTTATAAGTCATGGCATGCCATTTGATGTACTTGAAAAAATCAGCATTACTTGGAGAGTTTAAAAACATCATTTAAACACCATTAACGCCATCTAGGCACAACAATGCAAAAAAGTTTAACTTTCTCGCACCATCATAAACGGCTCTAAGTTACAGCCGACTTTATCCATTATTGTACCCCCTGTACAGATCGTATTACTTTTTATATACTATACTGTGTTTTTTTTCTCAGGTAAGATTTCGACAGACGATGACAGAAGAAAAGCAGATGACGTCCCATACCAATCTATTTATTTTACTAAAAAAAGTTTCTAATAATTTTTAAGTTAACTATGGATGGGTTTAAATATAAATCCGTCATGCGTCGTCTCTTGTTGTTTTTAACCAGTTTTATTGGTTTATTTAAAAAATGACAGACGTATTTCAATTTTATTGGTTTGACGGAACGATGAACGACAAACGGACGCCGATGCGTATGAACTCGCCTTTAGATTTTTGACGCTTGTCAAAGTCTTGCCCAATTAAAGGTTATAATTTTGTGACAACTTCTGTCAAATACCCTTCGTTTTGGAAGATGATGCATTTTGATTCGTGTTATTACGTGTGTTTTGTGTCTTTTGAAGTCAAGCGGAAGAAAAATCGAGTGAAAATTAACTGTAGAACCCAGAGCACAGTTTATGGTTAATACTCGCTGCCCAGGCAGAAAGTCTTATACAGCCACCAAAGCAGCCACCAATAAAGTTCGTATACCATCTCGTCGTAGATAAGTGAATCTCGAATATGGTAGAAGGATCAAACTAAACACATACTAAAAACTGGAGTAGCTGTAAAATATCGACATCATACGATAGATAAATAATGGATTTTAGTACTGCAGAAAAATAATGTCAAAAGGTACTGGTTTAAAAAAATTAAGATTAAAGTTAATTAATCAACCTGTGAGGTATAAAATTTGGTAAGTGTTATTATTAATAAAATAGTTTGTTTTATTGATGTTGTTTTATTTATTGCTGCGGAATATTACAAATTTGTATTTGTACATAAGTTATATTGATAAATATAATCATAAATGCGGGAAGTTTTATAAAGCTTGAAACTAAGAAATAGTTCTTTTTTATATTTTTTTGGTATGTGGTGTCAGTATGTATTAATAAATTGGTGTGGTTTTGTATTAAAACATACCTTTTTTTATTAAATAAGATAACTCGATTACATTTTTTCAGTTTTATACAGTTTTTCTCACAATATTTTGATGTTACTTGTCAGTCAAATTTTAAATACATATATTAATTTCCTGCTATGCGTTCCAGTTGTACCAACTTATTTCTTTGTAAAATAAAATAAACTACTTTGAAATTAAAATGACAGACACATCTATCACTGTCAAGGATCTTCTCGTTGGACAGACTATATATATATATATATATATATATATATATATATATATATATATATATATATATATATATATATATATATATATATATATATATATATATATATATATATATATATATATATATATATATATATATATATATATATATATATATATATATATATATATATATATATATATATATATATATACCTATTAGAGAATAAGATATACAAGCCCTTTGAAACTATGAACTAAGATTACACTAGAATATCTCATTAATCACAATATTTCGCTAGATCCTAATATCATTAACACATACTTACAATATTTAGAGTTGTCATCAATATTTTTTGAAGGTAAAAAGGCTCTAGTATTTTTTACTCCCATACTGATTTCATAACCATGGTCTGCTTGTGAACTAATAGAACACCATACCAGCATTTCCTTTTTAAATGAGGTGTGATTGTATTCAAAATATATCTCACGGGGATTAATTGTTCCTTTGAGATGTGCACCACCTTTTTCACTTGGTTCAATATGTATTATTTTTACAGGTAAGTATTCACCGATGGAAAACATCTTGTTAAGGATTATACCAGTCTAAATGTAAAAGAAAATGTAAAATTAATGTTGGATATCTGAATTATTCCTTTCCTACATCAAACTAGTGATGGGACAACTCGAGCGAAAATTCGCTCAAGTACTCGATTATTGAAATAACCGACATCGCTCGATTATGAACGAGCGATGCAAGTGGCGAGTACTAAGCGACGAACGCAAGCGATACTAGAATGAAATAAATTGAAATCCGATTTTAATGTGACCTACTCGATAAAAAGCCGAGCGAATTTTCTACATACATTGCAGGTAGCAAATTTATACGACGCCGTATATACCGGGTGCGTCTCAAAAGTGGCTCACCCCTATTACTTTTTTATTTTTTTAGATAAAAAATGAGATTTGGTATGTTAGTATATGACATAAATTAGGATTGATTGATATATTCAATTGTTTTCTGTCACTTCCTGTTTCACCGGAAATGACTACAATTTTTGATTCTTAAATGGCAACCTCGGTATTTTTTTTACTTTATTCGATAGAAAATGACATTCTAAATAGAATGACGTATCATATGTCAACTTTTGACATATTCGCTTAAAAACAAATTGTATTTTAAATTTCAATCTAGAGTGCCATGGCTGTGTTAAAAACACTAATTTTTAATCAAGGAGCCTTGGTAAAATAGATTTGATCGTCTAATGTTTTAGTGTCTTGCCCTGGCCGGTTAAAAGATGCCCATATCGTATTTTTAATCATATCTCAATTTTTTTCAAATGGAACGAGGGTGGATCATTAGCATATTTCGAAAAAGAATTTTTTTACGAATAATTTGATACCACACACTTGGTACTTCGAGTCAAATTGTCGTTATGAACCGCATGTTACAATTTCAAATAAACCATATGCGAAAATGTCAAAATTTCCGGTGAAACCGGAAGTGACCGATAACAATTGAATATGTCAATCAATCCTAATTTATGTCATATACTAACATACCAAATCTCGTTGTTTTATCTGAAAAAATAAAAAAGTTATAGGGGTGATCCACTTTTGAGACGCACCCGGTATATTTATCCGTTGCGTATCTGAGAGACAAAATTTTACAACCTACAACGACAATGATTCGAAATAAACTAAAAACTAAATCAGGCGATCAAGCGAATCGCTAGCCGCTTACTACTTGCCGTTCAGTACCGAAAGAATATGTGCCCTGCGCACGCAGCTTACTGCTTGGCGCTTGGCGTTAACGAGTACTTACAACATGCGACGGACAAAAAACCGTATTTTTAAATACGAGTGATCACTCGATTATTGCAATCGCTTGATACTCGAGTACTCGGTTATTGAAATTAATCAGTTTTCCCATCACTACATCAAACCACTACATTTTACGCTTCAAAATTAACCAATAAAACAATCAAAACAATTTTAAAATAACGAAATTTTTATACCAGTGTTACTAAAGAAAGTTGCTTTTGTATTCATTTTTTTTCGCTTGTGATGGTAAAGAAAAAAACGGTAAATACCGTTAATTACCTAATTTGAGACTTAGTATTTTTATTTATTTTAGTGGATATTATTTTTACTTTTGTTTTCAGATAAAATTCAAAGTATTTAGTATTTTTTTTGCTATCACAAATTTTGCACAAAAAGCCGCCTAAAGGTGGCTACACACACTACTGCAAGCTTTACAAACATGCATGAACAATCTTTCTGTACAAGCCATGCATAATTTACCTTCGACGCCACACGGTACATGCATGCTTGATGCTTGAACAAGCTTCAGTTTATGCCGCGAAAAAGAAGAAGGAAGTCCGAAGAAAAAGAAGAAGGAAGTCCGCGAAAAAGAAGAAGGAATCCTAAAGCACAGAATATCTAGCTACACAACAGAAGCCTCGTTACATGTATAAAATTGTAGGTATCAAAAGGAGACAGGCCTTTAAAGCCTTTTTCAAACGTTTAAGTATTTAACTTGCCATGTTAGTTGGAGTTAAATCTTATGAGCTGAATTACAATCAGTTCCTGACGTTTGATTGTAATTGAATCCTGAATTTTGACTGTAATTCGGCGACAATATTATAATAAGTATTGTTCTACTATTATGATACCACTTCCTGACGTTCAATTGTGTTCATACTTTATATCGCATGATCGGGAAAAAACGGCGTTAATGATGGCTATGAAATGAATATCGCTGTCATTTTATATATGTAAAATTATATGGGAAATAGTATACCATAATATAGTACCATATTACGACACATGGCGTTCGATTGAGCTTAAACTTGGTATTCTACTTATCTTTAGTAACACTGTAATATTATGGTACCATGGAGCATATAAAGTGGTACCTTCTATAGTACCATATTATAATAACACTTTCTGATGTTCGATTGGGCTCATATTTGATATATACTTGCGTATTTTTGATGACATTGCAATATTATGGTACCATGAAGCCATGAAGCATATCAAGTGGTACTATACCATAATATAGTACCATATTAAATACATGGCGGTCGATAGGGCTTAAACTTGGTATACTACGTATCTTCGGTGACATTGTAATTTTATGGTACCATGGAGCATATAAAGTGGTACCTTCTATCGTACCATATTATGTTACCACTTCCTGATGTTCGATTGGGCTCATATTTGATATATACTTGCGTATTTTTGATGACATTGCAATATTATGGTACCATGATGCATATCAAGTGGTACCATAATATACATGGTACCATACTACATACATGGCATTCGATGGGGCTTAAACTTGGTATACTACGTATATTCGGTAACATTGTAATATGATGGTGCTATGATGCATATAAAGTGGTACCTTTTATAGTACCATATTATGATACCACTTCCTGACGTTCGATTGAGCTCATATTTGACATATAATTTCGTATTTTTGATGACACTGCAATATTATGATACCATGAACCATATCAAGTGGTACCATAATATAGTACTATATTACGTATGTACATGGCGTTCGATTGGGCTTAAACTTGGTATATTACGTATCTTCGGTGACATTGTAATATTATGGTACCGTGGAGCATATAAAGTGCTACCTTCTATAGTACTACATTATGATACCACTTCCTGCCGTTCGATCACGCCCATTGAGTATTTGATATATACTTGCGTATGTTTGATGATATTGCAATATTATGGTACCATGAAGCATATCAAGAGGTACCATAATGTAGTACCATATTAAGATACCATTTCCTGGCGTTCGATTGGGCTTAAACTTGGTATAATACGGATCTTCGGTGACATTGCAATATTATGGTACCTTGAAGCATATCGAGTGGTACCATAATATGGTACAATATTATGATATCATTTCCTGGATTTCGATTGGGTCCAAATTTGGTATACTTGCGTTTCTTTATAAAGATTTTTTTAATTAACAATTTTAATTTATTTTACGAATTTTAATTTATTGTACGATGTCGTGACAGCAACTTTTATGCCGATTATGATATTATTAATTGTACCTGTGTCACTTTTTAAAATCTACCTAGGTCTATATAAATAACGTGGCAAACAGAAGAAATTTGTTATTATAGTATTTTTTTTATCCAATTAACATTTTTTGTACTGCATTTTAATAAATTATTTTCATTATTATTAAACATATATTTCATTACTAACCTAACTAAGGTAATTAACGGTATTTTCTTAGTTAACAATATAAGGTAGTGTATATTAAAAATGTATTTTGTGAGTATATGTTTTGTAATAATATACTTAAAACTATTGTAAAAGCCAAACGAATAATTAATATTATTCGAACAGATATAAGTGTGTCTGACAAGAAAAGAAGAATAGAAAGAAACCAAAGAAACTATTATACACCAGAAAAAGAATGGGATGCCAATTAAAGTCTTTTTGAATCTGGCAACTGTGCATATTTAGCCGAGCTTCAAGGCCGTCGACGTGTTGTCAAGCCAAAACCGAAAGTTCAAAACTTCCAATTATATTCTGATTATGATATTGTCGCGCCATCTAGTATTTTATTTGTACAATTTTAGCTTTTCATTTCGAGTATTTTTCTGTTGCGTAGCTAGATATTTTGTGCCTAAAGGCATTTATCTTTTTAATAATGGCATCCTTATCAGCTTGGCTGTCAATTAATCTATACTTATTAAGTAAAATTTTGTATGCTGCATCCTTCTTCACCCTATTATGATATTCTGGTGATTTAATTCGCCAAAGACACGGCTGATTTTCGGATGCGCAAATAAAATCTTCCAATAATCCTCCATTGCTCCTTTTCAGATCGCTAGACATGATGGCGACGCGACGTACAGGTCATTTACGATCACGGACTGAACTAATTGTTTGTACAAGCTGAATACATGTGGTACACACGTACCGTTTTGCTTAAGCAAGCATGGCTTGCCCAAACTTGCATGATTCATATTCAATCAATCATCAAGCGGCTTGCACAATCAAAATGCTTGCGCAAATTTTCCCTACAGACGCTACAGTTTGCTTGTACAAAAATATTGTTCATGCATGCTTGTCAAGCTTGCAGTAATGTGTGTAGCCACCTTAAGGAATCAATTACATGCAAATAATGAAAACTATTAACATCAGCAAAGTCAATACTTACTTCAGGATCATCGTCTTCTAATAATTTATTTAAGTGTTTGGTAAATGGATCGGATATTTCAGTAATATTTATAGTAGCAAAGCACAAACCAGGTAATTCCACTTCTAAAGAGAAATTCTTTATGTTTCTTATGCATCCTATTATAACCATTCCACTTTGAATTTTCTATAATAAAAAAAAAACAATCTACAGGGTCGCTGTTATGTATGGAAACGGTCGATTATTACGTAAAATATAGGAGGTACCGCCAAAAGTTAAATACGAAAGTTATAGGATTATATCTATTAGCGAGTAATAAATTTAAGTATACAGGGTCGGTCATAAAGTCGTGGCCACATAAAAGATAAATTGCATATTTCCGTTCTTCCTTCAATTCCAAGCAAAAATCGAGATACACACAATGTTCCTCGAACCAACCGTTTCCGAGTTATTGACTTTTGAAAACATCACTGAAACAATTTTATTTAATTAATTTCGATATGTTCAGTTTCATTTAACGATACCATTCTGCCGAAATTGTGATACTTAATAATATTCAACATTAATTTTCAAGTAAGTATTTATAGATGTATAAAATGATTATATCAAGTCTGGAAATTACAAAATTTTCGTTTAACATTTCGATTCTTCAATTTATTTATGTACAGGGTGGGTCAAATTTTCGACGCTTTTAAATAGAAACACCCTTTTGTATAGGTGATAGGAGATAGACGAAAACTAATATCTGTGTCTGGAGCTCAATTTTCATCAAAAACATGATGGTGAAAACCGCACATCAATATCTGTTACCGTTTCGAAGTTACGGGGTGTTTTTCAAAAATGTGCATTTTTAACAAATCGCTGTAACTTTTTTTCTATGGAAAATTTTGTATTTCTATGAAAACATTTCCAAAGCACCTTTTTACGTAGAATTTAATGGTTTAAGTATATTTTTTTTTAAATTAATAATTTAAGAGTTATCAACAAAAAAATTGATTTTTTATTTGGGACACCCTCTATATTTTTAATTAACTGAAAAGAATTTAAAATTACCTTTCCAAAAATATAGCACACTTAATATTTTGTTATAATCCCCTTCGAAATACAGAATTTTTAAAAGTTCGCCACTTTTAACTAGTAGGCTTTGGACCCCTTATTGATGATATGCCCTTAATGGAACTCGAAAACATATTTTTCCAGCAAGACGACGCAGCCGCCTCCGAACGCTGAAGTTATCAGCAAATTTTTGCAGCCAATTTCAAGAATAATTGAATAGCTAACCAAGATCCCAGCCGTTAGCCGTCGAGGCCGCCTGACTTAGTGCCCATGGTTCTAATCCTATGGATATATTTGCGGAAGAATACAGGTTCCTTATTCTTCCGTATAATCTAGAAAAGAATTAGAAATACTTAGCAGTTATGAGAAGGTATTTTTCACCCCCACTGAGCTAATGAATTCCGCGAGAAATGTTCAAAAACTGCCCCGTCTGTCCATAACATAAGACGGTCGATTTGTCGAACACCTGTAGCAAAATCTCATGTCTTGGTTTGCTATTTATTTTTACTGTTATTAGAACTGTTATTAGATATAGTTTAAATGTGTTGATGTTGGTTAAATATATTTCAAATTGTTATAAAATTCTGCATCTCTCATAGCAAATATTATTTTCGTTTTAATTGATGCTCACAGCTCACATTTTTTTTTGCATTACAGCCGATGCCGTTCAAAGCCTACTTATTTAAAGCGGGCGAATTTTTATATACTCTATATCTCGAAGAGGAATCGAGCAAAATATCAAGAGTGTTATATTTTTGGAAAGGTAATTTTAAATTCCTTTCAATAAATTAAAAATATACAGGGTGTCCCATATAAAAAATTAAATTTTCTGTTAATAATTTTTAAATAATTATTTATAAAAAAATTATTCTTAAACCATTAAATTCTACGTAAAAAGGTGCTTTGGAAATGTTTTCATAAAAATATAAAATTTTTCATAGCAAAAATGTTACAGCGATTTGTTAAAAATGCATATTTTTGAAAAACACCCCGTAACTCCGAAACGGTAACAGATATTGATGTGCGGTTTTCACCATCATGTTTTTGACAAAAATTGAGCTCCAGACACCGATATTAGTTTTTGTTTATCTCCTATAGAAAAGGGTGTTTCCATTTAAAAGCGTCGAATTTGACCCACCCTGTACATTGTGTATTATGATTATTGCTTAAAATTGAAGGAAGAATTGAAATATGCAATAATATACAGGGGGTTTCATTTTTTAAAAAAATAAAGATTGATGCGGCACAACTTTATGACCGACCCTGTATACTTAAATTTACTAGTAGCTAATAGGCATTTAAAACCCCATTACAACAATAACCCCAACTCAAGCAATAATTAAAAAATAATTTTTTGTTACGCGGGAAAGTTTTTTGTTACTTTCTAGCGGTCGAAATCACTCTTGTAAATAAGTAGTAATGTTATTTCTTATTGTTCTTAATAGCGAGGCTACCAAAGGATTATCAAGAGCACTGACCACCGATCATCAAACGGCTCTAGAAGAGGCGATATTGGACGAAGTAGTGGCGACCGGATCGCAACACAACGATCTACAAAATGTGGATTAGCTGCGTTTTGCGGGGATACACTTTCGGGTGGGCATGATCCTCATAGATTGTGTATCTCAAGAATCGGCGGATTGGTTGGTGGAAATCGCACCTAAACTTAAAAATTAGCAAGGGCCGGGACTGGTTGCAGTGAAGGGAGAAAACATCCCAAAAGGGGCGACCATCACTGTCTTTCTGCCGAGGAACAAGGGAAAAGGCACCACCTACCTGCTGAGCCTTATCCAGGCTCAGAACTCCAACGTAGGACAATCAAGTTGGTGAGTAGTCAACTCGAGGGAGGATGGTCATGGTCAGGCTCTCATAATAGGAATTGACCTCAAATCCAACGAGGCAATAGAGAAAGAGGGATATATCCTCTATTATAGATACGGGACATCCCCGGTATCAGGTCTAAGGAGAGACCAAGTTAAAGAGGTGGAAAAAATGGAGACTGATCCTCCAGACTCCACCTCACGGGTACCTCTGCCGGAAACAAGCTTCTCGATTGTGAAGGGCACGGAGGCCAAACTCCAACCGTAGAAGGGTGTATACCCTCGGAGGAAGAACATCTGTTGTCAGAGTAGGATGGGACATACCCTGTCCCCCCTACAACTGGAAAATGTATGATGGATTATAGACTGTATGACGAGTTATAACTCAAGGAAGGGGGACACAATAGATCTTTAAGGTCGCAGTGATTAATCCCCCTCTCACTCATTCTACATTCTTATTGTTCTTACTTCACTTCTCTTTTGCAGTTGCTATAATGCTTATTAACAATTATTATTGAAACTTAAATATCATAATTTTTGTTTAGTATAAAGTTGTTCAATTTAGTTATACCATACTATTGGAAAAAAACCCGTCAAAGACGGCTGGGAAATGACCATTCACAAATATTCACAAAAATACAATATACAATAATGATATACAGAAATGGTAATATGCATAATATATTATTTTATAGAATTGATGAGAATTTTAGCGAGGTCAAGCCATAGACGTTATTATTTGACCCAATGACTAAAGAATACAAGGACATGTAATGGCCATATACAGGCTGCAGCAAAATTTGTGACCTTTAGACGCCATTTTTATGGACATAACGAATCACCACAATACACCAAAACACTTTTACTTTTACACTGGACGCGCGTTTCGCTAACCATGTTAGCATCATCAGCAGATGATTATAAACTCATGGTTAGTGAAACGCGCGTCCAGTGTAAAAGTAAAAGCGTTTTGGTGTATTGTGGTGATTTAGTGTTTTTTATTTTGCTGTGTAACACCAAAGGTTCCAACCCTCAACTGTAATCATAATATACAGAAATACAGAAATGGTAATATGAATACGAATGAATCATCAGCTGTTCATCAGCGACAATTTTAGCGATTTTTAATAGTTGGTTGTGTGTAGTGAACTTTGTATAAACTTTATTACAACGGTAATTTGTTCAGCTTTCAAGTGTAAAAAGCGCAATGATAAGAAAGTTCCAGGAGTTACGTTTTATAGGGAAATAAACAGTCCACTACGCCTTTTTAGCGTTTTTTTATTGAATTCGATAATTATTTTTCTAATATTATATGTACTTGATATGTGCTATACGTCGATACTAGTTTTGTACCTTTTGTTAACATTTTAATACATTTTTTTCGTAATTAATTAGTATGATACCACAGGACACACCAGAGGCGTAGTGAAAATATTTACCAAAAATATAAATATCGCTTCAATCGGCTATGTTAAGAAAAATATGTGCCACGGTACTGTTAGGAAGAATGGTCACATTTTGGTTTGGGTTGCTATTTGTTCTTGTATCCTTTAGTCATTGATTTGACCCGTACTCTTCTTTGTTTTTCAATGGCGCTTACTTGCCAGTATTTAAAGATTTCAACACAACTGTCACTGTCATGTATCCTCTTGTTGGACAGACTATACTTATGAATTAAAAAGGCAGACAAGACAACAGTCATATATTATACTAAATAGAATATACCTATAATACTTACATTATAAGTCAATGAGCCTCTAATGTTTAATGAAGGCTGAACTAATCCATCATCTGCTTGCTTTGGTTCATTCTTTTTTATTTTTTTCTGTTTTGGAGATTTGCCTGTGTTAAATAGCTAAAGAATTGTTAAAAGTTAACACTGTTGAAATATACATCACAGCAATAAGGAATAATTACGTTTGTAACATCACGTGCAGCTCTTTTCCGAAATACTTTCCCTCCTCTCGGAAAATTCTCTTCCTCTATCGCAGCCATATTATTAGTGTATTATATTTTTCACCTATAGACAACTGGTAGACGCAGTAATTATCGTAATAATAGCGAATGGTACAAGAAAACGTTTAAATATTTACGTTTACATGAACACCTCAACACCATCAACACAAAACATAAAGCGAGGTTAGGTCAGAAGTCAGAATTTTCACAACCATAGAAAATAAATTAGTCAAAACATCTGTTAACTACTCCTTTATAATCTATGGCTACTGCAATAAATTTGTCAGGGATGGGCGTGTTAAAACTACAATGTATTTTACAAGGTAGTTTTTATATAAAAGGAAGTTTCTTTATTTTTTATTTATTCATTATTTTCCTAATGACGTCCCAGGTGTTATGCGCGAACTGAACGAAATTGGAGCCGCTGTCGATCATACCTTGTATTCTTTGTACCAGGCTTTTCAGCCTCCATGGAGGGTACCCTCCATATCTATGGCAAAAATTCTATGGCATTTACTTCTATAATATGTTCTATGGCAAGATATATAAACATTGTTCTAGGGCATAGTTTGTCATAAAAATTTACGTCAGAGAATAGGTACATTAAAGAAATGCTAACTTCATGTTAAAAAATGGAAACAGACGCCACCTGGTGTCCCCTGGCAGTACTAGCTAAATTGATGGGAATTGGAGGGGCGGGGCTTAAAAGAGGGGAAATTTAAAAAAAACATATTTTTATAAGTATCACTGACTTACTGTTTAAAGTTAATAAACATATTTTTTAATACTTTAATATAATTTAATGTATTAAAAAATATATCTATTAACTTTACACAGCAAATCAATGATATTATTAAAGACTTATTATTTTCAGAGAAAATTCATAGTAAATAAATTACACATTAGTAAACAATATCATTTATTTTTTAGAGCTGCGATTTATATTACAATAATATTGAAATATATATATTTTTTAACAATGAAAAAGAATATCCCGGAACCTGAAAAAGAAAGATGATCAATTAATGACTTAAATTAGTTCAAAATACATTTTGCAAATAACTAGTGAATTGGACAGATAAACATACTATTAAAAAGACATTTTAGTAGTATATTATCATCTATTTACTGATAATACATAAGTATATAATAGGTAAATAACATGCATAAGGCACTATGATACAACTACCTGTATCATGATAACACACTAACATCACAAAAAATATATGCTAATTTAAATTTCTTTAATGGTCTAATGAAACACTATCTAGCCTCAATGCATGCCATTCCAAAGGCAAAAAAAACTGTTATACCAAATAAATATAAGCTGAATAAAACATAAACCAAGCCAATGTGCATAAACAACCAAAAAATGCATCAAAAAATACTTTTATCAGATCATGCCCTTGGATATATTATGTATTTTATATATCGCACATCCCGTTCAAAAGTTTACTAACTCAAAATAGAGAATATAGAGAACATTGTCAGGAGAAGTAAAAGAAAATTTAAGTTAACGCAATATGCTCCTTTTTGCATATTAATGGCCAAATAATGTAATGTTGATTTAATAAAAATTTAACTGGCATCCTTCTGAGGTATAAATCAGATTAAAAGGACATTGTTTTTTTAATAATTGTTTGTTTTGTAAACATTTTTTGAAGTCAATACAGTTTTGAACGGGCTGTGCGATATAAACAAGGATCTTACTATTATTTAAGGTTAGAAAGTATTTAAATAATATAAAACATAATCAAAATCATTTTTCATCATAAATTATAGAGGTACTTACGTGTTTTGATATTATTTCAGGAAATAATACGTTTAGTTAAACAGGTACGCTGCCAGGCAAGTTCTATCGGCGGGTCTTTGCAAAAGTTGAAATCTAAAAATACAAAAATACGTTTACATCTTAGTTGTATTTACGAATAAAGTATTTGTGTGTAATTTCTGACTTACCAGTTAACTGAATAATCGCATTAAATACATCCAAATGGTTAATTTAATATTGTAAAAAAGCAAAATTGTTTTAAATCACTTGCCAGGACAGCCGGCCAGCTTCTTTGTTGACAAAATGGCCGCGGTATCATGATTTAAGCAATGTGAGTGACAAAGAAAGCCAATGCCTGGCAGATGTTGCTTTCTTTGTCGTTGGTCCTGGCATGTTTAAATTTGACTGTTGCCTGTTTTCCCATACAAGTAACACCCCCGTGATTTACGTCAATAATTTTCAATATGGCCACTGCTATGAGTGGAGTTTTCTGAAATAGTTTATGATTTTGATTAATTGTTTTGTACGGGTATTTGTACTTTGCGATATTTAATAATTTTTGAGGACTGAATCGAGTATTTTTGTGAAAAATAATAAATATGAGTGCTCCTTTATTTGCATGTTCGCGATGTTTCGCTCGTTACCCTTTTGAGGAGTTATCCGCAGGTCAACAACTTTGTAAAGTGAGTAATTTTTATATTTAATATTGTATAATTTTATTAAAATAAGTTTTCTGAATGTTATTTATATTTACTCATTTGGACAAAATTATTAGAACCATAGTGAAAATACATTGTATATTTCTTCCAATAGGAATGTCGCGGTGCATTTCCAGTAGTGAAATGTACATATTGCCGGTCGGAATTTCAACAGACATCAAAGGGTAGTACTAGTGCAATTTGCAAAAAATGCGAACAGAATGTTAAGGCTTATGGGAAACCTACGGCCTGTGAATATTGTAATATTATAGCAGCGTTTATCGGTAACAAGTGTCAAAGATGCACAAATTCTGAAATTAAGTATGGTCCTCCTGTAAATTGTGAACAGTGCAAGCAAAAATGCGCCTTTGATAGGCAAGATGATGACAAGAAGGTAAAGGAAAAAATCAGTATTTGAAAAACACAAGGGGCATCTATTTCTATATTTCAGGTCGATGGCAAATTATTGTGTTGGTTATGTACTTTATCATTTAAAAGAGCTCTTGCAAAGACTAAACAAGGAGATGCAGAGAGGAGAGCTCAGCTTAAAATGTCACAAATACATAAGAAACACAAGGATGGAAAGTGAGTTAATTAGAACTATAGTTGAAAAGGAAATATATAAATTATTCTATTCTGCTTGTTTTGGTAATGCAATAGAATGAGGATACATTTGCTTCTCAAAAATACTTCCATGGTTATTTTGTACTGCAGACATGCATAGTTTATAAAATTTATTTAATTTTGCTGATAGTTATAACTGTTAGCACTATCTCAATTTCATATAGAATTATACTTTGTTACACTTATCTTTTACTGGCTCATTTGAGACAATGGCGGCTCGTGACCCTAGGGACTGGGTAGGTGACAAAATTTTAGTTGCGTCCATTTGTCCCCCTTCCCCCTCACCCTAAATTTACATAATATCCTAATCCAGTTCTTAAAATTATATTATCTCTGATTTAAAAACATAGCTCAAGAATATTTAGACAAAACTAAAGCAAAAATAACAACATTCAACGCAATGACATAATGTATAAGTATATGTTTTTTTATCTTCTCAGATGCTAATTTTTAAGTACTTTGATAAATAAGGTAGATAATAGTACCATGCATAGGATTTTATTTTGTTTTTATTTATTTAGGTAAACTTATTACAGTTTAGGGTTGGAACCTTTGGTGTTACACAGCAAAATAAAACACTAAATCACCATAATACACCAAAACACTTTTACTTTTACATTGGACGCGCGTTTCGCTAACCATGTTAGCATCATCAGCAGATGATTATAAACTAAAGTACAATCTACAAGTTGAGCGTTTATATACTCGCTCAGTGGGCACCGAGTGCGCGTGGCAAAATCTAGCCAACCGAGTCAAAGCCCACTGAGCATAACAGTTAGATTTCCGCCACTAGAGTAGTAGGAACAAAGAACTTGAAGGAATTGGACCGTTGTCTCTTTTCAAACCATCTTTACATTTATTAATTCTGATGCTTTCATATGCATCTAATTGCCTGTAATTTGAGACTTGTTTAATTAATTTTAAATTATTAAGATGTTATTTTAAATTATACAATGTTCTTTATCAACAATGTGTTCGGCAACGCACGATTTATCCGATCTACCATATCTTATCTGAGCTAAATGTTCTTTAAATCTAGTTAATATTGATCTTCTAGTTTGCTCAACATATTTCTGATTACAATCTTTACAAGAAATTTCATAAATACCCGACCTTTCCAGTGGAGGTGTTTTATCCTTTTGGATTACCTAATAATTGTTGTAATTTATTATTAGTACTATACACAAGTTTATAATTAACATTCTTAAAAATTCCTTTTAGACCACGGGATAACTCTCTATCAAACGGTATTGAAAAATATTTAGACGTATCTTTCTCAACATAAAAAGTCGAATTTTCAGAGAGCATTAACCTATACCTACGTTTTCTAATTAATTTATCAACTAGTGAAGGAAAATATCCATTACACTCAGTTACATTCCTAATATAATCTCTTTCTATTTCATATCTTTCGTTGGAAAGTGGGAAACTAAGTAATCTATGAACTAAGAAATTTAAACTAGCCATTTTATGTTCAACACTATGATATGATTCATTAGGAATATATCTGCGTGTGGTGGTATTTTTCCTATAGATATCAAATTCCAGGCAATTATTAGTATTTCTAATAACTAATACATCTAGAAAAGGTAATCTGTCGTTGTTCTCAATTTCATGCGTAAATTTAATGGAAGGAAAACGATTATTTAACTTAGAAATAAAATTATCTATGGTGTCTGAATGTGTGTCAAAAACAGCAAAAATATCATCCACAAACCTAAACCATACTCTTGGAAAATAGTCAAACTGATTCTTAGCCTCCAATTCAAACCTGCTCATGAATAAATTAGCCAAAAATGGAGACAATGGATTACCCATTGCTGTACTTTCCCGTTGTTCAAAAAAGTTGTTATTAAATTGTAAACAATTTTGTTTCATACATAACAATGTAAGCTCAATATATTCAATCACAGTTTTATTGTCGAGACCATCTACTACTACTCTAGTGGCGGAAATCTAACTGTTTGGTTTGGTTTGGACGCTCAGTGGGCTGTGACTCGGTTGGCTAGATTTTGCCACGCCCACTCGGTGCACACTGAGCGAGTATATAAACGCTCAACTTGTAGATTGTACTTTAGTTTGTAATCATCTGCTGATGATGCTAACATGGTTAAAAGTAAAAGTGTTTTGGTGTATTGTGGTGATTTAGTGTTTTATTTTGCTAGGTAAACTTAAAAATTAATTTTCTTAATAAAGTAAAAAAAATACCGAGGGTGCCATTTAAAAATTAACAGTTTTAGTCATTTCCAGTGAAACAAGAAGTGACCAAAAACAGTTGAATACGGCAATCAATCCTAATTTATGCCATATACTGCCATACCAAATCTCGTTTTTTTATCTGAAAAAATAAAAAAGTTATAGGGGTGTGCCACTTTTGAGACTCTCCCAGTATAGACAATTAAATTTACAAAGAAAACATTATGTTTTTCATATTTTGAGATTAATAAAAAAAGGAAAGAATAATTATGTTTTATGTATTAAATTAATAAATAATTAAGTAATTATTATTAATTTCTCTTAATAAAGAAAAGTTATTTATTATTATATATCAGTAAAATCATCTGATTTTAGGGCTATGAAAAGCTCTTTTTAAATTGAAAGTAAGGCAAGTGACGATAAACATTTATTTTTCATAGAATTTCTACTGTAATTTTTAATGCATTTCAAACATGAAAAATATCTCTTAACCCAAGTTACTTGTAAATGGTGTAGTAACAATCAAAATAAACAATTTTACAGTATATTTCTATGGAAATACAAGATGAGTCTTAAATAAGTGCAAATATTTTCAGGGGTGGTATATTTCGACCCCAGGAACACGTCTATGAGGTTTTTTCTCAAAAAAAGATGCTGAAAATCGTGCATTTTCTTTTAAATTTCCGTGTAATATTTTTTGAAAACTTTTTAGAACTGCATGTTCACCGCAAATTTTTCCCCACTGTAATTTCTTAATCTCTGATATTACCACAGATTATACAGATTATAAACTTATCGTCAAAAGCATTTTTTTTCGTGGTTCCAATTTTCGGAGTCGCGCACTAGTTAGGTTACTAGTTTGCGCACAAGCACGCCCACTTATGGTTTATGGCCTCTAAAATTGTGCACAGCGCCTGACCGGCCCAGTTATTATGCTGTTCAAACGGGACTTTCTTTTTGCGCACAAGAAAATTTACTCGTTTGCTCATCGTCATAGAAAACAATTTTCGTACCACGAATTAGGGACAAGATTTTTATCTGTATACTTATAGGATACCTAATCTGTGATATTACCATAGTTAAGGCTTTACTCTATGGTTACAGAACTAAAAGGGATGCAATTACAGAAAAAATCCGGTGGCTCTCAAACTTTTTTGGCCTACCGAGCCTCCACTATGTGGAGGCGAACGAAGATTTCGCCTAAACCCCGCTTTAATACGATACAACTCCGACTTACGTCGCGTCGCTACCGAACGATGAGTTAGGCAGAGACAGAAGACTGTCGTGAGGCATTGGTAGTGCTATAATAGGCGATGTAAAAATCGCCGAACAAAGGCGTTTGCATTATACTCCAACGGTTAAAATTACTATTTTGTTTTTAACGCAGCGGCGCAGTCAGCGTACGCCAGCGGTAGGGAATATTTTAATATACAATACCACAAATAGTAAATTAATATTGGTTATTTCAACACAATAACGTGTATTAACAGTATTTTTAGTTATTGGCAACATTAATAGTAAATAATATAATGTAATAAACCTCTTAAATTCTGACAAAATTATAGGGTAGACGCTGCCTACCTTGCTTAACCTGACGAGCCGCCACTGAGTTGGGATATTTACAATGAATTATTTATTTATTGATTAGATGTGGGACAAACTTGTACTGACTTTTAAAATAAAAATTGTTATTGCATTTAGTAATCAATTGGAACAGTAGAAAGTTGGAATACATGTGAAATACAGATTATGAATTGAATAATATGAATGAGCAAATTGTTATATAACAAATTCAGATTATGCATATCCACACCAAATTCTATTTAGTGATTGATGTACATACATACAGATAACAGGATCTTTCCTAAAACAATATTTAACTTAATAATATTAAAAAGTGTATCTTGATGCTCGGTATGTGTATTGATGCTTTGACAATTAGGGTTTATCGGGCATTCAATCATAATTTAAGTAGATTTCATTTTGCATCATTTTGAAAAAATATTTAGTAACATACAATTTAAATCTGACAAAAAGGAATATGGAATTATGTTTTAACTCAATATATCATATTTATTCATACATTTAAAAATCACAGAACATATTACACATATCTATTCCTTAAATTAGATTAGATCATCCATTGATTCCTTTCTAGTCATAATTTGTTTAGGCGTGTAGATTTCTACACGCCTATGTGTATAATTCATTTATGCCTATAAAATAGAGTAATAAGTAATAGAAACATGAAATTCAAAAAAATGGCTTCTTGAAAGTTCAATTACATCATTTTATGGAGGTTAGAGGTAAGGAGAAACATCTCTTATGGGACTTTATTTGAAAAAGTGGTCACCACAATGGCAAGAATGGGGTTCAATAAATGACCACGGTGTCGCTAACAAGCAATAAGAGATCAAACTGAACCGAGCGGTTAGAAATAAAGTGAAAGTAACAAAAGAAAAAGAGAGGCAAGACGCGGCTTCAGAAATCGCATATTTATCTGTCTCTTTTTAATAATTTTTTCCTGATCTAAAAATTTTTGGCGTTTTCAAAAGTAGAACTTTCGCTACATCAGCGCCATCTTAAGTGTTCCCTGTTTGATGACCATTTTTCAATACACGAAGATAATTCTCCTTACCTCTACCCTCCATACATCATTTAAAGAAACTTGGACTTCAAACGTTCATACTCCTAGGACATATTTTTTAGAACATTCATCCACATTTTACCTCCATAGGTCCAGCGCCCATAGAAGTGACGTAGGTATGGTGGGGGTGTGGTTCTGGTGCGTGGCGATGGCAATGCCAGTGTAAATAAATTAGGAAACGCCCACCGAGACGACGCGGCAGAGGTGCAGATCGGGCATACCATATTGTGACCACTAGTGGCGCACTGAAAGCTGCGTGGCGGTGGCGTGCCTCGTTCAGTACAAGGCATTTCGTCATAACCGTCGTTTCGTCATGATGATTTGTGTTTTTCATTAATGTGGAATGATCTACAATTTATTATCAACTTTATCGAATTAATTGAGTCAAAACCATGCTATAATCGATCAGACTACAGCAACAGAAATGCTCAAGATGCAGCCTGGAACGAAATTTCTAAGGAGGGATGCACCCAATATTGTCTTCTTTGCATATTATTTAAGTGTATTAATGCAAGTAAGTCTTCGTCCTCTGAAGACGACATTTTACTAAATAAACAAACACCTTATGCCGGATCTTGTTCTATTTTTACCACCTCAGTATGCGTTAAAACACCAGATCGCGACCACGCCGCAACCATACCGCTTCCAAGCCATAAGCTTCTGCCACTTCTGTGGGCGCTGGGCCTTAGTGGGCCAATTTCTAAAAATCGTACCCAGTGCTCAATTACGTTACCTATGAAACGTCTACGCAGAATTTCATACTTCTAAAACCGATTTTAACAATTTTTTGTAACAACTTTCACTCTTTATTTGTCTCTTAGGAAGTGAATTTTCAAAAAAAATTCTGCTGAAGTACTCACTTTTGTCACTTAAGAAACCTCTGTACAAAATTTCATACTCCTAGGACCTAATTTCGCTTACAGTTTCACTCCCTTAGGAGATGAATTTCAGCTCTTTGTTTAGTTCGAAACGAAGGTTCCGATGCATCGATGTTAGTATTAGCGAAATCAGGTGATTAATTTATTTAAAATTTCTTTACATTTTATCATTTCCGTTCGCCACGCGCCGCGCCGTTTCGAAATAACGAAGAGCACCTTTTTTACGTAAAAAAAGTCCTATCTTTAATTCTTATTGATTAAAATTGCTGTATCTATAAGGATAAAAGAAGTACCACCAGTAGTACTCTCTACCCTAATGGAAAGTACCCTTTCAGGGCTGTTACGGAATTTACACTATTGCCATTTGCTCTGGCATTAAACTTTTAAAATGTATATAAGAGTGCCAAATTTCAATAAAAACGGTTTACCTACCAATGTTCTTGAAAAGAAACAAAGTACATTATTTTTTTTACGCTTTCCAGGAAGCCAAAAATGCAATAATATACAGGGTGTTCCATTTAAAAAGAATCATCCCGATCCACTCACACTTTTTTGAGCCACTCTATAGAAGTTAAAATATTTTCTTGAAATACATCCTAGTACATACTTTAGGTTTGCACCTAAACAAAATTCCCAAGTGTTTTATTCTAGGAGCTACAGATGTCCGACGCACTATTGCCGGACACTGTATACAAAATTTAACTCCCATGTGCAAATTTTCATACCGCTAGGACAGATTTTATTTTTTTTGTATACCACATTCACCCCTCACTTCATCCCCTTACAGGGCGAATTTCCAAAAATCGTCTTTTAGTGCTCAATTACGTCACCCAAGGAGCCTCCGTGCAAAATTTCATACTCCTTGAACAAATTATTATGCAACCACCCCTAATTCCTCAGTTACCATTTGGTCTTTTCTTTATTCTATGCAAGAAGTCCATGAAGACTCCATGCCCCGAAAGAAACTGTAACGTAATAGTCCACGTCTTCGTGTTTCATACTCGTCCAGTCCTCCACGTTGTGGATTAACTTTCTAGTCCACCTTCCCTTTTCGGACACATCCCACTCCTCTTGCCATTTTTAATGGGTATTTCCCCGTTGCCGTTTTTTCACCTCATCGGTAATCTTTACTTTAACAAATAAATCTCGCTTTTCCTCAGCTACTAAATGCAGCGGGATCAGCCTAGCTATTATAACCAACACGGCATAATTGACCATGATCTAATAATCAAAAAGGAAATACCACTCCTGCAACTCCCAGTGGACGATATGCCAAGAACGTACAACTTTGACAAACATGTCAATGTAGTATTGAGCAATAAGAAGGATTGGAAGAGCGAAACGCTTGCCCAGCAGTTAAATGACCATACCATAACTTGGTATACTGATGCTTCCAAAACCAATACGGGAACAGGGATCGGAGTGTTTGGGCCGAGAGCTAATTACTCCGAACCAATGGGCACTTACCCTAGTATCCTACAGGCAGAAATCTACGCTATCGAGAGATGCGTACAACTTTTCTTAGATAGGAACTATCGGAAACAAGAAATAGCCATCTTATCTGATAGTCAAGCAGCGTTAAAGGCGATCAACTCAGTATCAATCGATTTGAAATTGGTCAAAGAATGCATAGAGAAGCTGAATAAATTAGGCAAAGAAAACAAAGTCCTCCTACACTGGGTGCCTGCTCACCAAGGGATAGAAGGCAATGAAAAAGCAAATAATCTAGCTAGGAAAGGAGCGAACACTCCACTAACTGGACCAGAACCGTTCTGCTTTCCAAGTGGTAACCAACTCAAGGCGGAACTCAAGAACTTGGAAGATTCCATCCGCAACCTGGAATGGAAATCTTGCAATGGTCTAAGACACTCGAAGAAGTTTCTGAGGGCTTATGATCAAGAAAAATCACAGATCTTCCTGGGTCTGAGTAAGAACAATCTTCGGATTGTCACGGGGTTTTAACAGGACACTGTCTCCTCAATGAACACCTCAGTAGATTGAAACTAAGAAGAAACAGCGAATGCAGATTCTGTGGGGAAGATGGTGAAACACCAGTACACCTCATCACTGAGTGCGCCGAGACGACAACCATTCGTGCCATGAATTTTGGTACGACTGATATTGGAGATGGAGAACTACCGTCTATAAAACCGTCCCAGATACTGGCTTTTGTCAAAGCCCTGGGACTGTATGATGAGTTATGATTCAAGAAAGGGGGACACAATGGATCTGTAAGGTCGAAGTGATTAACCCCCCTCCCACTCATTCTAAATTCTAAAATTCTAAAATGATCTAATAAGCACATAATTAAGTTTTTTTGGCTTTGGTGGTATATCAGTTTCGTTCTTTAATTCCTTCTTGGTCGACTAACTTTTCAAATGGTTAGTTAATTCATCAAAAATGCTGTTCCATAACCAAAAGCAATAGTGTTTGGGGTCAATTCTTGAACCGCTGCTTTTTTTTTTAATTTTTACATTAAAAATTTTCTCTCGTGTTTCATATATCCATTTGCAGACATATTATTATGTCCAGCCTTTCTTCAGATCTGGCACCAAGAGTCAGGGTGCCTCCACACTATCCTAAAAACGGCGTATCGGCGTAACGACCTTGAATCGATTTCCAGTAATTCTATTGGCTGAAAAATTCATCTGTCAAAAATTTTATTTGTCAAATTCATCTGTCAAAAATTTCAGCCAATAGAATTACTGGAAATCGATTCAAGGTCGTTACGCCGTTACGCCGATACGCCGTTTTTAGGATAATGTGGATGCACCCTCAATGTTGCGGCGCATTCAAGATTTTTCTAAAGAACATAATTTGCAAATCAACCCTAAAAACCGGATGACGTTATTTTATTTGAAGAATCACGTATACAGGGTGGTCCGAACTGTATTCCGGAAACTTCGACAGCACTTTTTGCAGATAAAAATAAGTAAAAAAGTTCATATAAATGTATGTCCAAAAATGCTTAGTTTCGGAGATACAGGGTATAGAATTTTAATTTTTATTTCGATTTTTTCCAAATAATTTCTGAAGTAACGTCCATATTTGGATGAAAATTGGTGTCTGGGAGTTTTTTGACATGAGAAATTTGGATTTTCATGTCAATATGATTCTTAATTTTTTAGAATTTTCTCAAAGCTTTCATGTTCGTTCTGCTCCTTCTATCGGTTATGACGTTCTCTACTGCCGCCGGAAATCCGCTTCCTTTTTTCATAGTTTCCATAAAACGCCTATTAACTTGCTAATTTCTTCCATTTGTCATTATTCATGCATATATTTTTCGATCTCCCTGTGTGCTTTCCAATCGTTTTATTATATAGGTCGAATATATCGACTTTCCTTAACTTGTAATCCAAATTTCAGCTTTCAATTCAATATGCTGAGGTAATAATTTAACCAATGCTTCTTCATATTTTTTTAGACCATATTTTTGTCAATTTTTTATTTTTTATCTTAAAAACTATAAGTATAGGATAATTTTCGAAGAAAAAAGAAAGAAAAATCATGGGAAATGAAAGTAATTTCGAAAAATGTAATATTATACCGGATTTTCAATTTAAAATAACAAATATGATGTAGAATTGTAGCGTTTTTTTATAAACATTACCACTGCGAACGGCAGCTTTTCATCGGAGTGCAGTCGTGGATAAGGTATTTCACTGGAAAGAAAACTAATTAATAACAATAAACAAAAAAAAATAGATATTGGGCGCCAGGCATTAACAGAGAAAGAAAACACAGCTGTATATTACTTAAAACTAATGGCTATATTTATTCATGATGAATTCTGATGGTAAATAGCATTGTACAATTTTAATAATTATTATAGTGGTTAAATACTATTACAAGGCGTAATCTAATGAAACCTAAAATCTAAATCATATTGTGACTACTAAATCGACATAAATGTTCTTAATAATCTAACCACTAAATATAGTCTGTACGATATTATTTAAAATGTACGTTATTAAGTTAAGACTGAAAATCGACTGAAAACTAGAACCTAAATCTACACTTAGCTGTTCTTGAGGTAATCCTGTTTCAAAGAGTAGCAGCGTGAGGTGGTCTCGCATCTCTGCACTGTCTCTCGGCTATTCTGTTGGCCAATACAACAAAAGGGGCTAGAATGAGGACACCATGTATCAATACAGCCGTAACTACTGACTAGACTGAGAAATGGGAGCGAAGCAGCATGGGGCTTACGCTGTATCCATACTGTGGCAATATGGGGACACTACTAGCGATGGGAACTATCGAATGAATTAAACGATCGAATGGTTACTGAATGAATGATTTCAACTATCGAATGATTTTATTCGAATAAAATAATTCATTCATTTGTATACTAAAGCATATGTGACAACCCCACCATGCGACTAAATGGTTATCGTTGAGCCACGACCCACGACTATCGAATGCTTTTGATAAATGAAATTTAGTATTCGTTTGATTTTTGTGTGCGCCAGTGCATTATTAGTTCTTCCAAATTTTTATAATTTCACCTTATAAATACTGTGCTATAAAATATTTAAAATACTAAAATTGTAGTTTTTTTTAATTGACGATTGTGTGCGTGTGCAGGTGTCAAAATTTTTCAGAAAATTTGTGTGATTTTCCGTAGCCCGATCTTTCAGTTATTTTATTTTATATGGTATATCTATATGGTCTATTTTTAATGGGAAATTTTGAGAAGTAGCAATTTTTAAGAGAGATGAGATGAACTTAGAATTAATTTTAAAAATACATATTTGTATTTTAGATGTTTTAATAATATGAAATAGTTGAACTTAATAATCATATTTAAGTAATGTGGTTAAGTAAATGGGGTTATCGAACTCAAACTATGGGGTGAGAAAATTAAATTTTTGCTACTACGTAAAAAAATGTTTATATTAAATTATTTTAAATTTTGTTGTTAATAGGTATAACAAATTATTACTGTTATTATTATTTTTATTAAACCAGTCTTTGCTTTAAAACATTAAAAATCATTTTCCTACATCCAAAATAACAAGTATTATTGCAGTGTAACAACAGAATATTAATAAAAAAATGCAAAATATATATAGACATACTACCCCTAACTAACTAAAGCCAAACAATAATATTCTTTGCTAATATCAACTAATACCAACATATGGCAACAGCGCCCTTCATAATATATTTTCTGTGTAAATACTAGCACCTCAATAAAAAAAATAATGTGCAATCATCCTTATCTTTATATGACTCCGCAAAAAATCAAAGATGCCGGCTTCTTCCATAGCAATGCGACCGACCGCTGTCGGGTTTCTCTAGAAAAAAGAAGAAAAAAGTTTCTCTAAAGAAACCTACGTCGCCGGGCGACAACTAAAATCCAGTTAATATTTTATTATAATCGATCCTGACGAATAAATGAATTTCATAAATGAATGAATTTTATAAATGAATGGTTTTTGCCTCCGAATTACTAGAATACAATATTTCAAGGCAGATGACGCATCTATTCGATAATTTTTATTCGAATAGTTTTCAACGAATGTTTTTTTACTAGCCATCGAATTATTCGAATGAATTGCAACTATCGAATGTTTCGATAGTATTCATTCGATAGTTCCCACTACTAGACACTACCCGTACCTTGGAACACTACTAGGACCTTGGATAAGGTCCGTAACCTGGGCCATAAGCTTGTACCATAACCTTGGACACAGTCCGTCCATAAGACAACGGTACAGGGGAACACTACCCGTACCTTGGATACTACTAGGACCTTGGATAATGCCCGTACCTTGTAAATAGTCCGTACCTTGGACCCTAAAAATACGAAACTCTTGTTTAAAATCAAACAAAGGAAGTGGAAGCGAAAGTACGTCTGGCCTGTTCGATCTTCGTCAAAATCGCAGTTTTGGGGTTGAAACGTTTGGACGACACTTTTCTCTCACTTTGTCAATGTTAATTCTGAGGACTGCCCTTTTCAGTGTTTTTTCACATCAATTTTAGTTTTGTGACAAAACTTTTGTCGATGTTGATGTGCAATCCGTACTGCGTGTTATATTCAGCGATGCAGTTCAACATGTTCTGAAGGTGTAGAACGTTGACAGCGAGCATGACTGTACCATCGGCAAAACGAGTATTATTAATAAAGGTGCCATTGATTTTAATACCATCCTTAACACTCTCTAGTGCCTCACGGAATGCCGCTTCGGAGTAGATGTTGAAAGGGAGTAGTTCAAGTCGGCATCGCTGTGTAATTTAACTAGGAATGTCAATCCCGGGATCCCAAAGGATAGTTTGTCTCGAAAAATCCCGGGATAAGTTTAAAAATCACCGGATTAATATCGAATTTTTATGCATATATTAAATTGTTTCATTCGGCTATTTGAAAATTGGGAACGAATATGAGACAGTGTTAAAACTAGTGATGGGAATAATCGAATTATTTTCACCATCGAATAATTAGTAATAATTCATATTTCACAATCGAATTAATAATTCGAATTATTTAGTAGTATTATAAATTTAACCTAAAAATAAATTCGTCCCAGCTAGTGTTCGTCTAGGGGCTATTTTAAACAAATTCTGAACCATTGCCATGCCTATATTCTATCACTGAATAAAAAATAAAAAAAATATTCTTTATTCAATGTATTCTATTAACTGTGCCGAAGCCGTTTAATAAATTAAACCATAATTTAAAGTTTTAAATTTAAAAGTGCCGAGTTTATGATTGTTTCAATTCCTATTGAAAAAAGCTCATATCTAAAATAAAAGCTTCTTCTAAAACGATATAAGTATGTCCTTGTTTACGTGCGGTTCGTATTTCATTTTATTTTATCAGTTGCAATCAATAATTATTTAGATAAAAGAAGAAAATTAATTTTAGTGTTCGGCAGGTGTTCGGTGAAATTTGGGTGAGATGGAAATGAACCAAATATTACTAATAGTACTATACTAATTACTAATATTCGTATTCGTCCATAAGAGGTTATCTTTTATGTTCATTTGTAATTCGATTACCACAGATAAATATAAAATACTACTAATTTTTATCTCGATTATATCGAAAAAGATAATTCGAATTAGTTAGTTTTAATTTACTATCGAATTAGTCGTATTATTTAATTCGAATTTTCCCAACACTAGTTAAAACTTATATTTGACTGTAAAACTAATAGATCAGCTTACTTGATAAGCTTGGCCGCTTTAGTCTCTTAGAAAATTCCATAAAAAAGACCCTCATTGATCTAAACATTTATCAATTTTGGACTCATAGAATGGCCAGAAACATTGTAAAAATACTCCGGCCAATAAAATTAACAGTTGAAGCCTTATGTCAACGCGACATAGGTTTATGCAAAGCAGATGCCACATTAATGTTGCCAAATAAAAACCCCACTGAGATCTACAACACTGATTAAGAAAATGGAGCAAGCAATGCAGAACCATTTATTCTAACATTCTCAGCTATCTTACAAATCCCGACATTATACTGACTGCCTGTCGACATACGACCCGACTGAATCAGATGATTGCTTCAAAACATCAAATATTTTCTTAATTAAATATGAATTAGAAAAACTATTGGTCGGGCTAGAACATGATATGCAATCAGAGCAGAAACCAGCAACGACAACGACGAGGATGAGCTTCCCATTGGCGAAATTCTGAGAAGAGAAGATAATGAGCTCTTGGAGATAAACTGCAGAAGGCAGTACTTTGAATAAGAAGACTAAGGAAGGAGCATATCAAAAATCTTAGGTACACCGCGATGGGCCTCAAATATGGCCAACTTAAATTCCGGTTTATCAGTGTCGTTCTAATTTTATTTAAAAAATGTAAAACTATGATGTAGGGTAGACGTGGGGTAGACTCAATAATTTGTTGTTTTATTTTACGTTGTGAATAAATGTTGGTAGTTATTAAAATTGTTATAAAAATATATAATTCTAATAAAAATAGATAAGTTATAATAAGTATTTATTAACACAAACATCCGATACGCTACTGAAGCAGGTAAGTCAAATTAACGTATCTAAATTCTTTGACATCTAATCTTTGACAAGTAATAAATAAAAGCTAAAATGCAAGAAAAATATATAATTTAGTTAATTTAAGTGAATTTCATAAATGATCGGTTTACTACACGTATAGTCACTTACTAGCGAAAAGTTGTTCCATTATTTCACTCAATTTTTGCCGAGATCTACCGCATGCTACACAACCAACTATTTTAGAGTCTTTTTCGATAAATCGCGATAGTGTCACTGTTAATTTAAGTTCTGCCACAATTTCCATCTAGATTTACTACCTTTATACGACTACCAGTAGTAGAATAAATAACATAAAATAAGCTCCGTAAAGACTGACAAATCCACAAAATTTCAAATCAAATTCAAATGTGTCAAATGAATCGTCAAACAGAACTGTCAAGGATCCCCACCCTAGAGTGCTTTTAGGGTGCTTTTTCCGCCCACCATGCATGAATACATGGATAGTATTATGCTCCTTCCTTAGTCTTCTTATTCAAAGAGGCAGTACAATAATGTTCGGAGCCCATGCCCATACAAATAGGGACCAAAAAAGTGATAAGACGCGATTGTCCGATATCATTTCTGAAGGAATTGAACCATGCGCAATTGGTAGGGTTACCAGATGAAAACTTGTCCACCCCGGACAAGCCTTCCCAAAAATTCGGACAAAATCCGGACGTCATAATTTTTTAGCGATATAAGAGCAAAAATAATATATTGTATTATTAAGTGTAAAAATGATACTTTTTGTGAGGAGGCTATACGACATACAAGCGAGGCACAAAAAATCAATTTTACTCCGAATAGAATATGCTATTTTGTTTTCAAACGCCACAAATAATAATTTTTTAAACAATTTTAAATGTTCTAAATAATATGAAGAGATTTAAAAGAGACTTATATCGAGAAACTATGGTTACGCTCGTTGTATTTGACACTTTATGTCAGTTTAATAATGTTGTCAATCATGTGGCCAAAAATAATAGATACTTTTGTGATGTTTGCAAAAAAAATACATTTATAACTTTCAAAACTTCAACAATTTTTTTTATTAAAAGTAATATATCATTTTGCATTATTGCGACATTTCTAAAAAGGGAACATTAAATTCCGGTTTTGGTTTGGGGTAATGGTATAAATGTCAATTTTAGCCAATCAGTGCGTATCTTGTCGGCTTTGTATATCGGGCGCGTCCCCGGCTCACCCCTATGTGTGGCTCGCCCCCTATAACTTTTTTATATTTTCAGATAAAAAAAGGAGATTTGGTATGTTAGTATATAACATAAATTAGAATTGATTGACGTATTCAATTGTTTATGGCCACTTCCTGTTTCACCGGAAATGACTACAACTTTTGATTTTGGGTTAGGTTAAGTTAGGTTAGGTGGTGTCATTTAACCTCCGGTATGTTTTTACAATATTCGATAGAAAATCTCACTACGCAAACACTCTGAATAGAACATATAATATGTCAATTTTTGATATTTTCGCATATGGTTTATTTGAAATTGTAACATGCGGTTCGTAATGACAATTTGACTCGAACTACCAAGTGTGTGGTACCAAATTATTCGTAAAAAAATACTTTTTCCAAATATGCTAATGAGCCACCCTTGTTTCCTTTGAAAAAAATGAGATATGACTAAAAATTACGATTTGTGCATCTTATAACGGGCCCCGACAAGACACGAAAATCATTAGACGCTCTAATGTATCTTTCCAAGGCTCCTTGATTAAAAACTAGTTTTTAACACATCCATGGCACCCTAGATTGAAAAATAAAATACGATTCTTTTTAGCTAAAATGTCAAAAGTTGACATATGATATGTCATTCTATTCAGAGTGTCATTTGCTATCGAATAAAGTAAAAATATACCAGGGGTGCCATTTAAAAATCAAAAGTTGTAGTCATTTCCGGTGAAACAGGAAGTGACTAAAAACAATTGAATACGTCAATCAATTCTAATTTATGTCATATACTAACATACTAAATCTCGTTTTTTTTATCTAAGAAAATGAAAAAGTTATAGAGGTGAGCCACTTTTGAGACGCGCCCGGTATAGAATTAATCAGTTCTGTAAGGATTTTAAGGCTCCTTTAAATTTACTGATTTTTCAACAATACGTATTTTTATTTCAGACTACGTGGTCACAACAAGAGACCTAACAGACCTGATGTTACTAAAATGCCAGTACCCGACGAGCAGCCACCAAATAAAGTGGCTCGTAATAATACTGCCCCAGGAATGGTAAGAACTGATCTGGATCCCAACAGTTCGGATCATGTAGTCGCAATGACTCAGCTTAAAGAACAGATTGCCAGCCTTAAAAAGCAAATTACGCAAAAAGATTCTCAGCTTTTAGGAAAAGATAAAATGGTAAGTTATTGATGAAACGTAATTCTTGTAATTAGATATAAATTCAATCATATATTTCGAAAATATTTGAACATCATTTTTAATATACAAATTAAAGTGTGAGAAATTGAATAAAGAATTTTACAAATCAATTAGAACTTGATAGGAGCGTACGGAAAAGTTCTTTTCAATTATACAATGCTCGTTGAACAAAATTCCCTAAGCTAAATTAGGCATAGATACGAGGCATGTTTTTTAAGTAAGTACCGTTTTGGAATTAAAAAAAAACGTGCGAAGATATCGCAATAATTTTATTTTTACATGAAAGCCTGTACCTTAATCTACTTTTCTACATAATTTCCGTGAATATTGAGGCATTTGTCATAACGTGGCACCAGTTTTTCAATACCCTCCTCATAAAATTCTGCCGCCTGACTGGTTAACCACTGTATCACAACTGTTTTGACTTCGTTATCGTCTTGAAGACGCTGACCGCCCAGGTATTTCTTCAAGTGCAGGAATAAATGGTAGTCACTGGGCGCCAGATCAGGGCTGTATGGAGGATGATCTAGAGTTTCCATTTAAAAGATTTGATGAGATCTTTGGTCCGATTAGCCACATGTGGACGGGCATTGTCATGCAGCAAAACAATACCCTTACTCAACTTGCCACGTCTTTTGTTTTGGATTGCACGGCGCAGATTGTTCAATGTCTCACAATAAGATGCTGCATTGATTGTCTCATTACAAGGCAGAAACTCCACTAGCAATACTCCTTTTCTGTCCCAAAAAACTGTGCACATGATTTTCCGGGCAGAAATTGTTTGCAAACTTCACTGTTTTGGGTGATGATGAATGTCGCCATTCCATGGACTGTTGTTTCGATTCTGGTGTGACGTAGGCCACCCATGTTTCGTCACCAGTAACAATTTTGTCTAAAAATCTTCACCTTCATTGTGGTACTGCTCAAGGAAAGTCAATGCACTGCCTAAACGTTGGGTTTTGTGCAAATCCGTCAACATTTTCGGAACCCAACGTGAACACAATTTCCGGTAATTCAAGTTCTCGGTCACAATGCGATACAAAACACAACGAGAACATTGAGGAAAGTAGTCACACAATGATGAAATTGTAAAGCGTCTGTTTTCTTTCACCTTTTCGTCCACTTTCTGCACCAAATCTTCATTAACGACCGAAGGACGCCCACTCCGTTCTTCATCATGCACATTTGTGCGGCTATCTTTAAATGCTCTCACCCATTTCCTTACCACACTCATAATGTTTTGTCCGTAAACTTCACAGATCTCACGATGAATATCGATCGGTTTTACGCCTTTAGCACTAAGAAATCGTATGACAGCCCGTACTTCACAATCGGCGGGGCTCACGATTGTCGGAGCCATCTTAAACGCTCAATAAACAACGTATACAATGAAGAATCAGACTGTACTGGCGTCTGTGCATAGACAAGAGATGTAGGTAACCAGCGCGCATGCGCGGAACGCCGACCGTAGCGCTGCGGCGGCGGAATCGCAAAACGGTACTTACTTAAAAAACATGCCTCGTATTTGGGTGTTATGGTGCAGATTAACAAAAGCCTCTGTCCCAACGCTAAAAGTATTTTATTTTTAATAAATATCTCCGATATGTGTGCATAAAATGCTAATTGTTGCTAATTGTCTAAGTTTTTGCTTATGAAATTACCTACAAATTGGTATATTTAAGTGAATAATTTGATTAAACCAGTGGCGTGCAGTTAGTCCTTAGACTTTTTAAATCTATTGCGTTGCTCAGATTCATAGTTTATGTAGCAAATAATATTCCTTAATATATTTTTAAGATGCTGAAACATTAGGTATTATAAAGTTTTTAATCTACACTTTGTTTGACATTTCATTTAGGCCCGATCAGAACATTGAGCTGGTGCAGAAAAATTTCGTGCTCCTATTGGCAATAATCAAAGACATCTAAATGGGTAGACAGAACACTCCATTCATAAAACTCATTTTTTTAGAATCATACACGGTTTGACACTTTTATGAGAGTTAAAAAGAGATGGGTACATAGATATGACAACACGGTTGAGTTTCGTCTATCTTTCTGTCATTTGGCTCTATCAGTGGCGTGATGTTTTTTTTTATCAAAAATTGATTGGGGTTGCCTCAGACCAATTTTACATTATAACTAGTTTTTCCTGAGGTCTAACTGAGGGTAACTCTAATTTCACAATCGAAAGCGCCAACAAATAAGAAAATATACGTATTTTTGTAATAATCTACTTATAACTATTAAAAGTATCTAGATACGCTACTGTAAGCATGACTAAAGGTAAAAAAACGTAATGACACTTACCGTCGAAATATCAATTCCGGGTTAGAATAGTCCATCTTTTTACAAACCATGCACTGACGAACCATCGTAGATAGTTAAAAACTACTTTAAATAGATTAATAATTATTAGAAAGTCGTTCAAAAGCTACAAAAACTTTCAACTACCGCAGAAAACTCACAACCGCGCACTGTCAAATATAAGTTGAATGAAAACAAATAAAAACGTCAAATGTCAGCGTAATTCATCCAGATTTCGACAATTTCGTAGTAAAGATGAATCCGCAGCGATGCCGCTAGTTGTCATTGCAATTTCCCCAATATAATTTAATTAGAAAACTAAAAATGATTTCAAAGGTATAATCCTGGCACAATCTATGTATATTAAATAAAGTTATATACCTATACAAATATTTAGTTTAACGTTTCTATAGGTACCCAAAAAACATTAATAACAATAATAACATTTGGAACTTGAACCGTTCTATCACATATCGCGTAAATCTGTCATCATCGATTTTTGCGGAACACGGTTCGTTATCGCGATAAAATGTAAATTGTTTTGTCTCCTTTTTTTAGGTGTCTTTGGCAATAACCCATAAATATTTGCGATGAGTTTTAACAGGGCCGAACCGGCCGAACTCGGGTAGCAATAGGCTATTTCGTTATTCTTGTATGTTTTGCGGTTAATTACAAATGGCTTTTTGTTTATGCTTCTATGTTTATACACTCAGATGCAAAAAACGCAACGGAAATTTTTTTCGTCTAGTTTAAAGTGTTATATTTCTTTTATTTTTAGCCCTATTTTCATAATTTTTTTTAGCAAACTGTCTATACCTAAATCTATCAACTTTAATTCATATACTCATTTTTTTATAAACTTTAGTCTTTGGCTGATTATACAGGGTTAATTGAAGGGTTGTCTTTTACCTTAACTTTAAAACACTCTGTGCAATAATTATCATTGCTTTATGATGTTATTTTTAAATATCACAAGGTGGCTTTGGTGACTGTTGTCATAATGTCATATCGACACTTCATTGGAATTCTATATTAATATTTAAAAAACGTTAAAAAATAACGATTTAGACTTGGTTTTAATAAATATTAGTAACACTACATAACTATAAGGATATAAAAAACATAACTGTAATAACTAAGTGTACAAACAGATAAGAAACTTGTAAAAAATACTCTTATACTTTGTATTGCCTCTCCCGGCTGCTATGATCTGTCTGTAGATGTCGGGTCATACTGTAACGTTTTTTTAAAACATTATCACTGCGAACGGCAGCCTTTCGTTGGTAGAGCAGTCGTGGATAAGGTATTTCACTGGAAAGAAACTAATTAACAATAATAACTCCAAATTATAAATATTGGGCGCCAGGCATGTACAGAGAAAGAAAACACAGTTGTATATTACTTAAAACTAATGACTATATTTATTCATGATGTTCTTAGATGGTACATGACATTGTAGAGTTCTAATAAATATATAGTGGTTATATGTCAAAGAAAGTGGTGGTAAGAGTCGTACTAAATATCAATGAAAACAACTACGATAAAATACAAGACATTGTAAAGTTTAAGAGAGTATATGAAATGTAGCATTACTTTAATTAATTTGATATATTCCATATGATGCTAAATCGAAGATGTTGCAACCTGTAGATTCTAGAATCTATGTTTGGTTATTCATCTGTTAAAATAGTGCGATAATAATATCTATAAAAGTAATACAAACACTATTTTACAGGTAAAATATTTTTTTTTGGGTAAAGGGGTTTTTTACTAGAAACAATAAGTTTTTGACGCGTAAAAAATAGTTTTTTACGTGTAACAAATAGTTTTTTACACGTAATTTTTTTTTGGCATAACAAAAGGTTTTTTACCAGAAACAATAAGTTTTTGACGAGTAAAAAAAATAATTTTTTACGTGTAACAAATAGTTTTTACAAGTAAAAATTTTTTTTTTGGGTAAAAAAGTTTTTTTACCAGAAACAATATAAATAAGCTTTTGACGCGTTAAAATTAGTTTTTTACGTGTAACAAATAGTTTTTTAAACGTAATTTTTTTTGCGGAAGGAAGGGTTTCTACCAGAAACAATAAGTTTTTGACGCGTAAAAATTTTTTTTACGTGTAACAAATAGATTTTTACACGTAACAAATAGTTTTATACGCGTAAAAAATAGTTTTCTACCAGTAACAAATAGTTTTATACGCGAAAAATATAGTTTTCTACCAGCAACAAATAGTTTTATACGCGTAAAAAATAGTTTTTTACGTGTAACAGTTTTATTCGCGTAAAATAATAAAAATAGATTTTTACGTGTAACAAATGTTTTTTACGCGTATATAATAATTTGATTCACTTTTACAAAATTTGTATTAAAATATCAATATTTTTTATAAACACGTGGACTGCTCACAAAGACACGTCGCGTCACTACGAATTTCTAAGCCGTTAACACGTTTCGTTACAACGAGCTCGTGTGTCACGGCCTTGAATTTTTACTCCCAGCGCGCGTAAATAAGTTTCACTCCAAAATGATTCATAAATCAGGTCCTAAAATTGTATTAGCAACTAGAGATATTTACTATTCTATTATATAATTATAATTATTTATTATAAGTACTAACCACACACAACACTACAATATAAAAAGCTATACACATATAAACTAAAATTCGTAAAATAAAAGACAAATAATAATTATTATTTTTACACACAACACTGGTACTAGTAGTAGATTGTGTTTGTCTCCGAATATATGCCCCGGCCCGTCCACAATTCAATCCCAGCATCTTTTATCTTCGTCTTTTCAACGCTAACGGCGCCGATCTTGCCTATCTCTTTCTCACAGGATTGATTGTTGGACGGGCCGGGAATCCACGAGCTTGCGACGTTACTAATTGATATCTTGATAGAAACTGCAAACCTGCCGCGTCTTTTGCGTGTTTTTAATAGACACAAATCGAAAAAAGCGCTTGAGACGCAAAAAACGTAAAACGCTAAAAACGCTTTCTGTGTGGCCGTGGGCTTATACGGGAGCTATTATTATTATTAACACTTGCTAAAACTACACTACTGAGTGTAGCAAAGAAATTAAATGAACATGTATTTTCTGCGGATTTTTTTGTATTATATTCTATAATTAAAATTCGGTCTTACTTAGAGGTACACATGCTTTTAGTTTTTTTTTCCATAACAAGGGGCCGTCCTCTGCCGGAAACACTGCGACCTGTGAGGCCTATGGTGTTTGTCCCCTTTCTACGTCTGCACCCATTCTCCTATCCCTGTGCCTTGCACTAACTTATGCAGTTCCTTGATAGGATGGGAGCATAGTTCCTCCGGTCCTCCAGAGCCTCGCAGTGGCATATTATTTGCTCCGCTGTTTTAGGAACTTTATCGCAGAGTCTACAGCAAAGACTTCCTTGATACAGGTTGGGCTTGTTCAGGTAACACTTGACAGTCATGTGTCCTGTCAAGAGGCCTGTTGTAATCCGCACTTTATTCCTGCTAAGCATTAGCAGTTCCTTTGCTGTTCTAGAGCTAGGTCCTTGGATAAAAGCCTTGCTGTGCCTGTACCCCTGCCTGTTTCTCCAATGGACATTCTGCTTTTCCCTGATCCAGAGTTTTAAGGCACTACGGGCCATATCATTTGGGTATTTGCAGTATCGGCTCTGGACCAAGATAGGATGCCGATAATCCTTGCCTAGCTAGCTCATCGACTTTTTCGTTGCCTTGGATACCGTGTGGCACGGCATCGGCACCCAGAATAATTTAATTCTGTTCCTTCGTGCTAGAGCTACCAGTTCATCTAGTCATTCCCAGACGAGTCTCGACGATACCTTGGGGTTCATAAGCGCCCCAAGTGCCGCCTGACAGCATATATTGATGAGCTTACCTGAATAAGCTCTTCTATTGTTTTCTCTCGCACATTGTAGAATGGCGTCTTTCCCCAAATACTCCAGCTCCTGTTGCTTCAGCGGTCTTTGACCCGTCTGTATACCAGGTTAGTACATCCCCTAGTGATCTAGGGTCCATCCTGAAGGAATGTTATATCTGTCCACAATCCTCGATCCATTTTGTTCACCTCGAATAGAATCTCCCATCTTTAAGTGTCCTGTTTCTGTCCTGTTTCCCAGAGCAAAACACTTTCTTGTCGATAGAAACCCATTCTTTCCCTGCGCCTATCATTATGTGAAGAGGCGGAAGGTCCAGAAGCGCCTCCATTGATGCAGTGGGCGTTGATTTCATCGCCCCTGTTATGCTCAGACAAGCAAGTCTTTGCATTACCTTAGGCCACCATACCAAGGATACATTTGTTACTGAAGGCCTCACCACTCCAGTGTACAGTCAGTCCATCATCTGTGGTCTGAGGCATGCTTTTAGTTACATCAGGCGTAAATTAAATGCGAATAGGACACAGAAGATAACTTTCCAGTGGTATACAAAAGTGTTTTGAAAATATGAATTGCTTTCAAGTTTCAAATACAAGGTATTTGCTAAACTAGTTGGCATATTTTAGAGCAGCAAAAATATAAAATTAACAAATGGAAAATTTATTAAATTATATTAGCAGATCGGAGTACAGGAAATAAACTACTCAAAACAATTATGGCATATTTTCTAAAAAAAATATTAATTTGTAAAACAAGACCTTTTGAATTCTTTGACTTACGCTTTTAAATAGTATGGATACTGTGAATGTGGAAATTCGATACAATAAGTCTATGCGCCGATCTGTAATTTTTAGTCGGCCGACTATTTGATTGCATGTGAGCGCGGCTCCATAAGGATTTATCGAGAGCTAACAAGTCATACAACGCGAATATTATTCTTAGTTCAAGTAATTCTTTTGTAGATGATCATTCTAATTCAGAAAAAAATTAGCAACAATTTCCAAACCACATAAATTCTTGTAAAGAAATAAAAATGTGACGTCGAATTTGACAATGACAAAATCATATCAGAATCATATTTTTACTGGTATTTTAATTATAGCTTTCTCTGTGCCGTATTCAGTATTTCTTTGGCCGTATTATAAAATCTTAGTATTTTGAAGGGAGATTTTTGCAAATAACTTAAATGACTGAATTGGTATTCCAAATAAAACGAAATTATAGACCAAAATACAACTTTAACGCCTCTCCAAAAAAGTCTAATACAATTTTTGCCTAAAATCATCTGGGGAGATAATATTTGACTTTTTCAAAATTTTCATGAAATTTCCAATGTCCCGTGTTCCGATGCACCATACGGTATACTATAGAAACCAGTGCCCCCAGTATACTTAAACAACACACTAATTCTGCAGTCTTCCTCCATCAAGTACTTAGTTATACACTTTGATACTAAACTTAGCTGAAAACATAGTAAGAAAATCTACATATATAAAATATAAAATGTTAATGTTTATCTGTGTCGTCTCTACTGAAGTAACGACTTGCTCTAGAAAGTTGCTTTTTTTACTGAAAGATAGCTAATTGGCTCTTCTAAAAACTGTCGTCGCCGGATTTTTTGTTTTTCATATAAATACCCTAATATTTTGTATTGCCTCCCTTGGTTGCCTGTATACGTCCGTTCATACTGTCATTGAGGCTGCATATACCATTTGCTTTATGCTTATTTCCCATTCTTCTTAAGAACCAAGCGAAGTTCAGGTAATGAAGCTGGCACCGCTGTGCGATCTCTAACCCTCTTGCCAAGCATTTCCCAATCGTCGAACATGATGGGCAGTTCACAGTAGTATACCGGGTGCGTCTCAAAAGTGGCTCACCCCTATAACTTTTTAATTTTTTTAGAAAAAAAAAACGAAATTTGGTATGTTACTATATGACATAAATTAGAATTGATTGACGTATTCAGTTGTTTTCGGACACTTCCTGTTTCACCGGAAATGACTACAACTCTTGATTTTTAAATGGCACCCTCAGTATTTTTTTACTTTATTCGCTAGAAAATGATAGTCTGAATAGAATGACATATCATATGTCAACTTTTGACATTTTCGCATATGGTTTATTTGAAATTGTAACTTGCGGTTCGTAACGAAAATTTGACTCGAAATACCAAGTGTGTGGTATCAAATTATTCGTAAAAAAATGCTTTTTCCAAATTTGCTAATGAGCCAACCTCGTTCCATTTGAAAAATTTGAGATATGATTAAAAATACGATTTGAGCATTTTCTAACTGGCCAGGATACGACACTAAAAACATTAGACGATCAAATCTATTTTTTCAAGGCTCCTTCATTAAGAATTATTGTTTTTAATATAGCCATGGCACTCTCGACTGAATTTTAAAATACGATTTTTTATTAAGCGAGAATGCCAAAAGTTGACATATAATATGTCATTCTATTCAGACTATCATTTTCTAGCGAGTAAAGTAAAAAAATACCAAGGGTGCCATTTAAAAATCAAAAGTTGTAGTCATTTCCGGTGAAACAGGAAGTGACCAAAAGCAATTGAATACGTCAATAAATCCTAATTTATGTCATATATTAACATACGAAACTTGTTTTTTTTTATCTGTAAAATTAAAAAAGTTATAGAGGTGAGCCACTTTTGGGACGCACTCGGTATAGTTCACAATAATCACCAAAGCCACCATTTAGCTCTTAAAAATTAACCAAGGCATGTATTGGTATGATCCAAAAAACAAAATGCTCAGGAAACATGGTTCTCACCGTAAAATTATATTTTTGGAAAATTTAAACACGAAATTATTGCACAGGGTGTTTTAAACTTAGGGTAAAAAACAACCCCTCGATTAACCATGTATAATACGTCAAATACTAAAGTTTATAAAAAAACTGAGTTTACAAATTAAAGTTGATATAATTATACAACCTTGCTAAAAATTCATGAAAATAGGGCTAAAAATAACACAAATATAACACTTTAAATTTGACCAAAAATTTCTCCGTTGCCTTGTTTTTACATATATCGCAAGAGAATAAACTTCTTTTATATAAAACCATAATAATACCTATGTGGACATATGGAGCAAAACTCTGGGAATGCGCGCTAGTAAATCAAATATAGCCTTAATACAAAGGAGTAAATCAAAAAATTAGTTTCCAATCATGCTCTATTTTACATGAAGACTTAAAAATTCCCTACGTTAAAGAAGTTGTCCAAACTCGGAGCAAAAAAACATTCATCACATCAGTAGACTACATGATCACACTAATACCTTACTTCAGCCTCTACTCGAACCAGTACCTACAAGAAGACTTAAAAGACCATGGCCATCTGATTTGAAAGAATATTAAGGAGGATTTTTCGCTGGAGAAGACCTCGTCACGTTAACTGGAGCGTCATTACTCTCATGTCATCAAACTAGCCCATAGAATTTCTTTGTAATTATTCTGATTGCTAATAAACCATTAAAAAATATTTAGTTAGGTTAGCAACAGAAATAAACTTTTTGTGAATGCGTTTCGAAATTGACAGTTTTTGATATTTATTTATTTTTTCTTAGTAGAAGATTATTTTCTTTTATCTATGTATTTATTTGATATTCGACATTCTTTTAGGCACTAGTATCTAAAAGTGACACTTGTTTAGGCACTAGTGCCTAAAAGTAAAAAATGAAACATTAGAAACAATGAAAATATTTATTTATTATAAATCTTAAAGGTACAATTATTTAAATTATTAAAGTGAATACAAGAGGTATCCAACTTTTCGTCTCTAAGAGAAATGCAAGTTGTAGGAGTTTAAAATAGAGGGAATCAGTAAATTTCTTGTACTGGCAATGCTAGTAGCTTCTACTTCTACATGAACTGCTTTTAATTTCTAATTTGAAGTATCTTTCTGTCCAATGATTCTTTTTGCTATTTCGGTTTTATGTTCAATTGAATTTTCAGTGTAACCTTCAGCAACCCAGCTTGATCGCCAACCTCCATGTCGCTTTAAAACTATTATGTCCGCTCCTGAATCTGCATCATTGTTGCAGAGCTGCGCCGGAAACAATGAACAGTGTATTCAATGGCGTTGGAGAGTCCAAGAAATTCCGCTATCTTTTTTGGCATACCCCCAATGGGCTCTTTCACTATATTTTGGAATTAGCATAATTGAATAAAACAATTAATTCTAGAATTTTCTGCTATCTCACTTTCGAAAAATTTGAAGTCGTTCTTAAGAAAATAAATAAAAACCCAAAAGCCCAGAATAAAAATCCGCACTTTATTTTTAATACGTCACACCTGGCATATTGAAAAGCGGCAACAGGGCCGCGGCCGGGCCACCATGCTGGCCCATCACCACCTCCACACAAGGCCATTCAACCTTTTCCAATATGGCGGAGATAGAAGTGCTTTATTTGGCGCGTATTTTAAAACCTGCTTTGTTTCCAAATAGACATTTTTCACACAAATGTCGGGTTAGATTACGTAATATTTCACTAATTTTTTAATTTACAGGGAGTCTAAAGTTCTCCACATAAGTATGGAATTTTTTGTATTATTACTTTTATGAAAACATCAGTTAGTTACTTCTTATAAAAAGGTCTGCTTTCTCAAAAAATAAGTAGTGTTAAAATATTCAAACTTGAAGTAGCATATACAGGGTGTTAAAAATCATCGGAAAAAGAAATAACCCGAAATATGTGACAGAAAATAGCAATATAAACTAAATATTCAATTGCAAACACTTACCTACCATAGTTTAGGATTTACTGAACGTTTGATAAATATATACTATTATGGAGAGTATAGGATTACTTGTCTTAGTAAAAGCCTTGGTAAATGCTCTTGGAATTATAAACTACACTGGCTTGTGTCAAAAAATATGGAATATTTTTTTTTATTTTAAACTATAATAGGTGAGGATAAATAAAAATATAATATGTGTTTCAAGATTTTATATAGAAAAAAAAACGAAATACCTTTTTGGGGGTTCGTAAGTAAAGCTTACGCTTAGCTTAGTTTTCTTTACTCTTTCTCTTTACATAGGGTATTGTCTTTGTGGTAAAGACGTCATTCCTTTTTTTGCATAGTTCTTCAATAAAATATATTTGATATTCTGAACAAGATGGATTTAATAATAAATTCTGACGTATGTGAGGGGCAATTGTGACCTAAAAAAAGACTTACATCCAGGCCATTTATATTTTCAAATGTTAATGTTGTCAATATCTTTCTCTGATCTTTTTGATGTAAAAAGCTTGATTCCTCTTCCAATATTTTACTTATAGTGAGGTAAATGTAAGCAGTAGCCATAACTACATCCTCACTAGGGTAACAGAGGCTTTGGCATTTGACCTTTTTGAGGCATATTTAATGCACTTCTTACCCGAGAACTACTAGTAGGAGTGAAATTATCTCTTTTAATAGCTGTCAACCATTTTTTACGAAGCTCGTCATTTTTGGAGAATATAAAAGCAGAAACCTTGGGACCCCCTCTATAATTCCCGTTACAATTTGGAACAGAGCATGTAAAAGGCATGCTACAATAAAATGTTAATACCTACCCTTTAATACCTATCTTTTGATTATTGTAAATAACCATTATAAAGTACTATGCAGACTGGCGGCGAAGGCATTTTACTCATTTAGGTGAAATATCTTGATAAATACTTCGCTTCTTCTTACCTTAAAATAACTAACAATAGAGGAGTACGACAAGCACAAAAGTTTGAAGTTCTCTATGTGGAATGTCTGGTTTGGATTTTTATTACACTGTTATTTTATCACAATTTTCTGATCACACCATGCACTGAACACTAAGAACTAAACAAACGTGTTGCAGAAGCACAACAAACTAGAGATAATTATTTCTTGTATGCAATCGGAACGAGAAACCACGACCGGCTTTTCAGGTTAAAGGTAAACAATTTAATAATGCGCTGCCTTCGCCGCCATATTTGCCTTGCCCATATCATGTTGATTGGCCTTGAGTTGAGGTGGTGCTGGTCAAATCAAATCGCAATGTTGCCAGTTGTTGGCTGGCGCACGAGCACGGTTCTGGAATGTGATTGGGTGTATTTTTCATACGTCATCAATTGGCGCTTTAAAATTATTTCAAATTAAAGCAATTTTGAGGGCCTATAAAAAATTATTCAGTGTCGTGAAACTATTTTTTGGATAAATATACTGATAATAGTCTTCTATTTCAGATTTTGTCCTCGAATTGAGTATTTTATTTTTTGTGAAAGAGCCCATTGTATTGATTTCAACTGGCAGGGTACAGCATTGATTTTTTCGATACGTCAAGAGAAATCGCTGATGTGTCACATTGAGTGGTCGAAGTTTTGCGTACTTACGCAATACATGTAAGAAATGGATACCATCTATTGGTCCCTCAGTAATCGTAAACACTCTTGGAAAATGCACTTTTGTATTCGGAATCTTCACACTAATAAATGACTGACAATCTTTAATGGCATCTTCGGTTAAAACGTGATTTCTTCCCTCCTACATGCTCCAAATACTCCAACGATTAAGACAACTTTAGCTAACAGAAATTCTTTGTCATCGGCTTCTTTCATAAAGCGTTCTATTTCCAGTTTTGTAAATACTTTTGATTTCTTTGCCTGATATCCTGAAGTTTTTTTTAAATGTAATAAGGTTTGTGAATTTGCTAATATCTACGTTTCTGTTCAGACACAGAGTTGACGGCTTTAAGGTAGTAGATAACTTCAGGGAAATAGGCTAGCAGGCTAGCAATACCTTTTCTGTGAAACTCTCAACATGTTTTTCTTTAATCCAGGTTTCAAAGTTGTAGGTGATCTCGTATCGTAAGTTTTTCGACTTCTCGGGCGAAAACTGCGCTATATAACGTGGATAGCGCAGTTTCAACAACTTGTTGAATATCCAAAGACTCGTCATTATCACTCATTTTTTCACAAAACTTTGTAGGAAATACGGCGACGTTTGAACCTGACAGAACTTTGTCATTAAACAATGCATAAACAATGCCTTAGAAACCGATTACCAGAACATTTTAAAAAATGTTTAAAAATAAATAATAATAATAGCATGAAAATCTCAAATTATCCGCTTTCACAAAAAATCTTGTATGAAACTCGTTGCGAAAAATGTTTTTAAACACTCGAATCATTTTGCGTCCCTTGCTTAAAGCACATTCATTTCGCAACTTGTTACATAAATAGCTATACAGGGTGCTACAAATTCGAGGTACGAGCATTAGTATCTCGGAAACCGTAATAGATACGAAGATGGTTAAATTGGGGCAAAGTTGCGCCTTGGGATGTTTGCCAACATGTTATCAAAAAGTTTCAAAACTTCCAGGATTGCTGAGTTTTTTTAGAAAAACGGATTTTTGAAAATCAATTTTATTTTTTCCTGTCATTACTTTTTAGAAAATCAAAAACTAATTGAACATTCTCATAGCCACTTTGTCAGGGCTATCAATGTCAGGAAAAATACTGTCATTTTTAGATTTTCAAATTATCTGATAATTTGTGAGATACATAGGCCAACTTAATTGTTTTAAATACGGACCTACATTTCTTATTTAAGGTTTTGAAAGAATTCAGTCTCCTTCCTGAGTACAACGATATGCCACAGTTTATTTTTTTTTTGTTTTATATACTTTAAACAACAACAAAACTGTTTAATTATTATTTAATATACAGTGGTGGCCAAAAGTATGGAAACTTTTTTAATTTGTCATTTATGCTGAGAAATTAAAATATGAAATAAAACGACTTATATAATCGTGACCTACAAATAATTTCCTACAAAACCTAATACATTTAAATAAAAAATTACAGCTATCAAAAAATATATAAAAAATTATGAATATTTTCTTGGTCAAAAGTATGGAAACTTAAGAAGAATGTTTATTAAAATTCAAGATAATATAAAAATTACTAATATTTAGTGGAATATCCCTTTGAATTAATTACTTCTCTACATCTTCGTGGCATCGAATCGATCAATCTCGTACAATTTTTACTGGAAGTGGCCGCCCATTCAGTTTTTAGCACTTCTCATAATTCATTTTTATTTGAAATAGAATGGCTTCGAATTTTGCTATCTAAATGGTCCCATAAATTTTCTATGGGGTTAAGATCCGGAGTCTGTGAGGGCCAATCCATTAGTGGAACATTATGTTCATTTAACCAATTTTGAACAAACCGAGATTTGTGCTTGGGATCATTGTCTTGCTGGAACAACCATCTGAGTGGCATTTCTTCATCAGCATGAGGCAGCATATTATTCTCCAATATGTCTTTGTAGAAAAAACGGTCCATTATCCCATCAATTTTAACAAGAGGACCAACCCCTGAGCGAGAAAAACACCCCCATACCATTATACTCCCAACCCCATGTTTTACTGTGGGCATCTGGTACTTATGGCTGTACCGTGTACCTTTTGGTCTTCAGACATAACGTCTCCCGTCACTACCAAACAGTTGAAACTTGCTTTCGTCGCTAAACAGTACAGTATTCCATTTCTGATAAGACCAGGTGAGATGATCTTGAGCAAATTTAAAGCGGGCCATCCTATTTTTCTTTGATATTAGTGGTTTCTTCACCGCAACTCATCCAAAAAGTTCCATGTCATCCAACCTTCTTCTCATCGTGCGTGCAGACACCGATATTCCCCTTTCACCCATTTCTCAAGAAATGTATGTGGATGTTTTTCTTGGATCTCCCATTGATATTCTCTTCATTACTTTCATTGTCCTGTTGCATAACTTTCTTGGTCTTCCTGACTTAAAAGCTGTTGAAACGTTCCCTGTTTTATTAAATTTACGAATTATTTTCGAAACGGTGCCTTTTAAAATGTTTAAATTTTTAATTATTTGAATTTGTTTATAACCGCTCTTGTATAATTCAACTATTTTATTTTTTAAATCCGTAGAGAAATATTTCGACTTGGGCATGATGTTTATATTTATCTGAAGCAAATCGTACCGTTTATCAGCTTAAACTAAATAATTTTAATGTATTTATTTATGGTTTCCATACTTTTGGCTACAAGAAATCTATTGTTCTCCTACAAAAACTGCTAAACAGATTTTTTTTCGCTGTGTAATTTTTGGAATACTTTTATTTGCTGATAAGCTGTTCATTTATATTCCTGAGAGTTTAAGCATAGCAATATTTTCTGTGATATTTTAAAAAGTAAAAAGTTTCCATGCTTTTGGCCACCACTGTAATTTCAAGCCCGACTCTAGATTTTTAAATTATTTAACCTGATTATATTCATGGTAACAATAAGGAAAATCAAGCCAATTGAAAGATTTAAATTAATAATATCCAGATCAGCAATTTAAAATATATTATTTTTAACTTTTTTTGTGAATTTGAAATCTCAATGTATGATCTAATAATATGCATAATATTAATCCTAGTTATTATACATATATCAACTTCTACAAACAAATTTCTAATGCTCTTCATGTTTGAAAGGGTTTATTTAATACCACCCTCCCTATTGCACACATTTATTTTTCGTTCAATTTTATGTATAGCCCTTTCAACAGGTCTTATACTTCCGAATGCATTTTGTACTCTTTGTTGTAAATGATGAGGTATATTGATTTCACTTTTACAAATGACGTCAACACACAGGTTCAGGAACCTCGCTGGCCATTATGCTGCTCCACCATTCCCAATCCATCTTCCGAGGAAATTATTTTATTGTTTATATTAGGGCTGCACCGAGTACCGAGTAGTTCAGTGCTCGGTCAGAATTTTAACCGAGTAATATGTACTTGGTGCTCGGCCTTACTCGACCGGGTAGGCCGAATAGAGTATAGTAATAGAAACAATCTATTTATGCATGTCCAAAACAGAAAGAAATGAAACTCACAGTGGCAAATAATAAAATAAACAAAAAGTTATTCATTCATAACTCTAACTAATGTATTTTAGCAAAGTAATAATAATAAGTATAAGTAATAACACAAACACAGTGAAATAATAATTTAATACATTTTACTTTTAATAATTTTACTTATAATCTAAAAGAGGTCAGCACTGTCACTCATTTTAATATAACTTTAAAGGGTATTATTAATTGTTTGAATTATTTTTCACTGTTAAATTAGTTACACATATAAGTTTTGCTTAAAACAAAATCAACGTCGCCACCTTAAAAGAATCAATTCAGAATCCAGCACATTAGAAATATCAGTTTGCATGGGGAACCACAGAACAAAACAATATCTCCATAAGCAAAACAAATCAGGTCATTGGTTTGTAGTCGGGGAATCCCAGCCGCTCGCCAATCATAGGCAAAACAAACAAGATCATTGGTTTAAGCCCGGAGAATTCTCCGGGAATTTTAACTAGCTATATATTTATATTTATATTATGTATAAAATATAATATTATTATGTTATGGTGGATAGTATAATTAGTATATATTGATAAAGGTCGCATAAGTGTTAAGACTATTAAAAACCCGACAATTCCACTACTCGGCAGCCAAGTACTAGTTACTCGGCCATTACCTTTAGCCGAGTACTCGGTACTCGGTCAAGTTAAAAAAACAGGGCTCGTTACAGCCCTAGTTTATATTATATTTATCTTATTTATTTTATATCATTTTATTGTATTTTTGATTTTCCGTATTCAATGATTTATCTCACGTCATTGTTCAGTTTTAAAACTCCTCAATATTGTAACAATGAATAGATTAAATATTTAAAAAAAAACAGAGCCGGACTTTAGTTTAAATAAATTGTGTTCAAATTTCCGAAACAAAAAAAAATTATGTGTGGCACATCATTGTACTCAGGAGGCCGAGTTCTTTCAAAATCTGAAATAACAAATGCAGGTCCGTATTTAGAAAAATCAAGTTGGCCTCTGTATCTTACAAATTATCAGATAATTTAAACATCTAAAAATACTATCAGACAGCCCTAGTAAAGTGGCTATGAAAATGTGCAATTAGTTTTTTGATTTTTTAAACAGTAACGACAGGAAAAAATAAAATTGATTTGCAAAAAAACCGTTTTTTCCAAAAACTCAGCAATCCTTGAAATTTTTAAAACTTTTTTGATGGCATCTTGGTGAACATCCCAAGGCGCAACTTTGCCCCAATTTAACCATCTTCGTATCTATTACGGGTTGCGAGATACCAATGCTCGTACCTCGAATTTGTAGCACCCTGTATAGATATTGACGGTAATTGACGTTCTGCTTAGTATAAATAAAATATGATCTTAGAAAGACTGAAGTGTATCTAATCATTTTAGATTCGGCTTTTAATTTTTTTCGATATTTTCGGGATCCTGGGATTTAATATCGGGATCCCGGTTTGGAAACGCCATTTTTATCCCATTAAATATTTAAGTTTGCAGCCACAAAATAGTTTATTTATCTTAGTTTTCTAAATGTATTACTATATCTAAGAAGACGGTGTATTTTTAATAATTGTTTCGTTTTTAGATTACTGAACTGAAAGCGAAACATTTTACTACAGAATCTGAATTGCGGGTAAAAATGAAGACTAGCCTAAAAGAACACGAAGACAAAGTAGACACGCTGAATAAAAGAATATCGGGCCTATTAAAACAGGTCGCAGGTCTTTCGAAAACGGCGAAAAAGGGCTTAAAAGGAGATTTAACAGTTACTTCAGATGCGAATAATAGCAGTGGAACAGACAGTCCCAGTATACAATAAATTGTTATTCTTTATATGGTAAGGAAGAAATTAAATTAATTTTGATATTCACTTTATATTTTATAAAAAAAATCAATGTCATTAAGCGCTTACTAAAGTCTTTAGTAAGAAAAATTGAGGATTAGAAGTGTCTTAATGTATTTATTTAAGTGTTCTTAAATTATTTATTTTATTGATATATTAATAGAATTTTTGTCGTTCGTAAAAGTCTGCATAGATTACCATTTATCTGAAATTATTTCCTAATTTATAATAATTGAAGGTTTGACGATATACCAATGAAAAATAAAAAATAGATTAACACCAAATAGTAAGCAACAAATAGAAATATATTATTGAGTTATCGAAAAACATATCTGAACTTTGTTCAGATGTCATTTACGACCGATCAAAACAATGATCGTTTCTGGCAAAAGCATATGTGCAAATATCTCACGTTCCAGTATATCACAAATCTTGACAACAGTATCGATCTTGCTTTTCAATTGACTGTTTCGTTGTTTTTGTACGTTTTGCATCTAACATTAAGTGTATTTTTTGTTATTTAGTTTGAAGAAATTAAATCACAGCCTATTCAGCACCAGCTAGCTTAAGTATTCGCTTGTCACCTACTGCGAATCTCCATACAAATGATCGTCAGCTAGCTGCTTATGAATAAGCTGGAAATAAATTAACGTGTATTTTGAGTGGTACAATAATTAAGAAAGAAAGAAATATGTATTTTTATTTGATGTGCATCCTTAAAATACTATCTATAATTATTTGCCGAAAAATAAATTAAAATACGGCCTTTCTTCAAGGTACACGTGACTTTTTTCAAATCGAGTATAAATGAAATGGAATATAATAATATTGACTCAACATGCTCAATAAGAAAATATATAACGTTTCAAACAATGTATAGTAAACGCCACGAATGTTTGGGAGTGATTCATCGGTCGCTACCACGTGAACTGATCTGTTCAAGGTCACGTAAAACTTAATTCCAGTGCCGTGGTGTTTCAAGTCATATAATAATCAATATATAATCTGTTGTAATTTGTTGTTTTAACTGTCAAAGTCTTGTCAAAACATATATTTGGTTATAAATATAAAATGGAATGCCCCATTGGTCGCACTGCAAGCACACCAATGGACTGACGCACAAAAACGAATCAATCAAAGAAACGCGATATAGTATCGTCTTTGTCAATCATGCTAACATTTTAGAATAAGTAGGAAGAGCGCAGGCAGATGATTAGACCGGGCCTTTAAAAACCTACGTCTGCGGTAAAAATTTACGTTTTTAATGTAAAAATTATAGCGCGCGTGTCGATTCTAACTTCATCCAGCGATGAATCACTCCCAAACATTCGTGGCGTTTACTATAGTAGCAAATTACAAATATGCCTGTATTGGGTGGTATACTTCATAATAAATATAAACTCCTCTCTTTATATTTACACTTTATTATAACATTTTGAAGAAAACTGTCCTTTATAGTTTATATTAGATGCATTACTGTAAAAAATTATAATGCTAAAAGCCGTTAACCCCTTTTATATACAGTGCGTTCCTTGATGACATGCTAATATTTAAGGGGGTGGTTCTTGGACCTATTGTAAGAGAAAAACTTCATATGAATGTATGTCCTAAACAGTGCCGTCCATACGGGTTTTGTATTGAATATTTTTGAAGAAAAAATTGGTACACCACTGGCTTCTTAAAATAAAAATTATTTTCAAAATCTCCCATTCATTTCTGAACAATTTTATCTCATGATTTTTTCGTCCGGTGCATATTTATTGCTTAAAAAAAGTCAGTTTACTTCAGGGTCAAATCACTGAAAATCTGATGCGGTGATGGTGCATCCATACCATCCTAGAAAAAGCGGAACGGCGTATCGGCGTTGAATCGATTTCCAGCAATTCTATTGGCTGAAATTTGTGACAGATGATGTTTCGAAAAATTTCAACCAATAGAATTGATGGAAATCGATTCAAGGTCGTTACGCCGATACGCCGTTAGGTTTTTTCTAGGATGATGTGGATGCACCCTCAATTCGTTACTGCATCGGCTGGAAGGAAATTAAGAAATGAACCTTTTTTTTTCGTATATCAAAATATGCATTTTGATGCATGGAAAAATAACATCAGAACTATTTTGAAAAAAAAATTGAAAAGTTAAGATGTTTAGGACATGCATTCATTTGAAGTTTTTTCTCAGAATTGGTCCAAGAATCGCCCCCTTAAATACTAGCATGTCATTAAGGGACACCCTGTATAAAACAGGCATTTTTGTAATTTGCCGTCCTGAAGCCCCGTTCTCAAAACTGCGTTGTGCCGTTGGCCACACTTCAGAGAACCAATAAAATTTGTACTAAATTCAAATTTGACAGGTGTTTGAATTTAGTACAAATCTCATTGGGTCTTTGAAATGTCAGTCAGTGTCGTAGTGTCACGCCAACGACACTACGACGTTCTGAAAATGGGGCTTGACAGTTACATAAGATATCTCAAATTGAGATTGGATGCTGAATCAATTTTACATAACTGCTTTTTCAATGACTCAACAATATAATTTGTTTCATTGATTTGTTAGTTACTTTTTGATAGCTTATTTTAAACTAATAAATAAAACACTGATTGCAAAATAAGTAATAAAGTTATTAATTACGAAAAAATATTTTTGTGAACTTTTTGAATATCGCTTTACGGGAAATTCAGGAGTAAATGAATTAATTGTACCCTACCATTAAAATGTTTTTTAACAATAAAGCAATTTTTGACATCAATCATTTTGACACAAATGAAGAAATTATAAAATCACATGCTATTTGCTCAGCTGAGAAGCTTTTTTATTTTCTCAGTAGTAAAATTTTTCATCATTTATTCTAAAATATTATCAGTTTATTTATGTACCTTATTTTTTTAGCCAATAATGATATATTTATGACTTTTTAGCTGTTAAGTATTCAACTTTATACTTCTAAAATATATATTTTACCTGAATTGAGTCATAATGGCCTTAGTAACATTAAAATATATTTTTTATGAATGAGCAAAAAATGTTTAGATATTAATTCCAATTGGAACGGTTTCATCTGAAATTCTAGTTTTATCATTTTTTTGTAACATATTTCTTAAACTTATTGTATAATAGTTATAAATACTTATTTTTTTATATTATACATTTTCAAACAATCCCGTAGCATAATAAATTTTGTTTCTGTAAGATACAGTTATTTATATTGTAAAAATGTAGCTTCAAAATTTTGTTTCATCATATATGGTTAAGGTCTGTGAAATACACAAAGATAATATATTCAAAAATACCCTTTTCTTTAACCATTAGTGATTTTTTTTATTTTTAGCCTCAATACTAAATATACCTATATTTTTTCAAAGTTTTTTTGTGTATGTTCTATCTAATATCGTGTGATGAATGTCCATTTTAGTTGCAAATGGGGGTTTTATTGCTTATTATGAAAGATAAAACCTTGTAGTTTTTGTAAATATGAGCTACTTTTTGTGAAACCAAAGACACGGCAACCAAAATTTGCATGTCCTGAGTTTCCATAATATAGGGTGATATCAAGAACAGTTAACTTAATAGGACTGCTCATTCAGCCAAAAGTGTCTGCCAAGTGAATGCGAAAACTCCTCGCTTTGTGACGTCATTGTAGTCCTTATCCGGCAACCAGTAATACACACACGTGCATTATTGGTTGCCGGATGCAAAACGTTTATTATTTAGTTTATTATATTAAACACCTTATATGTATGCAGTATAGCATCGCCTAACAACAGTATCATCACCAACCATAACAGCAGTTCCCAGCATCACCTTTTGCAGGCATTCTTTTTAAAGTACTTCCATATTTTGCTTTATAATAATTAATAAACAATATCGTAGGCACTTAGTAAGCACTTTGTCACAATCCACAACACAAAATGAACGTATTTATACACTCTATAGCTCTAAAAACTTTAAAAACACCTTTTTCACGTTTAAAATTAACAAAATAATTAACTCAAAATTTCTCAGCTTTTATTTTTATAAGTTTACCATAGGCAACTAATAATACACACTATCATGACAAGGCCACGAAGGCTTTGACAAGGGCTACAATGACGTCACAACTGTCAGCTGAAGCGCGGGAAGAGGCGAACGTACGTCTTATGAGGATGAGCAATCCTATTAGTTCACCGTTCTTGGGGTGATATATTTGTGGTGTATACCGGGTGTTTTTCAAAAGTGACTCATGCCCTATAACTTCTTTATTTTTAAACGGTTTTATTTAGCTCGACCCGTACGGTATTTATTTATTTGTTTGTTTATTTGGGTCAAAATTAGAAATTGAAATTTAAGTACCTTCCTGTTGTCAGATTGATCTGAAATTTGGTACACATCTTTAGTTCCGATGACAATACAATATAGTAATATCAATAACATTGTAAATCTAAGGTGGCCGCCGGTACAAAAAGGGCGGATTTCATATTTTTCCACAACCCCCTCAATATGGGTATCAAATGAAAGGGCTACACTAGTAGAATACTGTGATTATGACAAAATTTAAAATCCAAGATGGACGTCGTTACAAAATGGCGTATGAGGGCATGAGTAGTCGTGTCCAGAACAGTTGTGTCCAAGATTGTGTTAGAAGGACAGGTAAAAAAAATAGGTGATTAGATGTACCTACGTAGTTAGCGGTAGCTTTACCACCCAAGTTAAGGTAATAGGTTAAAACGTGCTGAGGACTGTATGGCATTAGGGTGGCTAAAAATGTAATGTCGCAAGCGTTTTCCTCTCAAGATTGGGCGCCTCTTGTTGTATATTATAGCCTTGCCCCTCTACTGGACCTCTGGGGGTCGACCGTTAAAATGTCCATTACTCGTGGGAACAACATGGAAACAATAAATAAAAAACAAACAAAAATAAAACGAAACTGCTACACAACGAAAAAGAAGGCTCGAAAAGGCGAAAGAAAAGTATAGAACGAAACGTGCAAAAGAAAGTGAAAATGAAACCTATAGTCGACTACAGAAACGAAGAGAACGGTTAGCAACAGAAACACCTGAGCAACATAATGCCAGGTTAATAGCACAACGTGAGAGACAAAGACAGCTGGTAGAGTCAGAAACACCTGAGCGTCATGAGTCCAGGCTAGCATCACAACGTGACAGACAGAGAGAGTTGTTAGCGGCAGAAACACCTGAGCGTCATGAGTCTAGGCTGGCATCACAACGAGAGAGACAAAGAGAGTTGTTAGCGTCAGAAACACCTGAGCGTCATGAGTCTAGGCTAGCATCAGAACGCGACAGACAGAGGGAGTTGTTAGCGTCAGAAACACCTGAGCGTCATGAGTCCAGGCTAGCATCACAACGTGACAGACAAAGAGAGTTGTTAGCGTCAGAAACACCTGAGCGTCATGAGTCTAGGCTGGCATCACAACGAGAGAGACAAAAAGAGCTAATAACATCAGAAACACCTGAGCAACGTGAGGCCAGATTAACAGGACGGCGTGAGAGACGAAAGGAGTTAGAAGCTTCAGAAACACCTGAGCAACGTCAAGACAGGTTAAATAACCAACGCGAGCGTGCACAGCAACGCAGAGGGCAGAAGGGCAAGCATACGTGGCTCTAAGTCGAGTCAAGTCTCTGGAAGGGCTATGTATTGAGGAATTAGATTGTAATAAATTATCAGGTAAAAAACCATGTAATAGTGATGCACTAAATGAATTAAATAGAATGAGGAATATTCGGTAGGCATTTCCGTTAAATACTAAAAACTAGAAAATAATAACAATTAGATATTTTGAACTTCTAGTTCAGAAATATTTTAGTACTAGGCAGAATAGCTTTTAGGCATATTAGACTAAAATAAAAACGTGGGGCCCATTAACTATTGCTGTAATACTTTCTTCTATACTAAGTGTGGATTGCATCGACTTACTATAATCGTAACTGGAGATTTTGACAATCAATAACCAGCCGTGGCGGCTTCACCAGCGAACGCCGAGCTCATGATCTACCAAAGTATAAAGATATGCTTTGCCATAGGTAGGATTTCAGAGGGGCCCCACGTTTTTATTTTAGTCTAATATGCCTAAAAGCTATTCTGCCTAGTACTAAAATATTTCTGAACTAGAAGTTCAAAATACCTAATTGTTATTATTTTCTAGTTTTCAGTGCACATAAGATAAAACCGTTTAACTTAAAAGTTTTTTTACCGATTTTTTCAGATAAAAACGAGGTTTTGCATGTTAGTATAGGATATAAATCAGGATTGATTGACGTTTTTAATGAGGAAAATGCATGTTTTTAAATAATGGTTTTAAAAAACAGTTCATATAAATACAAATTGAACAAAAAAAATCGTTGATATCGGTTAAGAAATGCCTCTAATATAAAATAATTAAATATTGTTAATTTAAATGGCCGGGCAAACGCTCTCTACCGCGCCTTGCCGCTGTAACGTCACCCGCCGTTCTTCTGGTTGAGTGGAGCCAGACGCGTGTTTATTTTACACAGTTTGCTTTTAAACGCTGTTGAATCAGAGGCAAAATTTTAGTTATTTGTGTTAATTAATACATAATTAGTAATTAGTGATATTTATAAATAGTAATGGATGAGCGAAAACAGAAAAAAATGGTCCAAGGCCATGAGAAGAGATGAATAGAAAAACGTTAAATTATCCTCTATTTTTACGATTTATTGTTGTGAAGATCATTTTGATGTAAGTTCATATATTTATGTATATTGTCTTACATAGGTATATGAAATTTGAATGTACAGGGTTATTCATTATATTTTGACACCCACATACAGCCTTAACTGCAAGTTTTAGAAGAAAACAATAAATAAAAAAGTTGCATGCTTTTTCATATACTCTCTTTTAAAATTAATTCTAGTTATACAGGGTGTCTCAAAAAAGGTGGTTCTGAAAATTGTAGGTATTTTTCGCTTTTCAACTGTCAATATTTCGTAAACATTGGAAGATAGGTATAGGATATTATACATGAAATATATCTAGAATATCTAGAAATTTCCGAAGAATCCAAAAATATATAGGGTGTTTCACTTAAAAAAGTAACTTAATTTTGGCGTTTGCTTATGGGACACCTTGTATAATATTTTCATTACTGATAAACAATTTATTTCCTATAATTTCGTAAAAAACAATCTTTAAAAATAACAAGGGTATGGGGGTGTCAATATATAAAAAAAACTTTCTTTTTCACGCTATGCTCTGGAGTTATTTTTCCACGTACTAAACAAATATTTTTGTCTCTTTTCACTTCTACATAACCTACAGCATTATCTCCATACGGCTCCCTACCTGATCTGAAAAATAAGTTTATAACATTAATATCTATAACTATATAAAAGTTCGTAACAGTAGGTACCTACTTATACTTAAATATGCCTCAATACTACAAAGAATAAATGTTACATACCTCTCTGTTTTTTTCCTCGTAATTCAGCACCAATAAATTGGGAATTTGTATTTATAAAAGCAGCCAACATAAAAGCATCGACTTTTGGCAAGTTATCTGATTGTGCTTTTACAAACCCGGAATCTGCCATTACTTAAAACATTCTCAGAACACACAACACATACAAATAATAACTGCACAAAAAAGCATAAAAAGCCCCTTCAATCAACGCTAAAAGCAACAAAAATGTCTTAGTACGCCACCTAAATACGTACATAAACGGAACACGTCTGGCTGATTCTGGCCATCGCGCTTCGACGAGAACGGCGGGTGACGTCAGACCAATAGAATATCGTTTCAATTCGAGAGGCGTCGTTTGCGTTATCCATAGTATTTTAATGGCCCGTTTTATAAAATTGTGGTACTGCTTTCAAGAAAAAAGTTTTTTTTTGCATTTACACGTATTTATTCTAATAAATTGAACAGTTTCTGGCGAAAAATAAAATATATGCATCTTCCTCATTTTCAGTCGCTTCCTGTTTCACCGGAAATTACTACAACTTTTAATTCCGAAAATCCAAACCATCTGAATAGAATGATGTATTGCATGTCATCTTTTGACATTTAAAAAAAATGTATTTTAAATTTCAACCTAGAGTGTTTAAATAAATAACGACAATAAATATAGGTAACAATAATTATAAAATTATTTCTAAAAATTACTTTTTACAAATGTGCTAATGAGCTACACTGGTTCCATTTGAAAAAATTGAGTTATGATTAAAAATACGGTTATTTGGTCATATTTTAACCAGCCAGGAAAAGACACGAAAAATATTAGACATGGATTAGACGTTCAAATCTATTTTTCCAAGGCTCCTTGATTAAAAATTAGTGGTTTTAACATGGTTTAACACAACCATTGCACTCTAGATTGAAATTTAAAATACTCTTTGATTTTTAAATTAACATATATATTTTTTAAAACTTACTAGTCAAACTTACTTTAAGCAATGAATTTAACTGAAATGTCTACTTTCATTAAACCAACATAAAATGATAAATTTAATTTCGTGGAAACATTAAACCAACCTAACCAACTCACAACGAGCGAGAAAACACGCATTTGCAACTAAATTGAGCCATTATGTACATACATCATCTAGTAAAAGACGGTACGTCATTTGAATATCTTTTGCGATAATTTATGTTTACTTTTATTTTTAACATTATTGTTTCATGGTAGCAGTTTTTGCAGTTAAATTAGCGCTAAAAATATTATAACCTTGCTAATTGGAACTTGGGAAACCAGTTCCTTAACAACTTCTAGTAACCCTACTAATTACATTCTTTAACGCCTCCCCTGATCTAGTCTATGAACAGCCTTAGCATGTAAAAAATCAAGAAGTGTCATTTTTTGGACCCATACAAAACTATAGTCTTGTAACTGTAAAATCAACTTGTTCGTATTGTGTTGTAACATAATAAAGAGGTTATCAATAACTTTTACTTGGAATAAAACAATTTCCTTATTTTTATCATAGTTAACAATATTATCGTACCCTTGTAGTTTTATTTAAAGAAAGTATTTTTGTAAAGTAATCTGTATTGAAATAAAACAAAAGAAACTTAATTTGCAGTTTTTATTTATTGATCATAAAACAAGATATATTTCTATAACTAATTAAAAACAGTTAAAAAACAACGATAAAATATAAGTAAAATTATATTTGTTAGTAGGAACCAACACCTACTACTGAAGCCACTTTTTATTGTCTCATAGATATTTTTCTCTTAATAATACTTTCAATTACTATTATATAATGTTCAATCTTCTATTACAAAAAATCAATCGATAATTGTGGCTCTGTATATTACAGGGGGATTTAAGATTTCGTCCTTGCATTGAATTAATTTCAGTTCCTTATTTTTTGGTTCCATTTCCTTTCCTTTAAGTATAAATGATTGTATAAGCTAAATTACAATTTTTTTCGACATACCTTCTAAATAGGCCAGAGTTTTTTTCAAAACTGCTTGTACAACAGCTACTGTTTTCTCTAAGGATTCCTTTAAATTAGATTCAGTCTGATACATAAAACATAACAAAAGGGCACTAAATAAATCGCCTGTGCCAGTGAAACTAGCTGGTATTTTTTCTATTTCAATTTGTACTTTTACGGGATTACCTAAAATTAATATCAAAGTTGTTTTTATTTAGAAATGTTAAAATTTTTAAATAAGGCTATTAAAACAATAAGATATTACTATAACCAAACAACTATAGTAAACGCCACGAATGTTTGGGAGTGATTCATCGCATGATGAAGTTAGAATCGACACGCGCCCTATCATTTTTACATCAAAAACGTAAATTTTTACCGCAGACGTAGGTTTTTAAAGGCCCGGTCTAATCATCTGCCTGCGCTCCTCCTACTTATTCTAAAATGTTAGCGTGATTGACAAAGACGATACTATATCGCGTTTCTTTGATTGATTCGTTTGTGTGCGTCAGTCCATTGGTGTGCTTGCAGTGCGATCAATGGGGCATTCCAGTTTATATTTATCTTTGAATAAGAAGACTAAGGAAGGAGCATAATGCTATCCATGTATTCATGCATGGTGGGTGGAAAAAGCGCCATAAAAGCACTCTAGGGTGGGGATCCTTGACAGTTCTGTTTGACGATTCATTTGACACATTTGAATTTGATTTGAAATTTTGTGGATTTGTCAGTCTTTAAGGAGCTTATTTTATGTTATTTATTATTTATTCTACTACTGATAGTTGTATAAAGGTAGTAAATCTAGATGGAAATTGTGGCAGCACTTAAATTAACAGTGACACTATCGCGATTTATCGAAAAAGACTCTAAAATAGTTGGTTGTGTAGCGTGCGGTAGATCTCGGCAAAAATTGAGTGAAATAATGGAACAACTTTTCGCTAGTAAGTGACTATATAGTATACATACGTGTAGTAAACCGATTATTTATGAAATTCACTTAAATTAACTAAATTATATATTTTTCTTGCATTTTAGCTTTTATTTATTACTTACAGTAGCGTATCGGATGTTTGTGGTAATAAATACTTATTATAACTATTAAATATCTATTTTTATTAGAATTATATATTTTTATAACAATTTTAATAACTACCAACATTTATTCACAACGTAAAATAAAACAACAAATTATTGAGTCTACCCCACGTCTACCCTACATCATAGTTTTACATTTTTTAAATAAAATTAGAACGACACTGATAAACCGGAATTTAAGTCGGCCATATTTGAGGCCCATCGCGGTGTACCTAAGATTTTTGATATGCTCCTTCCTTAGTCTTCTTATTCAAAGATATTTATAAACAAATATATGTTTTGACAAGACTTTGACAGTTAAAACAACAGATTATATATCGATTATTATATGACTTGAAACATTACGGCACTGGAATTAAGTTTCATGTGACCTTGAACAGATTAGTTCACATGGTAGCGACCGATGAATCACTCCCAAACATTCATGGCGTTTACTTTAGGAGTATTAAATAAAAATTAATACTCACTTAAATACCGTGCTGGCAACTGTTACTCTTGGGTCGGTATTTACATGTGAGGGATCTTATTAAGTCGGAGTGAGAGAAATGCGACGGAGTGCTTTTGCGGCGTTGCCGGTACGCCCTATCAAGTAAAGTAAAATCACGATCGCAAACCGCTTATTTTTAAAAGACTTTTTTTTCGAAAAGATAACTATTTCAAGCTATAGGAAAAATTACAACGACTCGTTAATAAATAAACAAATCAAGTATCACGAGACGTAATTAAATCGTGAAGCTGAACGCATGATGTACACCTTTCCCTAGAACTTTAACACGTTCGCTACCAAGTGGCTCATATATGCGCCACAAGGATTTTTCTCATAGACCAGCGTCACACATTTGAGCCGTGGTTTCTACTGTACTAAATGATGAACAAAATATTAACGTTCGCAGATAGCGGTTTGTGCTTTGCATGTGGTCTATAGGAAAGTGTGGCGCATATCTGAGTCGCATGGTCTGTGCTTTGCTTCCACCGTTTAGTAGAAACTGAGTGTCAACCGGTACAACATAACATCCGAATTGTGCTGTGCTTTATTCTTGTTTTTAGTCCATGTAAGTGTTTTTTGTTTTACATATTATTAGGTATGGTATTTTGTATGATAATTCTACTAGAAAACAAAAAAAAATCATTATTACCACAAAGAAAATAAAACGTGCTGGAAAAGTGAGGTTACGTCACAAAATATTTTCCATTTTAGGCGCACGCTGTATTTCAAAGGTTTTTCGTCAATCTCGTTGTTTTTCTCTCAATTTCGTATGTTTGCTACATATTTACTCGTAACACGCGTAATAATATTCCCTTTGATGTTGTTTCAGTGTTTAGCTGGGATGGCTAAAAGAACATTTCTAAGCGAGAAAGACCTTCAAGAAGAGGCCGACAAAATTATGAACTCAGAAAATAATGAAAATCTTTCTCAGATGCTGGAACCTGATGAAATTCCAGAAATGTTTTCAGATTCTGGAAGTAGCTACAAGCCTTCATCAGAATCGGGTTCTAGTGTGGAACATTGTCCAAGTAGTGACTCGGAACATTTTAGTGATGAACCACATAGCGACCTTGATGAAAATGTTCCTGATAATGAACCAACGAATAATCAAGACGATATCGATAGTGACTGGGTCGAAATTGACGGTGAACCAGAGATTTTCGATTTTCTAGAAATCGAAGGGTTGAAAGTAAATATTTTAGAAAGCTCTACTGTCAGATATATATTTGAACTATTGTTTGATGACAACTTATTTGAAAAAATTTGTGAATGGATCAATCTACGTGCACTGTCAGTTATAGGCAATGTAATACCGAAGCATTCTACAATGAATAAATGGAAACCAATAACTCCTGATGAATTCCGCCGTTTTCTCGCATTATGTATGCTAATGGGGAACATAAAAATGCCCAACGTTAAGTGCTACTGGAGTAGGAATCCACTGTATGCCCACCCAATATTTGGAAATACAATGTCAAGAAATAGATTCGAACAAATTTTACGGTGTTTATGTTTTACCAAAAAAGATGATATAAAAACTTCTCGTTTACATAAAATTGAACAAGTTGCAGACCATCTTTTTGAAAACATACGACAGGTCTTATATCCTGGAAAAAACCTTTCCCTAGATGAAGCTTTGCTACTTTGGCGTGGACGATTGATATTTCGTCAGTATATTCCTAATAAGAGTGCAAAATATGGAATAAAATTGTATGAGCTTTGCACCCCTGACGGCTTTGTTTTAGAATGTCTGGTTTATACTGGGAAAGACACAGTTAACAATGAGACTGGCCATGCACAAGCTGTAGTAACAAAACTAGCTGAGCGATATTTTGGGAAAGGTCACACATTGTACTTGGACAATTATTACAACAGTGTAACTCTTGCAGAATTTCTTTATGAAAAAAAAACTCATGTGGTAGGAACATTGAGAAAAAACCGGAAGGGGAACCCAAAAGTAGTAGTTAACTACAAATTACGCAAAGGAGAGAGCATTTTCCGAAAAAAGAAAAATTTGATGGTCTTGAAGTGGAAGGACAAGCGCGACGTACTCATGATAACGACGTTGCATGGACCTGGATCTGAAAAAACTACTAATAAACGAGGGGCCGAACAAGAGAAACCGAGTGTTGTGGTTGACTATAACAAACATATGTCCGGTGTGGACAGGAGTGACCAAATGCTCTCATATTATACGACACCCAGAAAAACTATTAGGTGGTACCTAAAACTATTTTTCCATTTTGTAGACATATGCTTATGGAATGGTACATATTTGCACAACGTTGCTAAGAAAAAAAAAATTACGTACCTTGAATTCAGGGAGCTGCTGATACATGACTACCTTCAAGTTCAACTTCCATCAAGGAAAAGTCAGGTGAAACATTCATCTCATTATCCCAAAAAAACAGAAAAACGAAGAAGATGCCGAATTTGTTCCTCAAAAAAGAAAAGGTCACTGACATTTTTTCTTTGCGAGAAATGTAAAGACAAAGATGGAAAAGTGATTGGGCTGTGTGTAGATCCATGTTTTCGGGAGTATCACGAAGGCAGCCAGTAGATGATCTTTAGTATTTATGTCATTAGAAGTTTTTTTTTTGTTTTTTTTTGTGAGTTTCTTGATTTTGTTTGTTCTTGTGTTATCAGAATACTTTATTTTAAATGTAAAGACAAAGATGGAAAAATGATTGGGCTGTGTGTAGATCCATGTTTTCGGGAGTATCACGAAGGCAGCCAGTAGATAATCTTTAGTATTTATGTCATTAGAAGTTTTTTTTTGTTTTTTTTTGTGAGTTTCTTGTTTTTGTTTGTTCTTGTGTTATCAGAATACATTATTTTGTTCGTGTTTTGAAAGAAATAGAGTTTATTTACTTATATTTGTTAGTTTTATTACGTCTCATATTTGCGACATATGGTCTATGATATTTCCAGTCATGCTATAGACCAGCGTCACATATATGAGCCGGATCAAAAAATCCTACAGGAATTGCATATTTTCCTCTCATATTGGATATATTACAATCAGAGAAGGTTTATTTCTTCTAATTTGTCATAATCTATATATGGTCCAGCAGGACGAAACATAAGAACAGCCCTGGTAGCGAACGTGTTAAGTACTGACAGAGGTACTGATTGGGTCGACCGGTCAACTGCGACAAATATGCTATAGTAAACGCCACGAATGTTTGGGAGTGATTCATCGGTCGCTACCATGTGAACTAATCTGTTCAAGGTCACATGAAACTTAATTCCAGTGCCGTGGTGTTTCAAGTCATATAATAATCAATATATAGTCTGTTGTAATTTGTTGTTTTAACTGTCAAAGTCTTGTCAAAACATATATTTGGTTATAAATATAAAATGGAATGCCCCATTGGTCGCACTGCAAGCACACCAATGGACTGACGCACAAAAACGAATCAATCAAAGAAACGCGATATAGTATCGTCTTTGTCAATCACGCTAACATTTTAGAATAAGTAGGAGGAGCGCAGGCAGATGATTAGATCGGGCTTTAAAAACCTACGTCTGCGGTAAAAATTAACTTTTTTAATGTAAAAATGATAGCGCGCGTGTCGATTCTAACTTCATCAAGTGATGAATCACTCCCAAACATTCGTGGCATTTACTCTATATCCCCTTCCACGTCTCTTAGCGATGTGTACAGTTTCTCGATTCATTTCAACGTATGGCAACGTGTTTACTGTTCTCTTTGTTCAGTGCATTATAAACGCATTGTACTCTTCTTACATACGGAAATCGCGACACAAGACTAACCTTTGCCAGTCCTTAGTATACTAACTATACACTACTCAAAACAATGATCTCATATTTGGAATAAAGGTAATTATTACACTATTCTAAATGAAGCATGCATTTTCAACCTTTCTCTTGTGAGTTTTATAAAGATAATTAGGGTACGCACTGACATGTAATTTTTAGTCGTTCTTATGGAGCCGCGCTCACATGGAATCAACTAGTCGGCCGATCGGCTACATAAGTATGTATTGTTTTCACTTTTGCAACTAAATAGTCGACCGACTAAAAATTACAGGTCAACGCGTAGACTTATTGTTTTGAATTTCCCTTCACAGTATCCAAACTATTTATAACCAGGTCAGGGAATTCAAAGTGTCTTGTTTTTCAAATTAATATGATTTTTAGAAAATATGCGATAATTGTTTTGAGTAGTTTAGTATGATACAGATATTAGGTGTGATTAATTTCTTGAATATTAGATATTCATTTTGTAGATGTATTTTTAGGAAAATAAAAACATAAAACAAGAGTAGTATTCTTTCTTTCTGAATGAACTGATAATTTTCACTTAAACTGATTTATTCACTTTACATGGTATTCTTTTGATTACAATCAGTAGGTACCCAGTCAGTAGACTTAAAATAAAATATAGACTACACTATTTACATCTCAACGCGGTCAAACAATCTTTTTTGTACCCATGTTTACTTCTGGGTACAGTCGACCGAGCCTTCCTCATCCAGCCTATGTTGTCACGTCTTTAATATTATCAATATTTTTTTTCTTGTTATACACATATATTGAGATATTAATACTACAATTTAATAAAGTAGGTTTTAATATTCCATAGATGTATTAAATAGTTCTTATACTACTAAATTATAAGTCGGATACTGTTTAAAAAGGATAAGTTCTTTACAATATGACAACACCGATTAGAGGCGAGGGAGCCTATTCATTCATTTATTACCTTGTAGTACGCGTCGCACGTGTGCGGTAAAGCTTTGTTGCCGCTATGTCCCCGGCTGTATTAACGCATTTTCTTAGCTTGTAGTCTTTAAGTGTTTATTTTATTGACTTTTTCTGTTCAAGAACTATAAAATATGGTTCGCCAGTGCCAAATTTGCAAGAAATTTGACTTAAATAATCCATTTAAGTCTTGAAACGACTTTCGACCGGTAGGCAACTCTCAATTTACCCATTGGGAGTCAGTGGCGTTGTTGTAGAAAGGCGCTTATTTAGATAATATTTTAGTAAAATGTAAAATCTGAATTTTTTCTCTTATATTACATTATTTACTTACTTACATTGTAACAAAATCATAATTATAACCCTGTTAATAATTAATAATGTTTTTATTAAAAATATATTCCGGTTTATTCTAAAATTATCTTCAGAATCTAAAATAACATACAAGAATTTTAATATGATATTACATTATGAGACAATATTTTTTAATATACCGGGTCGTCTCAAAAGTGGTTCACCGCTATAACTTTTTTATTTTTTCAGATAAAAAAACAGATTTGTATGTTAGTAGGTATATGACATAAATTAGGATTTATTGACGTATTCAATTGTTTTTGGTCTCTTTCTGTTTCACCGAAATGATTACATCTTTTGATTTTTAAAGGCACCCTCGGTATATTTCTACTTTATTCGATAGAAAATGATAATAGAATTCTGAATAGAATGACATATCATATGTCAACTTTTGACATTGTCGCTTAAAAACAAATCGTATTATAAATTTCAATCCAGGGTGCCATGGTGTTGTTAAAAACACTAAGTTTTAATCAAGGAGCCTTGGAAAAATAGTTTTGATCGTCTAATGGGTTTCGTGTCTTGTCTAGGCCGATTAAAAGATGTACAAATCATATTTTTAATCATACATATGTCAATTTTTTCAAATGGAACAAGGGTGACTCGTTAGCATATTTGGAAAAAGCATTTTTTTATGAATATATTGATACCACACACTTGGTATTTCGAGTCAAATTGTCGTTATGAACCACGTGTTACAATTACAATTAAACCATATGCGAAAGTGTCAAAAGTTGACATATGATATGTCATTCTATTCAGAGTGTCATTTTCTATCAAATAAAGTAGAAATATACCGAGGGTGCCGTTTAAAAATTAAAAGTTATAGTCATTTCCGGTGAAACAGAAAGTGACCAAAAACAATTGAATGCGTCAATCAATCCTAATTTATGTCATATACTAACATACTAAATCTTGTTTTTTTATTTGAAAATATAAAAAAATTATGGGGTTGAGCCACTTTTGGGACGCACCCGGTATAATAAAGACAGTACCGAGTTAAATAAATGTAGTTTTCATTTTATCCCCTTCCTATCACCTTCCTTGCTTTAATGGAACAGATTTATGTTTTCTCTATTTTACATAATAAGACATCACTTAACCAGAAAAAAAATTACAACAATCATATTTTTTTTTCTCTCTCTGTCGCCGATTCTATTATATCTGTGGAATAGATCCTGTTTTCATTAATATTAGGGGTTGTAAATGTTTGACTAAATTAATAATTTATTATTAATTTCAAAAATTACGTAATTTCGATTATAAAATTTCTTCTATAACGTGTATTTTATTATTTTTATCCTTTTTGGACTCTTTTTTTCTAAACTTTTATTTAAAAAACTTGTCCTAAATCTTAATAAAATATAAAAAAGTTTAAATACGATATATTTTTAATTTAAAAGTTATGTTTTTTCAAATGGACCCTATATATTTATAAATCAGATGATCTGTCTTGCTATGAGCTTCTTCAAAAAATATATATCACTCTATATTTATTTTCACTATTTACTGCAATATTTAAAATATATAAATAAGGGGCGGTCCGCCCCGGGCCCCGTCTTTTAGGCTGTTGTCTAAAATGTCTTTTAGGGGGCCTCCGAATCCTAATAAGTCCGTCTTAAAAATGTCTTTTAGGGGGCCTCCGAATCTTAATAAGTAATTTTTTATTCAACTGGCAAACAAGGCCAAATTGTGTTCAGTAGTTATAAAGCAGTTTCTAGGTGGAGTATGCAAACCATACGTATACGCCAACCAGGGGCGGATACAGGAATTTATTTTAGGTGGGCCCGGAATTAGTTTTAGGGGGCGCACAATGGAACGAGTCCATGTTAAATGTTGGACATGGGGCTAAATTTTTTTTTGGGAAAATGGAAAACTGAATATGCTAGTTTCAAAAACAAATATCAGTCCTCTCTTAAAAACTGATTTTTAGAAAACAAAAATGTATTTTGTCGTTTTTACAAAGGTTTAAAATTAACCGTTTTCAAAAATGCTAATTCATGTTGAAAATATTACCACAATTTGATTTTTTTATTGCCCAAGCTGCGGTAGGTTTTTTAAAAAATATTATTTTTTTTAATTTAACTCGTTCTTTGTGAATGAATTTTTGGCAAAATTTTGTACATACATCTCATCAATCACCCACTATATATTTTTGAATTAGAAAGTTTTGAATTTTTATTATAGATCTAATCATCAAGAAATATGAAGTAAGTGCCGCAAGGTACCATAAAAAAAATAGCGGCATATAGTAGACCATTATACCCTTATTATAAACATATATAAAAAGGTTGCCCCAATTTGCCGTTTTTTGAAAAAAACAAAATTTGAACTATACGATGGATACTATTTCCAAGGGGCTTTTAAGTAATTTACATAGGTTGAACAAGTCTGGCTTTAAAAATATAATGTTATTCCGATATTATTATTAGGTACTATCCTAAATCGTATATTAGTAGATTATATCCAAATCATTGCACCCCCCCTCCATTAGGATACATCTACGGTTTTTATTATTATAAGCAGAACTATTAAAAAAATAATTCTCAAATAGGACTGGTTAATGAGAAATTAGTGTTCTATCACTTTACTATAGTTATTTTCCTAACAAATGCGTAAAGTGATGCTTTCCCGCACGCCTTATTTGACATTTACCCCCCTTTATAAACCTTGAAACATATGAATAAAACTTTTTTCACATCTTCGACAACGACGACGATATTGGACTTCCTCGCACTAATGGGCCACCCTGTATATTTAAGGTGGTTTAAAGCTAGGTGTGGCACTTTTCTTCCCTCAAATATAAACTCAATATTTTGTCTATAATATTTTGAATATTGTTATATTACGACCACTTATAATAAAAAATAAATAAAAAAACATAAAAAAATACAGTCCACTAAATTTATAATAGATTATGCTATTATAAAATTCTATCAATTAAAAAATATGAATAATTTGCGGAGACTTTAGATGTACAAAATATTTACTCTAAAATTGTTTCAAACATAAATCTATATAAATTATCTCGTAAACTATTATTGGAATGAAAATTTTATAGCAAATCCATTGACCAAAAAATATTTTCATGCGCATATTTGAGACAACCTGTATATCTAAAAAACTATTTTTAAAATCTGCCCACATGCTAAAAAAAATAATAATATTTAATTAATTACATAATATCTCAGCTTCTAAAATAACCAAATATAATTAAATGTTAATTGATAATTACTATCAGCTTGCCGATTTATATCCGATGGAAATCTAAAAAAAATCAAAGAACAATTTTTTGAATTATTACTACAATTAATAGCAGCACACAGTAATGCACTCATTTTTTATCAATCCGTCTCTGTGCTGGAACGCAACGCTCGAACCTCGCAGCTCGACGGACGGAATTCAACTGAAACGCTTTGCAACCTGCCGATATTCGACAGCTTGCAAAAACTGGCAGAAAATATTTGCGAGAGTGCAACTACTCTTTTCCTTAAACTATGATATAGGTACGACCAAATACGTTTAAATTAAAATATACAGCGGCCTCCCCATAAGAGCAATGAGAGAATTTATGCATATACGTATTATTTACAAATATACTCAGGGTTCCCTATTTAACCCCGTGTGCAATTTCTGTGCCGTAAGAAAAAGACAACTTAACCCAGCTTCATATTAAAACTGCATAAGTCTATTTCACCCGGATATGGATTGAACTGCGATTGCCAATTCAATTGATTGCCAAATTCCGATTGATTGTTGTTTTAGTTCTGTTTGGATTACTTTTTATTTGTGCGCGTAAAAGAGTGATTTTGTTTAGTTTATTGTTTCCAACTATTTTCTGATATTTTTCCAACTCCATGATAATGCGTTATAAATAATAAAAATATAAATAAAATTGAAGGTTAGGTGAAATGTCAGTCAACCACTTCCCTTTAAAAATACGGACCAATGAAAACTTCTTCAGGTAATTAAGTGACTATCCGGGTGAAATAGACTTATGCAGCATTCCATATTTCTCTTTCACTGTTTGGTCTTCACTTTTTAGAGATTAGGCTGAGTATATAAAGTTATATGTATATGAATTTATGTCCCAGAATTGAAGGACAGAAGATCGAGTTTGACATAAGTCCATCCCTGTTCAGTAGCTGGATGTAATGCACATGCGCCGAAATGCTACTTTTCTATTGGCCGAATGGTGTCGAGATGGGTTATCGATTTATTTTTGGACGCGTCGCGCGTCGTCGGCGTGGATTTTGTTTTCAGTTTGGACTTGGGCAGTCGCCATTAGTGTTTTCTCTAACTTTCTGTGTTTTGCACGTGTACTGTGTTTTCGTTTGTATTTTAATCTTTGTGCGTTTATTGACAATTTTGTGATTTAGTTTTAAAGACTTTTGCTGTAGTTTAATTAATAGAACAATGGGAATGGGCTACTGCTTTTTGTGTGGTAGAAGCCAACTAACCAAATTAATAATAGAAATTTTTCTCGATGTTCGTTTGTATCATGAAAGCAAAATCAGAAATGAAAGGGATGTTAATATAAGACAAAAATATACTAAACTAATTTTATTCAAAAATCAATAATTGTTAAAAGCATTATATTTAGTCTTACTATTTTAAAATAAAAAAGACATTATAATGTAAAGACTAAAAATAGAGACTACATAAGGCTAATTATAATGCTTACACAGTTACACACAAACTGTCTTATTGTAAATTATTATTGTTTTTTTTTCATAATATAAAAGAGTATTTACAATGCAACAATGTAAATAATTATATTTTTTGTATCTAGCTTGATTTATGTATAAACTTAATATGTACATACTTTTAGTTATATTTGTTTAATAAAAAATATGTTAATAATAAAGAATTACTTTTGTTTCATTTTAAACCAGGACTGATGTTGATATTGATCATAAATACATGGGCAGTAAAAGAAACAATAGACAGTAAAAAATGTACTGTTATACTTTGTTTTGCTGCAATTTTTAAGTCGAGTGAAATAGATATGCAATTTGTAATACTAAGTTCTTAAGACAGTTCCTTAATTGAGGTTTTACTAAATTATTTTTTGAATTTTAAAAAAAGTGAAATAGATATGCAATTTGTACTACGAAGTTTTTAAGACAATTTCTTAATAATTGTGGTTTTACTAAATTATTTTTTGAATTTAAAAAAAAAATATCGTACCTGTCACTTTTTTTCATTCGTTTTATTTAATAATAATTGTCTAACACAACAAAGTCTACTTAGAACGATATGATATAAATATAAATGAGTTCATTAAAAAATGGTCTGATTAAAATTAGTACCTAAATAAGCAAAAATTATCCCCTCATAAAACAAGAAATTAAGGAGTTCAGTAAAAGGATTGCAACTATATATTTTATTCAGTAAATTTTCATAATAGTAAGTATAAAAGCACAATCTCTAAAACGACAATATGAATAATGTATATTAAGATTTAACTCGAGTTTCAGTGAAAAAACTATATTGATATTAAAATATTTTAATACCTTCAGAATACTAATTACATACCATAAAATAGGAGTTTTTACGATGCGGGAAGCCTATCTAGAAAAAGAATTTTAGAAATCAGCAATGGGATTCTGTAAGCTCTGTAGCAAGAAATTTCCTATCGAGCCTATGCTATTTGTATACGATTGATGAGTCACTAGACAGGGAAATGTTTACAGAATCGCACTGCAGATACCTATTACGCTACTAGGAGCCCCCCATTGTGAGACAGATATAAAATAATTTTTATATACCTATTCCATAGCCTATTTTTTTAAATGTCTGTAATATTTATAATAAACTTATTTTAACGAGTAGAAGTATTGCACCAGCATCAAAATTAACACTACTTGTAAAAAACTGTTGCTCCTTGAGTTTGTAATAGATATAAACAGAATAAACATTCGAAAATAACTAAATCGAAGATATCTGAAAACTTTTGGTCGAAAAAGTGTTTTGCCATAACATGTTGGATACAATTAAAATATCTCAATAATTGATAAATATGCGCATAATGTTACATAATCAAACTTATTTGATTTCAGAATATTTAACAAAAAGCTTCCAATTTTTCGAAAGATTTAATTCAATTCTGTGATTCAATTATAAGAACGTCTTTAACCTCAACTTAAAATAAATAAAACCAAAACAAAACATCATATGATTTGGAACTGTCCAATCAAAGTGCTTACAGATCGAGCAAGCGCAGAAAACCTCCTCCCGAACAAGGATAGACTTATGTAGGAAATGCATTGACATTCTATAGCCATCCTTCAACATCGGGACAGGAATTTAAGCGGTACCCTCCGTATATTTTATTTGAACGTATTTGGGTACGACGGTGAACGTGAACGCGTCAGGGTTGCCACAAGCTACACAATTGTGTATTTTGCTACACATTTGCTTCCATGACTGCACAGCTACACCACAATGGCCTGTGTTACACATTTTGAGAATTTACATATTTATTATAAAAAATAATACCAGAACAGTAAATCAGCTGACAAAAGCTGTTTTTTTGCTTTTAAGTTATCTAAGTTACATTAAAGCAAGTATTATATTATATTTAAATAAAATCAGAATTATTTAACAAACTGTTTATTTCTGTACGTTAGTCGAGAGACTGATTACAAATTTTAACTTAAGAATAATCCTAACAAAAATACTCTTCGTTAGCACATCAGCGCAGCGGCCAGCTGGCTGCATGACGTAACGCCTGTATCAGCGAATTTATACTCGCCGCACAATTTTATAAAAGTAAACAATATAATATCGTCCGTAAAAGGCGTAGAATAATTATTAATGTAACACTCGGCCATCCTGCTTAGAGAGTGTCCTCACTCGATATCCGGGGTTGTTTGGCTGCTTTTTTTTTGAGGCTGATATTTTCTCTGGCACCCCTCCTGAAAAATAAAACAAAACGAAAAGAAATATTTGGTATAAACAAAACATTCTTTTATATATTTTTTTTATTGCTCTCTAATGAGTCAACAAAATATTTTACTTGCTTTTATTTTACCTTCTAGCAGGCCATTTTTTATTATTTTTTATGAGTTGAACAATTAATTATAACAAAGAAGTTAATTTATAACAACTATAATCAATTATCACAAATTAACCTCATTTACCTTCTAACAGGCCATTTTATTCATTTTTATAATTTTCAACTAATTTTTCTTTTGCCTTCTAACAGGCCTTGATTACCTTCTAACAGGTCTTTTTTTTACCTTCTAACAGGTCCTTATTGCCTCCTAAAGGCCTTTATTACCTTCTAACAGGTCCTTATTGCCTTCTAACAGGCCTTTATTACCTTCTAACAGGTCCTTATTGCCTTCTAACAGGCCTTTATTACCTTCTAACAGGTCCTTATTGCCTTCTAACAGGCCTTTACTACCTTCTAACAGGTCCTTATTGCCTTCTAACAGGCCTTTAGTCTCGGTGCTTGCCCTAGACCACAAAAACCAAATCTCTCATTTGATTCTTTTCTTTTTTTATCAAAATACCCTTTCATTTCTTTCACTTTGATTATTCATGGAACTTGTAGCAATATTTTTGTACGCTTTTTTATTTATCTTTTTCACAGTATCATCACCAAAGTCACCAATTAAATTCTTGTCAATTCCAAACATTAATGTGGGCTTAGTTTAGTACTATTACTATATCTACTATACTACTACTACTATACTACTACTTTTACTACTGTACTACTACTTTTATTACTATACTACTACTTTTATAGTATTAATGCCCAAAACTACTTGTGGTTCTTTTTTCCACCAGTCGCATTCATTGCCAACTAGTTTTAATAGCACTTAACAATGTGCGATTTTGTCCGTTCTACCTGTTTTTTTTTGACCTGGGTGACGATACCGTCTTTATAATATTTTTAATTTTATAATCAAGACAAAAATTATGGAATTTTTTTTACACTTAAATGCTTTTCCGTGATCTGAAATAATTTCATTCGGTACACCAAATATGCTGAACAAGTCTTTTAAATTGTAAATAACTTTTTTTCGAATTTGTAGTTTAATGGGTCGGGCGAAAAGGTATTTTGTAAAAGAATCCACAATAACAAATATATAAGAAAACCCAGAGCTCTTGCAAAATGGCCTTAAATCAATATTCCATGTAGGCAAGGGTTCGGTAGGTTTTTCTATAGGAAATAAATAACCTTGTTTTTTTTTCATATTTTGTCTTTTTGAATGCACAATCTAAACTTGAATTAACGTACCTACTTTTGACAAAGTTTGTCATTCCCTCAAACCGAAATGTCTTTAATTGGTCGCATTTGTTAAGGCCGTTGTGCCTTATTTTATCATAGAACCTCAGCATTAAACAAAACCTAGCACATTTAGGAATAACAAGTTGTTAAGTTTTCCATCTAAAGTTTTCCGGAAAAGTCGGTCATTTTTGTAATATTTTATAGTTCTTTATCGGGATTTTCTTGTTAAGTATTTTTTTATTGACATTTATTTATCATCTTGCGATTTGAATACTACATATTATCCAATCTTCGATATTTATTTTAAGAATGTCAAAATGTTTCCCATTCCTACTAAACAGGAGACATTTTACTCCCGGGTCTGGGTTCAATTTCGAAATCAAAATCTTGTATTTACAACCACCATCTCTAGATAAAGCCCTACATCTAATACATTACTGGTTTTAGCCAGTTTGTATATTTTTGCATCAAAATTTCTGCTAGACCCTTACTACTTGAGTCAATATGCAGCTCACTTTCTAAATTACTATCACATATAGTTAACAAAGAGCGAGTAGTAAGTAGATCTTTTAAATTTTAACAAAAATTCGGCTTTTCACCAAATAGTTTCAGATTAATTTAAAACAGTGAAATCTAATTTATTAGGCAGATGAGTAACAGTAACGATTCTATAATCGAATAAAAAATAACTCATTACTTTACTTTTTTATATAAACTTTGATCTAAGATAATTTGAGTTTTATATTACTCAAATTTTAACATCTATAAATAGTTTTATTCTTATTATGCCTATATTTTTTATGCACTTAAATTGATTCGTCAAATATTTCTCATGACTTAATTATTTATCTTGCGTAATAATCAAGAGATCATCAGCATTTTCTATGATCATAAATATCATAATTTACTGAGTTTTTTAAACTAGCTATAACAGATATTTTTACTGATAAATCCTTATCTAAGAAATTTATTTAGAGCGGTCTCTCTTAAGGCTCTAGAAGTCATGTTGTTTTAACACTTCATCAAAAAACACTTAAACCAATATCTTGGCGACAGTTTGTGTAGTGTTTATTTTTGCAGTTTTCAACAGTATAGAGATTTATTTAATTTTATAGACCTCGTTTTTGTTAAGCCATGACTCCTTCAGTAAGTCGAATATAAAATTTCCTTTTTGAAAATCAATTTAAGAAAATTGTTTTTACAGTTTACTAATACAATAGCAAATTATGCTCTTTAATTTTTTAAAAGAAGTTTAAATGATGAATTACGAGCTACCGTCGTAAACGTTTCAATATATTAATTATCGTTAACTGAAACCTACACTGGTATACTAAAGTTGACTAAAGTGAGCTGTATATTTATTTACTTTTCAACAGGCATCAATTTTGTTCATAAGAACTAATGTAAGAACCCATTTTAAAATATACTATACTTTTTTTATTAGTAGACCAGTAGTTAATGGCCATATTTTGTTTACTAAAAGAGAATATATATATATTTCATCTTTTATTACTTGCCACCACTGAAGTTAATAGCCTTTTTATTTTAGGTTCGCCCGGTTTTATACCAAATTTATTAATTTCATAACCTAAATAATCGATAGTTGTCTCAAAAAATGTACATTTTTTAAGTTTAGTTTAAGGTTTGCATTTTTTTAAAAAACTTTTAACACCGTTTCAAGTATTTCCAGACCTTCTTCAGTGCGATAATAATAAAACGTCATCTAGGTAGTTCACTACCCTATCATGTCTTAAATTTCCAAGTACCCTATTTAGAAGTCTAGTCTTTGAAATACCGCAGTGGCATATAGACACCAAATTACACCAGAATATTACAGACACCAAATGGCATCCTTAAAAATTCGTACTGACCATGGGTCGTAACGAAAGCGGTTTTCTCAATTGAATTACATGACATCGTTATCTGATAATAACCCTGCGTCATGTCCAGTACACAAAAATATTTAAATCCCCTTGAAACGCGAAATGTGATCTTCAATATTTGGCAGTGGCATTCTGTCCTTGACAGTTATTTTGTTAAGTTTTCTATAGTCAATTGCCAGCCTGTAATCCACAGTTTTCTTTTTAATTAAAATAGAACAAGAATATTAAGAATTTGATTCCCTGATAATATTATTAGACAATAAGTCGGTAATTAAATTTTTCGCGTATTATTTCTTTTTTTTTTTTTTGTGACACCCGGTAAGGTCTGTAAAAGATGAGTTCACGGGAAGATAAATTTATTTCAAACTCTATAAAATCCGTCACACCTAACTCACTAGTTGACTTTGCAAAACAAGTCCTAAATTTATTTAATAAATCGTATAAAACATAGAGTTGTTTTTTTTTGCAAAAAAAAATATAAAAATATTCCCGACATTTATTTCAGATATTTCTATCCTAGAAATTTCCTTTACTGGGTTATCATATTTTGGAGGTCTTTTAAAAATTTATAGCCCCTTGTCAGTACTTGGTTATTTTTTAGTTTCAACGTTTCGGTGCCTATATTAGTGACATACATCATAAATACAGATTTATTAGCTAGAACAGTTGGAATTGTATAGTTATGACACATTTTGGGCGGGAATTATTAAGTTATTGTCACAGTTACTATTTACTCTTACATTTATGGTGCTATTAGGTGAAATCTGTACATTTCCTATTATTCTAATATCAAACTTTTTACTTTTCTCATAAAAATTAAAATTTTTCATAGTATTTATGTTATCGATTTTTGTCAGTTGTACTTTGTTTCCTATTATTTTCATTTCAAGATTATCGCTATTTGTAATTGGTGGACCTGTTATTCTATCTATTAAGCCCATGTCTATATCTACAAAATGAACAGTACTTTCAATAGAAAAAATTTTCAAAACATAATGACACTAATGCTTGGCTCAATGGATAAATAATATTATTACCAAATCCAGTTACGTAAGTGGTTGATTTATTAATTTTAATTTGTCTATTATGCTTGCGTGCGCAACGTTTGTTTGGCTACCTGTGTCCAAATACCCTTTGCACAAAACATTATTTATTTTTAGAAAAAATAGTATAAATATCATTTTGTACTTGCCTTTTTAAGGTCTTCGCCGTGGCCGATTTTAAAAACCAGCAGTCGTCTCGAAGATGTCCCTGTTTTCCACAGTTGCTGCATTTTTTGTGTAGTGGTGCTGATTGACAGGAGGTTGGAAACTGGTCGTTGGGCGCTGACTGATAAGGTGGAGGTTGATCATCCGTTGAGCGGCGAAACCAGCATCTCAGCCATGTGTCCTTTTTTTTCACAGATATGACAAACTTCCGTGATAATTTTGGGTGTATGTTTTTTTTTCCTTGGTAATATTTTTGGATTTTAATTTACTCAAAAATTCTTGAAATAGTTGTTCCGGACTTTTATAGTTCCTTTATTCGGGATCAAAAGTAGGCACTTTGTCGTTTTTGGTAGCAGTGTTCATATTTTTGTAAGTACTTGGGCCACCCTGTAGCACATGAAGTCTATTCAAAATTTCACTGACTTTTTGATTAACAATGTCATCCAACTTTTTATGATGCACACGTTTTTTTTAGTTTGATGTTTGTTGCACTTCACTTTTCGAGTTACTGTCCGTGTTAGGTTCCGATGATTCGATTTGCCAAAGTTTTTTCTTTTTTTTTTAAGTCCAATTTCTGCCCACGCTCGTTTGTATTCGGCACTACTATTTTCACTGTCACTGTCTCCAATTTTAAGAGTAAAAAAATAATAATAATAAAAAAAATATTTTTAGGAGACTGTATAATAGGAAAACTATTATTAAATAACTTTTAGGTTTCTTATGAATACCACTTCTGAATTATTATATTATATTTAAATAAAATCAGAATTATTTAACAAACTCTTTATTTCTGTACGTTAGTCGAGAGACTGCTTACAAATTTTAACTTAAGAATAATCCTAACAAAAATACTCTTCGTCAGCACATCAGCGCAGCGGCCAGCTGGCTGCATGACGTAACGCCTGTATCAGCGAATTTATACTCGCCGCACAATTTTATAAAAGTAAACAATATAATATCGTCCGTAAAAGGCGTAGAATAATTATTAATGTAACACAAGTGAACTTTAAATTTTGGTACTGACAAATATCATTTTCGGTCATCTATTGGTCGAGTCAAAAACGGTAAATAGACAGGATTGCTTAATTCCTTAAATAATACATAACACGTACTTTGGCCAAATTCAGAGGCCAAATTTCACTGTAGTTCGGTCCACTCGTTGGCATACGTGAATAATATTCAATTCCTATTTCACTTTTCCTCCCATATCAGCAAGGACTGCAGTTTCTATGAACAAATTTGGCCGATTAAACAGTCCTGAATTGTTTTTAAACAGACTTCATAACCGGTCTAATTTTTCCATAAAATCGTTAGTTTCGCGACATCAATTTTGACGTCATTGCAATATTTGCTGGCATGAGAAGAAATGAAATGGAAAATAAATATATTGACGTATACAAACGAGTGGAAGTGAGACTCTTATCGAGATTCGTAATTATGCTTTAAAATTTGGCGATTTTACGTCTTATTCTTGGTCTTATTGGATAGTTTACAATTATTGGTCATGGATTGCTACACAATGCTACACATTTTTAAGGTCAAGTTCTGCACAATCAAAAATTTTCTTGTGGCAACCCTGGAACGCGTTGGTGTGCGCTAGAATGATCGCTCATGTTATCGCTGCCCTGATCGTGATAGTGGCCGTGATCACACCAGTGTGTGTATGTAGCTTTATAACCGAATTTTTCAGGAACCGTGTTCCATAATAAGAAAACTTTCAGGAAACCGATAGGAACGAAACATAAAATCATAACCAAGGTAAGCAACGGAATACATCCTTAATGTATTGGTGTAACATATTTAAAAAAAGGGCAGATTTTATGTGACTGACATTGCTGCAATAAAATTATACATCATTGCCGCATATAAAGAAGATTTTATATTTTCCATGGTCTTTTTAAATGTTATTTTAAACAAAAATTATAACAAGCTGTATGCTGTATTCCTTAAGTTTTAATAAGATACATTAGACACTTCTAATTTTAAATAACACTTTGTATCTTTAAGGCAGGTTTCTTCCAAATTTCAACTGAATATTCTAAAAAGTAACTGCTTTACGCGTTACTTCCTAGAATATTTTCGAAATAAATATGATGGGAAAAAACGACGTCAGCGATAGCTATGAAATCAAGATTGCTGTGATTTATATGTAAATTTATATGGGAAATGTCATCGATCGTTATTTCCCAGCCAACTGGACGTCGTTTTTTCGATCATACAGTACATTTAATTAATAATATTTTAATTTGCAGGTCCAATTCAACAATAGCAGATTTTATGCAAAAATAAACGTCCGATTTTCACCAAAATTGGTATACACACTATTTTGAGGTCGTTACGAATCTGAACTTTTTTCTTGGCGGTCTCTTACCGTTTTTCAGAAAAACGGAAAATTATTTCAACATTGAATTTTTCTTTATTTCGGCCCTATAAAGTAATTTCACTATATTTTTATTATTTATAGTTTATCTAAAAGCCACACTTGATTGGGGATAGAAAAATGTCCAAAATTTTACTGAGAAACGCTTTTCTTAACAAAATAACAAAGAAAATTTAAACCAGATAGAAGTTTGACATTTGATATATCCTTCTTTCTCTCTCCTATGTAATGAGAGAGACAAATATATTCTAGACTTAATCTAGAAATTTGAAAATTTACAACGTTGCCATATCTTCTACTTTTTCGGGTGATTAGGGATTTTAAATAAGTTACCTATTATGAGATCGACAATAATTAAATATACCTACCTATATCCACAAAGTTACGCGGAAGAGTTTTGATTGCATTGGTTTCAACTTCTATGCGGAGGGGGTTAATCTTTTTTTTATATAATATAACAAAAGATTAACACCCTCCGCATGGAAGTTGTAACCAATGCAATGAAAACTCTTTCGTGCAACTTCGTGGTTATACATAGTCAGATCTCGTTGATAAATATATAGTCTGTCCAACGAGAAGATCCTTAACAGTGATAGATGTGTCTGTCATTTTAATTTCAAAGTAGTTTATTTTATTTTACAAAGAAATAAGTTGGTACAACTGGAACGCATAGTAGGAAATTCTAAAATTTGACTGACAAGTGATTACTTCAAAATATTGTGAAAAAAACTGTATAAAACTGAAATCGAGTTATTTTATTTAATAAAAAAACGGTATGTGTCACATACAAAACAAACAAGAGCAAGACACCCCATACCAAAAAAATATAAAAAAGAACTATTTCTTACTTTCAAGCTTTATGAAACTTCCCGCATTTATGATTATATTTATCAATATAACTTATGTACAGCTGGTTCCAATAAAATTGAATACGATTTAAAACATATTTTTATTATTTGGGGCAGTATATTCTATGATACCAGTCCTCCATTTCTTTACTCATGTCATGCTGACATTCTGAAAAGTTTATTTGGCACTTTGTCAAAAGCAAAGTTGTTTTATTCAATGTCAACAATAACCTTAACATGTCAAAATGCAGGTCACATAAATATACACTGCTCAAATATTCGAAAAAAATGTGTAAAGAGTCGTATTCATTTTTTTTGGAACCAGCTGTACAAATACAAATTTGTAATATTCCGCAGGAATAAATAAAACAACATAAATAAAACAAACTATTTTATTAATAATAACACTTACCAAATTTTATACCTTAAAGGTTGATTAATTAACTTTAATCTCAATTTTTTTAAACCAGTACCTTTTGACATAATTTTTCTGCAGTACTAAAATCTATTCTTTACCTATATTAGATATTTTACAGCTACTCCAGTTTTTAGTATGTGTTTAGTATGGTCCTTCTACCATATTTGAGATGCACTTATGTACGACGAGATGGGATACGAACTTTATTGATGGTAACTTGGTAACACTTTATTGGTGTATCTGTATAAGACTTTCTGCCTGGACAGCGAGTATGAACGATAAACTATGCTCTGGGTCTACAGTTAATTTTCATTCGATTTTTCCTCCACTTGACTTCAAAAGACACAAAACACACGTAATAACACGAATCAAAATGCATCATCTTCCAAAACGCAGGGTATTTGACAAAAGTTGTCACAAAATTATAACCTATAATTTGGCAAGACTTTGACAAGCGTCAAAAATCTAAAGGCGAGCTCATACGCATCGGCGTTCGTTTGTCGTTCATCGTTCCGCCAAACCAATAAAATTGAAATACGATCTGTCATTTTTGAAATAAACCAATAAAACTGGTTAAAAACAACAAGAGACGACGCATGACGGATTTATATTTAAACCCATCCATAGTTAACTTAAAAATTATTAGAAACTTTTTTTAGTAAAATAAATAGATTGGTATGGGACGTCATCTGCTTTTCTTCTGCCATTGTCTGTCGAAATCCATAGATAAACGAAACAAGTTTAGATTGGAAAGTGCCCATAAGGACAATGTAAACACTATTTGGCGCTAATCTAGCAACGGTCGCGACCCAAAACTTTTGAAAATTTCGGAGCGGTTCGGCTTTTTCCGGAATTATATCGCCAAATATTGTTTATTCAAATTTATTATTATTTTCGTTTAATTTTATAAATAAAATACAGTGTGTTGCATACAAGAAACTTTATTTTATATAAGGACGCATGTATGAAATACCTATGAAACATTGGAAATCGATGTTATGCCACGATCCACGATGGTTTTTGCAGTTCACAGTTCACAGCACAGCTTTTTAAGTTTTTAATGCCACTTTTTCACAATTATCACCGGTTGGAGTAAATAAAACTTGAATTAAACTCACAAGATAGCAATAATTACTTTGAAAATGGACGTTATATAAACACTTTTCGGAATTTCTTTAATGAGAGCGGTTTAGATTTTGAAAGATTATTATGATTTTTGAAGATTCTGACTTTGACAAGAGAAAATTATTTCTGTTTTTGTTTGCCGTTGTTCTTAGCGACCGCTATAGCAGCGCCAGATCGCGTATAACGGTCGCGACCCAAAATAATTTCGCGACCTAAAATTTTTACGGGCTTTCCAATCTAAACTTGTTGCATTTATCTATGTCGAAATCTTACCTGAGAAAAAAAACAGAGTATAGCAATTATGGGAAGGAGCATGGAAGGAGCTGTTCTTCTGGCGACCGCCTTTTGTAACTTGTAACCCAGAATGAGCGAAAAAAACACGCTAAATTTAGATTTAGCATTGGCAACGTTGCTTTAAATGCCAGAAACAGATAGCCCAACATTTTCAGATTGTTTACAAATTTATTTTAGGAAATTTTCCTCTATTATGCACAGAATTGGTTAAAAAAGTAACAGAAAATAGCAATAACATCATTGTTTATTGAATACCTAACAAAATATGTGCTAGAAAACCTTAAAAATATGAGAAATTAAGAAAAATTCGATATTGAAATAATTTTCCGTTTTTCTGAAAACCGGTAAGAGACAGCCAAGAAAAAAGATCATTCAGATTCGTAATCTACGACCTCAAAATAGGGTGTATACCAATTTTGGTAAAAATCTGACGATTTCCAGTTTTCCCAATAATTACCGAAGACTGTAATATACTGTGATATTTATAAAAATTGTTTTTAATAAATATTGTATCCATAATGATTACCTTTTCTTGAACTTCCAAAAACACACAGCGTATTCTCATTTGTTGAAAACTCTGCTGATGAAACACAAACTGTTTCACAACCTTTCTCGTGTAGAAAATCAATTGCCTTCCATATATCATTTATATTTTCAATTTTTATGTTTGTTAAAATTTCAATCTCAAACAGATTTGGAGTCAAAACTGTAGCAATGGGAACAATTAAATTTTGATATAGAGGTATAAGCTCTTGAGGAACGTACAGTTTTCCATTATCGCCTAGGACAGGGTCACAAACTAAAAATAATTTAATTTAAACTAATAAATTAGTGCATTCTTTATACTACATTTTACCATAGATTATGTTAGGATTTTTATCTTTCAATTTGCTATATACATTTGCAATTTCTTTTAGAAAACTAGGGGAACCGATGTATCCAGTAATTAAGTGACTATAACTATCAATATTATTTTCTGTAAGACCTGTTACCAATTCTGCCAATTCTTTTTCCGTTAGCACTTGTCCTTTTACAAATTTGTATCCAGTATGATTTGAAAACTGAACTGAATTGATAAAATCAACATCAAACCCTAAAAGCTGTATATCACAGTACAGTACTTTTCTTAGAACTTTGCTGGGTAATTTGGATAATTAATAATTATAATACCTGCATAGGAAAAACTGCACTTTTATTTCCCACGTAACCTGAAACAACATGACTCTGAATTGATAATACCTTAGGAGAATCCATTATTTGTAATCTTCTGTCTAAACTCACTTTTTACTACTACTTTGACTTTTTCTAAAAAAGTTTATTAATTCATATCTTATCTATTTATATATTAATAATTTATCCGTTAATAAAATCTTATCTTCTGCCAATTACATTTATGAAAACACAACAATATAAAATCATTCGAGTACATACTGAGCTATACCTGGCTATACTAAGCAAATATGAAATAATTAAATAAAATTTCTCACCACATAACCCTACGCGGAAATCACAATAAATATGTAAATAATGATAACATGTCTCGCGCGTGACTGGCTCAATGTTATTCTATGTATTTAATAATTATTATTGTTATCACAGATTGTTATTTTTGGATAATAATACCCAAAATAATAGGTTTGGTCGGTTTTGTTTATTTTCTAAAATCGGAAGACATATGGTGGAAGGGCGGAAGGGGGAAGACACAGACCATAGATAAAAGAAAATAATCTTCTATTAAGATAGATATGAAACTTAATAGTAAAAGTTTGGGTCAAAGCGCCCCTCCGTGTTCTTAGTAGAGACTACGTTTAACCCAGCGCCTTCGCCTTTTCTGCTGTAAATATTTTTTATGTTTATATTTGATTTCAAAGGATTTAGTTTTAAAGTTACCCTGATATATTAGTATATCAGAGTAACTTTAATAAAACATAAGAATATATATATTTTACAGTTTATTAAATATAAATTTTGACTACAAGGTAGAAAGTAAATCACAATATTTGATAAAACTTATAAGTATACCATTTTTACAGTTAATAAATAATAAAACTATTTCTGACTATGATATTTAACATTTAGATAGTTAGAATATTAAAAAACATACTGGTATTTGCAGACGCAGGCCCAAATTCAATAAAAACCAACATTTTTCCTGCGTAAATCGGGTTTTTTTCACAGAAAAGGTATTTTTTGATTTATCAACAATCATTGTCAAGTTGACAATATACATGGTGTTTTCTAATTAGTCTAAAAAATTGTGGTGTGATTCCTCATGTGTTCTTAAAACAATTTTTACATAACCATTAGGTCTAAAGTACTTCTTTTCTGATCTACAGGGTGTTAAAATTTTAAAAAAAAATTGATATTTTGCTTAAAATAAATGGTACACTACTGCTTTTTTAAAGAAAATATATTTTTTTCTTGACTGGTCATCCTTTTTCAACAAAATTGATCTTTTGAGTTTTTCTTGTTCATCAAACGGTTGCCGAGAAAAAAATAAATATACTTATTAAGAGCCCGCCTTAAGCCGTTTTCTAACGATTTTTATTTTTTAGATTAATTAGGAAACACCCTGTATATACAGGATACATTAAAATACGCAACCAACCGTCCAATCAGATGAAAGAGGTACGTACCCTATCGTTGGGTATTGTGCAATCACGTGATACTCATGTCGTATGACGGTTAAATCTTTGGTTAGAATTTTTGTTGTTGTTTTTACCTGTTTTTACAGTTTTTACTTTATTTTTCTATTTACATCAGATTTATATTTTGTAATTGCCTATCAGACAATACGTATTTAGAAAAATAATAAGAATTAGGATCGTGTTTTTTTTTAAATCCTGTATATTAATTGGAACCCTTGATAACATTACTGCTTTTGATATAAAAAGTGCATTTTTGATTATTTACTTGGGCTAGGATATTAAAATATCGGTTGGATTGTACGACATAAATAGATGTAGGTATGATTATTTATATATATGTATGTATTTATAAAGCTTACTATCTGATTTGCATTTTCAGTTTTTGATCAGATATTTCATTTTATTTGTGAAATGCCCACAAAAAAGCTTCCAATGATTCAACATCAGTGTGTTTGCTGCATAATGGATCATTCCTGCTGAATTTTTAGATCATTTGAAGACTACACGGAAAAAACCAGATAATATGTTACATTTTCATAGAAATTGATAGCGAGACAATTTTATAGGCAAGTGTTAGCATTATTCGAGGCACCATCAAAGAAAGCAATAATAATATGCTTAGTCCCAGAGATATTACAGCTTAGTTATTTTGCCCTACAGGAGAAAAACCAGAGTAGTTCACTCGTAATTGCATTTTCTCGGCTCCAGTTAAAATGAACAAAGCTGGTTTTTCCTGTGGTCTTCATTTGAAATAACGTAAATAAATGTTTATACATATGTATGTGATGATTAAATTGGTGTTAAGGAAATAAAAATGTTTTTCGATATTAATATATACCTATATATGTATATTTATTTTGAAATAAATTACACTTTTAACAGTTTAATGGAGTTTTTAAAGCCAGTTATAATATTTATATTTTAAAAACTTGAAATCATGTGGATGTAATCACGCATTAAACCACAGACTAACTTATATAAGTCAAAAAGTAGATTTTAGTGTTAACTTTATATAACTTGTAAGTAAAATAATAAATAAAACAAATATGAAAAAACCAACAATTCTAATGTATATATTAAAATACAGTACAATAATAGGTATCTGATACCCTCACTTAACGTAGAATAATATTCTACCCAACTCAATACTATGTCCAACATGAGTTTCAAATATATCGGGCCCTAATCGTTCCTGAAAATAATATTTTTTTACATTGTTATACCATATTCTAAACTATTTAATATTTCAGTCACTTAAAAAGTTAATTTGTATTGAATAATTGTCTACCATTAAAGCAAATTTGGACTAGTATTTTTAATGGGCATATTCTGTGTATGGATATAGGTACTTCCTCCAGATTTTGGGTTCAACCAATTTATTCTTAAAACCTGAAACATCTACGTATAAAAAATAGACAGGTTATAATTATAATAAAATTTGCCCTTAGAATTACTTCTATTGCAAGCAATTTCCATTGGTATACTTTTCCATGACAAATGATCAACTTCCTAAAATTTTCAATTGATGTAATACTTCCTCATGATGCGAAAAGAAAATCTTTTCGTTAGCACACAATGGACAAACGATATGTTGGCTTACTTTCAGATTAGTTACTTTTCCATAGATATCCTCATGTCAATTCAAAGACGATGAACATGATGATCATCACATGAAACATCACAAACTAAAAACCTAATAAACAAGTTTATATCGAATATAGAAATAAATTTAGTGTTCTTACCTATTGTCGTCCAAATCCACGTTAATAGATAATTAATTTTTTGGAATTTTATCTTTTATTTTTAAATATATCTTTCGAACTACTGGTTTTAGTAATTATTAAATTAAACGAACTAAAAAGTCAAAAATAATAAACAATTCTCTTGTCAATTGTCAATTTTCTCCAGGCACCGAACATTATCGATAACGCACGATCTACGACGATTACTCCTTTGATCTGATTGGACGGTTCAATGACGGTTGGTTGCGTATTTTAATGTATCCTTGTATATACATAGCACAGGCAACCAAATAAACTAGTAACCTCTAAAAATTATTTTTCCTATCACTAGCGACATACCGTGTTTTTAGTGAGTACTAAATTATTTTATCAAAATTTCACCATATAAGTCTCCAGGCAATGTCACAGACACAGAACGACAGAACCATGGAGGATGGGGGAGTAAGAGAAGGAAGACTCTTGGAAAAACGTATTTGGAAAAACGGGACCAGAACGGGACCAGCCAGCCATTTTGATGGTAGTTTTGTGTCACTTTTCAATTCTAAAAGCCTTCTAAAAGCATATTTCTCTTTGATATTTCTATTTCTAAGGAGGAAAATTGATTCCCTAGAAGAAATTGAGCATATAGATATAGTCCATGGATATCAATGAATAAAGAATCCAAGGACAAATAACCCCCGAGAGCAAATTGTGACGATGTCACCAATCAGTGCCGTGGCACATATTTTTCTTAACCTAGCTGTTGGAAGCAATAGGGAGTTTTCGTTGCTTTAAAAAAATTCTACGGTACGGTTAACGGATACGTAACCATAACCGCTATTTTGACAGATAAAAAAATAATTTTCGGACTTTCGGTTCATCGGTTCGGAGCCGACATACGATACGATAACCCAGAGAATAGGTACATTAAAGAAATGCTAACTTCATGTTAAAAAATGGAAACAGACGCCACCTGGTGTCGCCTGGCAGTACTAGCTAAATTGAGGGGAATTGGAGAGAAAATATTTTTATAAGTATCACTGACTTACTGTTTAAAGTTAATAAACATATTTTTTATTACTTTAATATAATTTAATGTATTAAAAAATATGTCTATTAACTTTACACAGCAAATCAATGATATTATTAAAGACTTATTATTTTCAGAGAAAATTCATAGTAAATAAATTACACATTAGTAAACATATCATTTATTTTTTAGAGCTGCGATTTATATTACAATAATATTGAAATATATATATTTTTTAACAATGAAAAAGAATATCCCGGAACCTGAAAAAGAAAGATGATCAATTAATGACTTAAATTAGTTCAAAATACATTTTGCAAATAACTAGTGAATTGGACAGATAAACATACTATTAAAAAGACATTTTAGTAGTATATTATCATCTATTTACTGATAATACATAAGTATATAATAGGTAAATAACATGCATAAGGCACTATGATACAACTACCTGTATCATGATAACACACTAACATCACAAAAAATATATGCTAATTTAAATTTCTTTAATGGTCTAATGAAACACTATCTAGCCTCAATGCATGCCATTCCAAAGGCAAAAAAAACTGTTAACCAAATAAATATAAGCTGAATAAAACATAAACCAAGCCAACGTGCATAAAAAACCAAAAAATGCATCAAAAAATACTTTTATCAGATCATACCCTTGGATATATTATGTATTTTATATATCGCACATCCCGTTCAAAAGTTTACTAACTCAAAATAGAGAATATAGAGAACATTGTCAAGAGAAGTAAAAGAAAATTTAAGTTAAGGCAATATGCTCCTTTTTGGATATTAATGGCCAAATAATATAATGTTGATTTAATAAAATTTTACTGGCATCCTTCTGAGGTATAAATCAGATTAAAAGGACATTGTTTTTGTAATAATTGTTTGTTTTGTAAACATTTTTTGAAGACAATACAGTTTTGAACGGGCTGTGCGATATAAACAAGGATCTTACTATTATTTGAGGTTAGAAAGTATTTAAATAACATAAAACATAATCAAAATCATTTGTCATCATAAATTATAGAGGTACTTACGTGTTTTGATATTATTATCAGGAAATAATACGTTTAGTTAAACAGGTACGCTGCCAGGCAAGTTCTATCGGCGGGTCTTTGCAAAAGTTGAAATCTAAAAATACAAAACTACGTTTACATCTTAGTTGTATTTACGAATAAAGTATTTGTGTGTAATTTCTGACTTACCAGTTAATTGAATAATCGCATTAAATACATCCAAATGGTAATTTAATATTGTAAAAAGCAAAATTGTTTTAAATACTTGCCAGGACAGCCCGGCCAGCTTCTTTGTTGACAAAATGGCCGCGGTATCATGATTTAAGCAATGTGAGTGACAAAGAAAGCCAATGCCTGGCAGATGTTGCTTTCTTTGTCGTTGGTCCTGGCACGTTTAAATTTGACTGTTGCCTGTTTTCCCATACAAGTGACACCCCCGTGCGATAACCGAAAACTGACAGCTGAGCACAGCCCGTAGCGTAGTGTTATGATTTTTGGTTTTTGTATTGTTGTTTGATTTGAAAGTCATATGACTTTATTGGGTATCGCTATATAAGATGGACAATTTAATTTTATTGGACTCTAGTGATGAATTGGATTTGGAGGATGCTATGCTGTTGGAAGGGTTTGAAAACAACGTCGAATATCGAGCAGAACTTTATAGGGAGTTCAACCTAGAAATATTATCTGACCAAGAGTGCAAAGCTAACTTCCGCTTTGAAAAAAAAGACATTCCTCGATTAGTTGAAGCACTAAGAATTCCCAACGAGTTTAACACAGATAAAATAAATAATCAAAACATAAACAAAATAGAATGAGGTTAGGTTAGATCTGTATTTTTCAATGTTGTGTTTCTACTGCGCTAGTGCGCATGCGTACCGCTATGTTAACGGCTTTGGCTAACGTCCGTAAAATATCGGCAGCTAGCGGTTACGATATACGATAATCGAAATTGAAATGTCAAAGTTGTCAATTAGCGTTAACCGGCATTGCAATTTGTAAGCAACGAAAACTCCCTAATATTTATATTTTTTGATAATTGTTTTGACTACGCCTATGGTGTATCATCCTAATTAATTACGAAAAAAACGTATTAAAATGTTAACAAAAGGTACAAAACTTGTATCGACGTATAGCACATATCAAGTACATATAGATGTTAATTGAAATTGAAGAATAATTATCGAATTCAATAAAAAAAAACGCTAAAAAGTTGGAGTGGACTGTTTATTTACCTATGAAACGTAACTCCTGGCTCTTTCTTATCGCTGCTGCTGTTAAGCGACCCATACATTATCAAACAAATTGCGCAACGCAGGCTGTTGCGCAACGCGTTGCCAATGTATGATAGTGTTTGATGCGTTGCGCAATTGTTTGTTGAGTTTCAAGAATATTTGAATTCTTTTGTGCAACAAGACTGTTTGCGCAACGCGTTGTGTAGTGTATGTGTGCGTTGCGCTTCGTTGTGCAATATTTTAGTTCTTTCATCCAAATTCTTTGTTTTCTTTTTCGTTTTTTGGTATCATCGACATCATCTAGGGTATATACGATAATAATTGACGCAATGGCAATTGAGGACATGATTGTTTCTCAAACAATGCACAACTTTTAATAAAAAGTTTGATCAAAATTTTACTAAGTGCATGGGTGAGGCAGTTGCGCAACGGAACGTTGCGCATCGCTTTGTTGCGCAACTTGTTTGATAGTGTATGGACCGTTGAATCAGTTGTGCAACGCAACGTTGCGCATCGCTTCGTTGCGCAATTTGTTTGATAATATATGGGCCGCTTTACACTTGAAAGCTGAACAACTAATCACCATTTTAATAAAGTTTATACAAAGTTTACTACACATAAACTATTAAAAATCGCTAAAATTGTCGCTGGTGACCAAATGATGACTCATTGTTTGCCACCAAAACAAAAAAAAGGTCACAAATTCTGCTGCAGCCCGTATAGGGGCGTTACATGTCCTTATATTCTTTAGTCATTGATGGATATAGCACAAGATATAGTCTGTGCTTGAGGGTGCAGCCACACTATCCTACATAAACTAATAAACTACATTAACTATATGTAATGTAGTTTATGTAGTTTTTAAAAGTAGCATTTAGTTTTCCGAACCCTGGTCGCAGACCTAAAGACCGAACCTAGTGATTGTGGAATTTTGTGGAATTTGGGTATGTTCGCCGTGGAATATAATTTTGGACCATTGGCAACGCTGTTCTTTAGTCATTGATGGATATAGCACAGGATATAGTCTGTGTTACGAATCAGGGAAAGCTTCGACAGAAGGATTAGCGTAACTAGCAATTCATCCTGGGGGGAGCCTGGTGTTGATCCCAGGGGGGCCTAGGGCTTTTGTTTTTTTAAAAAATGAAGAATAATTCTAAAAACCACATTTTTTTGAACAAAACCTTTACTTTGAATTACTCTATCAATAAATTTCATAGACTTGATTATCAAACCCGTGTTCCCGTAGATTATTTAAGCACCTACAAATTTTCTTAACACATTTTTTGAACACAACAAAATAATAAATAATACTAACTAAACAAAATTAGAAAATTTCATTTTTACTACATCACAAGCAAATAAAAATTAGTCCTTAACCAAGAGTCATAATTCAAGATTTCTCTGGGTGGTGCCCAGCAGTACCTGGGGGGGGGGCACCCCTGTAGTTACGCCAATGGACAGAAGTCATCCCAAAAGTGACGAATTAAAATGACAGGGATCCTCTTGGTGGACAGACTATACGTATAGTCTATTCAACGAACCAGGGAATATTTTGACAGACTATATAAAAAAATGACAGAAAATTAAATTTGCCTGTGAATTAAAATAAGAGATACAATTGCCACTGGCAGGATCCTCTCGTTGAACAGACCATATCTATACTAATATATAAAATCCTTAAGTGACTGACATACTGATTAATCATGATCCTGCTCAAACCACTCAACGTAAGAAGCTCAATTTTGGTTACACCGGTTGATTCTAGGGTGTAGAGGTTCAATAAGAAGGGATTTTTCGAAATTCCAGTTCCAAGAGGGTGAAACAACCCCTCTTGTATTACAATATTTTTTATTTAAAAAACGGTCAAGTTTCCGAAAAAACGCTTAAACACGTATATTTTATTTTTTTACACATCTTAAGATTTTTTAAAAATGTATACAGGGTGACTAATAACGGTTTTGCGGGCTGTTAGGCCGTGGTCAAGAGTGGTTGGCTCCATAGCTTTCAACTGCATCTGCGGCAGTCTTCATCAGTGGCGTAGAGGTAGAGGGCGAAGTGAACGACTCCACGACTGGACTGGTACTCACCTGGTACTGGATACGGAGGTGAGAGGTTGCGCGCCTTTTATAGCATCTTGGCACAGGCGGTGTGTAGGGGGCGTGGTTTGCTTGTGATCGCTGGTGAAGGGACGTTTTATTTCTGTATTATCGAGCAGCGTGTACCATATTTTGTTAACGTGAAGCCCTTCTTCTTTTCTATTGAAATTGTTTTTATGTTTGTGGATTTCAATCGCTTCACGGTGTACTGTATGTCTGTCCGTTCTGTAGCTACAGGGTATCCGTGAGAGGGGAAACGATATTCTCTCGATGTTTTCGTAAAAAATTAGACGACGCGTCCCATCAGTAAAAATTCGACAAATTTGCAAGTAGCCAATAAAATAAGTGGACGGAGCGATTTGCGGTGACGTACTCGTCAAGTCGACGTATAAAATATATTGTTGTTTATTTAAATGTTTTTTGTCCGCATTCCTCTCATAGACACAGATCCAGCAGACGTCGGTATGTAATCGCCATATTGTCTTGCAAAGTAGTGATTCCCTGTTGAAAGGACTTCCGTATTATTGAACAGAATTTGATGATCTTCCTGCGTTATTGTGTGTTCGGCCAGGGCAATACCGGCCGTGAAAGCCTACACAATTTGTATACAGGGTGCTTCGAAAAAGCTGGTCATTGATTAATCACGATCCTGCTTAAAGCGCTTAACGTAAAAAGCTGATTTTTGGAAAACAGATTGACTTTAAGGTGTAGAGGTTCGATAAGAAGGGGTTTTTCGAAACACAAATTCTAAGGGGGTGAAACTATCCCTCATTTATTAAAATATGTTTTATTTAAAAACCGGTGAGTTTTTCGGAAAAACTCTTAAACACGTATATTTTATTTTGTTGTTTTACATATTTTAAGATTTTTTATAAATTTATACAGGGTGTTTCATGAAATATGACCATTGAGTAATCACGATTCTGCTTAAACTGCTTGACGTTTAAAGCTGATTTTTCACAAACGGATTGACTGTGGGGTGTAGAGGTTTCTCGAATCTCAAATTCCAAGAGGGTGAAAACGCCCCTCAAATATTACAGTATTTGTTATTTAAAAAACGGTTAGTCATTCGGGAAAAGCTTGGACAAGCATAATTTATTTGTTCTTTTTCATATTTTGAAATTTTTAAAAAAATCATACAGGGGGTTCCAAAAAGTTGGGTAATTTCTTAACCACGATTCTGCTTAAACTGCTTGACGTAAAAACCTTATTTTTGGCAAACGGATTTTTCGAAAGTCAAATTCCAACGAGATGAAACTACCCCTCGAATATTACTAAGTTATATAATAATATCGCCATATTGTTTTTTCTCATGCTGACATAAATGTGAGAAAATTTTATCCAGTTTGTATGTTAATGGAAATTCTTGCTTTATCATCACTATTACAAATGATTAATTCGACGCGAACGAAGTCGCTGGTACACGCTAGTAACCTATGCTAGTAACCCTATATAACATAAAACGTTTTTTATATGTGTATGTTCTTGAGCAACAAAAAACAGAGCAACTAATTAAGGCTGTAAAAGGGTAAAAATACACAAAATTCTATATATGATTTATCCGATCGAAGTTACAAAAATAAAAATAATAGAATTAAAAATAAAAAGTTTGAGACAAAATTGGAGTTGCAATTGGATTGGATAGTACATATATGTATACATTTTTATTGTTTAAGTTTAAATATTGTAAGTAAATATTTAAGACTGTTTTTTTTAATTTATACCTATGATGGCCTACAGGATGGTGCACTACATATAGGTACGGCGGTGAACGTGAACGCGTTGGTGTATGCTAGAATGATCGCTCATGTTATCGCTGCCCTGATCGTGATCGTGATCGCGGCCGTGATCGCACCAGTGTGCGTACAGCTTAACATGAGCGATCATTCTAGCAGACACCAATGCGGCCACGTTCACCGCCGTACCTATATGTATTCATAATTCACATTTTTAATTTGTACCTATGTATACCTACAGGATAGCTCATTTAAGCCGGGTCCACATATGTAGCACTCTATTGTATCAGGATCATGTATCACGTATCAAGAGCTTGTATCATAAGTATGGACGTTTATTTGGGCTGTGTCGACTGAATATGCATATCGTGCCAAAGTAAGCGTCCATACTTATAAAATTCATACGTACCAGCGTACAAGCGTGCGTATCATTGTATATGGACGGTACAACAAATCACCTTGTATCGTCGTATCATGTTCATCAATTCTTCTCAGCGAACCCTCAATGCCCCTTTGATGATCGGAGAAAAACCGCCTCAAGACAGGTCACGGCGTATCAAGTCAATTGTATCGTTATACTGTATCAAAACACGTCCAAATGACAGATCGTGATACGTGTATCCGATACGCAGTGTTAAGATACGCGCCAAAATTCGGATTGGCATGTATCAGATACGGTATCACAAAGGTGTACCATATGATCGCGTTAATTCGGCGTCCAAACTAGCGATCATGAAACATGTTGGTGCAACGCGACGGAGATATGATACACGAAGATGCTACATATGTGGACCCGGCTTAATGAGCTATCCTATAGGTATACATAGGTACAAATTAAAAACGTGAATTATGAATACCGAAAAAAAAACATTCTCAAATATTTACCTACAATATTTAAACTTAAACAATAAAAATGTATACATATATGTACTATCCAATCCAATTGCAACTCTAATTTTGACTCAAACTTTTTATTTTTAATTCTATTATTTTTGTAACTTGGATCAGATAAATCATATAGAATTTTGTGTATTTTTACAGCCTTAATGAGCTGCTCTGTTAACTCATTTCTAAATTGCAACAAGAAAAAACACACAAAATAAAGGAAAATTCCTATCAGTTGGGTAGTGATCACGCGATCAAACTCGACAAGTTGAATCTGATCACCACCGCAGAATGGAACGCCGCTAGGTCGCTTCGTCTCCAAAACTCGATCGCGCCATCGCCAGTGTGAAACGGCTCATATGAATTCTTTAGCAACCTTTGGCCGCGGCCGCGTGGTGATCGTAATCGCGGCCGTGATCGCACCACGGGAATGACGATCGATGTCATTCACCATATAATGCCTATGCCTTTGTGGCGCGTTTATTTCCTGAAAAGAATCTCTGTTTCTTTACCTCTGGAAGAGAAATCTAAAAAATAAGTAACTTATTTTTTGTAAACACCACTGCGTATAATCGAAACGGACAGCAGAACTTTTTTCAAGAAATTCGCAATAAAATTTTACATATAAAATAACAGCGATCTCCATTTCCAATTTCCAAGCCAACTCTTGAAGCCGCTTTTTTCAGTCGTACGGTGCAAATACCGCCAAATACCGTATGATTAGGGCTGCCACTTGTCCTTTTTTGAACAGGGCAGTCCTTTTTTAGAGCAAATTGTCCTTGTGACTTTTTTTATTCAAAAAGTCCTTTGTATTTACGTATTTTCCCTGATAAAATTACCTACAGCAACCAGCAATATTCCTTTCATCCAAATTTAATTAGACATGATATAAAACTTATAAATAAATGTTTTTTTTTCAAACGTCACAACAGTATTAATTTTTGCAACGTGATTACAATATAAAAAAGTCATTTTAATGCCTAGGCACATAGATAAAGGAAATAAATTTAGGTTGGAAAGCTCGGCTTCCCGCTATGCTTATTCTGCTAATCTAGCATAGAAAAGACTGTTGAAAACAAAATTTTGGTTTACGTCAGTTAACCGCTTGCCATTTAAGTTTCCATTTTGCCTTACAGGTTGAAAAATATTGTTAAAAGCTCTAAGTGTTGAGCTGGAAAGTGATTGTTTGTAGTAAGCACTGATCTTCATTAATATTTTAACTTTGCTAAATTTAAAATGTTAAAAATCAAAAAAGTGCCAAAAATTCAACAATACAAATTACAATTTTCTAAGTTAACATATGATATGCCAAAGGTTGACATATCATATGTCATTCTATTCAGAATGTCATTTTCTATGAAATAAACTAAAAAAAAAATCAGAGTACCCTTTAAAAATCAAAACATTCTAGTCATTTCCGGTGAAACAGGAAGTGACCGAACCTAATCGAATACGTCAATCAATTTAGATTTATATCATTTACATACCAAATCTCGTTTTTTTATCTCAAAAGATAAAAAAGTTATGAAGGTGAGCTTCTTTCGAAAATGTTTTTTTTTGAAAATCAATTTAATTTTTTCCTGTCGTTACTTTTTAGAAAATCAAAAAACTAATTACACGTTCTCATAACCACTTTATTAGGGCTATCTGATAGTATTTTTAGATTTTTTAATTAGCTGATATTATTAATTAGCTGAGTATTTTTTATTTCAGTTTTTGAAAGAATTCGTTCTCCTGAGTACAGTGATATGCCACACTTAATATTATTTTTGTTTCGGACATTTGAACACAATTTATTTAAACTACGAAATACTTGAATACGGAAGATCAATAAAAAAAACAAATAACATGAAAATCAAACAATCAAATAATTTCCCCGGAAAATGGATTGGAAATGGTAGAGTAGTATAATTGCCAGTGAGGTTCCTGGACCTGTCGCCATGGGTGGGGGAGCATTACTTGACGTCATTTGTAAAATCAATATTTTTCAACATTTACAATAAAGAGTACAAAATGCATTCGGAAATATAATAAGAAATAAGAAGATCAAAGAGCTATAAACAAAATTGAACGAATAATAAATTTATGCAATAGGAAGTGTGGTAACCCTTTCGAACATGTAGAGCATTATAAACTAGTTTATAGAAGATAGAAGTTGATTTATTTATAATAACTACGATTAATATTATGCTCAGATTTCAAATTGAACAATAAAAAAGTTAAAATATCTTTAAATTGCTGACCGGAATATTATTTATTTGAATCTTTCAACTTCACTATTCAATATTAATTAGCGCTGATCAATATTGTTACAATGAATATAATCAGATTAAATAATTTAAAGAGTCGGACTTGAAGTTATTTTAAATAATAATTAAAGTTTTGTTAAGGTACAAAAAAAGTATAAAGTGTGGCATGTGGCATATCATTGTACTCGGGAGACCGAGTTCTTTCAAAACCTGAAATGAAAAATGCAGGTCCGTATTTAAAAAAATTAAGTTGGTCTCTCTATCTCACAAATTATCAGCTAATTTGAAAATCTAAAAATACTATCAGATAGTCCTAATAAAGTGGCTACGAGAATGTGCAATTAGTTTGTTGATTTTTTAAAAAGTAACGACAGGAAAAAGTAAAATTGATTTCCAAAAAAATCCGTTTTTTCCAAAAAACTCAGTAAACCTTGAAATTTTTAAAACTTTTTTGATGGTATCTTGGTGAACATCTCAAGGCGCAACTTTGACGGTTTCCGAGATACCAATGCTCGTACCTCGAATTTGTATCCTGTATACCAGTTGGCGTATCGTCGTTATTAACAGGAAATCCCATGCAAAAACTGTCCTACTCTTGACTTCCCTGTTGATTTTACAGCTAAATTTGAACAATTTTGGACAATCATAATTATTTCAACATTTAAGAAAAACTGCATCTATTTTTAAATTAAAAGTGAACAGCTAAAGAGGGTAGCGAGCGCATCTTCATCTTGCCTGGTAATATTTATACGTAGTGTAGATCAATCGTAGATATTTACGAAGCGTATTGAAAGAACATACTTTGAGGACATAGAAAATTCAGAAATTAAAAATCAAAAATTTGAAAGGTATGTCAAAAAGATAAGAAAGCCCGAAATCGAAAATAATATTTATAATTTTAGTCATGGGAATTGATTATTATGGTGTTTTACAAATTCCAAGAACAAGTGATGAGTTGGAAATAAAAAAGGCGTAAATTCTCCAAAAATATAGATATTTTATCTGTCAATTATTATTGTAGTTACAGAAATCTGGCACTAGAATTTAATAGTAACAGATGCAAGCAAGAAAATTCAAAACAAGTTTTTTCTTTAATTGGTGAGGCCTATGAGGTTCTTAGCGATCCTTTGCGAAGAGCGGTATATGATCAATATGGAGAAGAAGGATTAAAAAAGGGGGTCCCTGGTCCTAATGGATATATATCTGGCTATCACTACCACGGCGATCCAATTCTTACTTACAAGTAAGCAACGAATGATTCTTAAGCGTCGATTACGCTGTACTATTCGGGTCGCTCTCGGGGGGTCGGGTAAAGCGAGTTTGTGGCCGAAGAAAGCTTACAGCGCACAGTGGTTTCCCTTAATTAGCTGCGCGGTCATAACTGTTATACAGGGTGTTTCAAAACAAATGCGAAAACCTTTAGGGGGTGATTCCTTGTTCAAAATAAAGGGTAGTTTGCTTTATAAATGTTGGGTCAAAAGTCAACCATTAGGGAGATATCGCGGTACAAAGATGGCGGAAAAATAATGTTTTTATTTTTTATCTTGAAAACGAAAAGAGATAGACTAATGAAATTTTATGGAAGCATTACTGTTATGAAAACACACTTTCAGGTAATTTTTTTACTTTTTTAAAATGAGTGGAAGGGGTTGAAATAAACTACCCCTATCATTCTCGTTAACGAAATTTAAAGAAAAATTTTATCAAACACATGCAAATGCTTTAATTTGGATAGTTTAGTTTGTTTAGAAACTTTTTTACCTCTTGTGTTTTTTTGATAAAACTCACCGATTGGAAATTAAAAAATAAAAAGTAAAGCATTACATGTCAGGACAAAAAACATTTTTAGATTAAGAATCTAGTGATAATAACGATAAAATAATCATCTAGATAATAAGGTATTGCAGTAGAGTAATGTCAAATAAAATAATATTAGGAACATCCTAAAAAGTAACAGCGGCCGACTAGATTTTTTCCTAAAAAAATTACAGCAGCCCACTAGATTCTTTATCAGAAAATGTTTTTTGTCCTGACATGTAATGCTTTACATTTTATATTTTAATTTCAAATTGGTGAGTTTTATCAAAAAAATACAAGAGATAAAAAAGTTTCTAAACAAACTAAACTATCCAAATTAATTTTTTTGCATGTATTTGATAAGATTTTTCTTTAAATTTCGTTAACAAGAATGATAGGGGTAGTTTATTTCAACCCCTTCCACTCATTTTAAAAAAGTGAAAAAATTACCAGAAAGTGTGTTTTCATAACAGTAATGCTTCCATAAAATTTTATTAGTCTATCTCTTTTCGTTTTCAAGATAAAAAATAAAAACATTATTTTTCCGCCATCTTGGTACCGCAATATCTCCCTAATGGTTGACTTTTGACCCAACGTTTATGAAGCAAACTACCCTTTATTTTGAACAAGGAATCACCCCCTGAAGTTTTTCGCATTTGTTTTGAAACACCCTGTATATCTAAATATAGCTTGACTCAACCTTTTTTAATAGAAATTGATAACAATATAACAAATGCTAAATAAATGTATATAAAAAACTTAATGTAATATGTATTAAAAAAAAATGGGCCCAGTTCGTGTGATTTACATTTTAAGTTCAAACTATTCGGAAAGGTATACAGATTATGTCCCCTGTATATTATGCACATACAGGGTCCGGCAATAGTGCGTCGGGCATCTGTAGGTCCTAGAATAAAAAAATTGAGAATTTTGTTTAAGTGCAAACCTAAAGCAAAGAGTAGATAAGACAAGAGACGACAGTTCGCGCGGTACCTTTCATGTTTGAGTGGTGGGGAGAGTGACCTCGTCTCGCTTGTCCCTTTAAATTTTCGTAACTTTTTCGCGGGAAATTTGAAATAGACTATTATTAAAATTTGCCTGTATAGCTTATAAATAGTTACTGTGTGGGTAAAGAGATAAATAGAAACGAAAAAAAATGAGTTTTCTAAATATTATATAAAATAAATTATAATTAGAAACACATTTGTCGGGGAATAAAGATAATAAAAGCAATATTTTGTATATCGTTGGTAAACAAGAGAAAGTGACCAAGTCGATTTGTAAGAAATGTTTTATTTACGTGTATTTTTTTACATATGGACTTGAACAAGTGTAATATCACAATGTGGAGTTTATGTACAAAAAAATAGAGTTGCTCAATTTTTATTTAATAAATCCTCGCAATTACAAGCTTCTAACCATGTCTTCGATCTATGGATTACATTTAGTTTAATAACATAATTATATAGTATATTTCTATAAAAATACTTTTCAGGATCCTTTGGAAAAGAGTGAAATATTATGTTTGTCGAAGAACAAGACCTATTTTTGCAGTCTTTATAAGCACACACAATGCCACCATCTCGTCTTTTCCTGCTACTCGTGTCCTGTTCAGTATTCATATTTAACAATAATTACAAATTAGAACGCAATAAAAACGATACTAAAATTAAACCTTAAAAACTCTCAAAACGATAATATATCGAAAAACTCTGAAAACACACTTTAAAAAGGCAAAAATGCAAGAAAACAACTAATCAGATTTGTTTATGTTTAAGCCTGATTAGCACAGCTGATTAGCGTCCTAAAATCTTAAGCCGGAGTCTCATGCATCCGAAATCCGATGGTACGACATCCGAAATTTGAAGTTATCGTGTGAAATAAAAAAAGCCTGTCACATACATCCGAAAGTTCGTTCCGAAATTTGACAGTTTTAACATTTTTCTGCTGCGCTGAATAGAGATTCATGTCATGTTTTATTGGAGAAACACTTATAAAAATAACTTCCTCGCCAAATATCCCGAAATTGCCCACTTCCCACTAAACTTGTTTTTAAAACAAATGTCTTCAAAAAAGTGAGGTTAAAAAACACACGATATCGTACAAAAGTTAAACAAAATTTAACTTTATACGACGTCGGATGATTAGTTAAAATTATCGGATAAAAATTGTTGTCAAAATATTTCGACCAATAGGAGCACCGTCGGATCGTCGTGTCATCGGATTTCGGATGCATGAGACTCCGGCTTTAGATTCGAATAAATAAAATGCGCAGTTGTCAGATTTTCAGATTTTATCTGTTTATCTTTGAAATCGACCAACTTTAGTAATTCTGTTTCTTTGATATTATCAGTACATTGCGAAAAAAGAACCTAAACCAACCTAAACTAAAAATTTACATTTCCGTATTAACATACGTTACTTTATATCCTTCTTATATTATTAATTTATTTTCAGAAAATCTTGTTTATTTTTCAAAGAAATATACTTGGCAACAGACAAAATGGGACTTGATGGGACCTTTAAATTTTAATATATCTGCGTCTCTCTCGCGAAATTCGACTTCTTTGTTCACTGTCGTCTCTTGTCTTATCTACTCTTTGCCTAAAGTATCTACCAGGATGTATTTCAGAAAAATATTTTAACTTCTATAAAGTGGCTCAAAAAAGTCTGAGTGGATCTGGATGATATTTTTTAAATGGAACACCCTGTATATTATTGCATTTTTGGCTTCCTTTCAGATCACTTTACATAACCCTAAGATATGAATAAACATATTTCGATAGTTTCAGAGATATTAAAAAATAAATCAAAAATATATATTTTTCAGCCCTTCTTAAAAACTATTAAAAACACAGGAACTGTTCTAAATCAAAACTATATTAGGTATTTACTTTAGATGGTCTGTTCTTACTTTACTATAAATATGGTAATCGTAAATCATACAGGATGTTCAATATTCTACGCCAGACTTTCTAAAATATAAAATATTTTTTCTTTGTTTTTTTTTAAATGGAACACCCTGTATATTATTTTTTTATTAGATCGAGAGTTAATAAATGAACATTTTTTGTATTTAGAGTATTTCAAAATTTTTAACGGTTTCGCAGATACACGCAGTATTATTTCATATGGCGCTTTCAATGGTAAAATACGAGAGAAAAATCATTGGGTGGCTTTAATAAAAATTTATTGTGGAAAATGCCATATGAAATATAAAACCGCAAATATCTGCGAAACCGTTAAAAATTTTGAAATACTCTAAATACAAAAAATGTTCATTTTTTAATTCTCCGTCTATTGAAAAAATATTATACAGGGTGTTCTATTTAAAAAAAAGAAGAAAAATTATTTTATATTTTAGAAAGTTTGGCGTTGAATTTTGAACATCCTGTATGATTTACGATTTTCATTATTTATAGTAAAGTAAGTACAGACCATCTAAAGTAAATACCTAAAATAGTTTTGATTTCAGAACAGTTCTTGTATTTTTAATCAATTTTTTTTAATACCCTCTATAAAACCGTCCCAGATACTGGCTTTTGTCAAAGCCCTGGGACTGTATGATGAGTTATGATTCAAGAAAGGGGGACACAATGGATCTGTAAGGTCGAAGTGATTAACCCCCCTCCCACTCATTCTAAATTCTAAAATTCTAAAAACAGGGTGTTCCATTAAAAAAAAATCATTCAGGTCCACTCACACTTTTTTGAGCCACCCTATAGAAGTTAAAATATTTTCCTGATATACATCCTGGTACATACTTTAGGTTTGCACTTAAACAAAATTCTTAAGTTTTTTATTCTAGGAGCTACAGATGCCCGACGCACTACTGCCGGACCCTGTATATACATGTTTTTTCATATTGAAGAGGTCAAGTTTATTTTAAATGTTAAAAAAATAAAAGAGACAGTTGTTTCATTTTATAAATACAATTTTATTGTCAATTGATATACAGTGTGTCCACGAAATAAGTTGACACGAAGAGGAAAAAATAAGTTAATTTTATTTTAAGACAAAAACTCAATCTTTAACCACCCGGTATAAGATCCAACGGCAATTCGCGGCAGCCAGTGGCGATTAATTTATATGCAATATACCTTAAGCAACAAGTATTTTCATGCCGTTTTAGAGGATTTAAAAGCGAAAGTAGTTAAAAGTCTTAAAGAGTGACAAACAAAAATGTAAAAATACTATTTTTGTTACCTTCAAATAAATTGCCATAAACTAATATTACTTAGGTTTAATTAAGTGCAAAAAAAAGGAAAAAAACTGTTCTTTTTACCTTCTTTTCGAACGTTCATTACAGAAAAGGCAACAGCTTTTATCAATTTTAATAAAATAAGTAATTAATTGGCGTTATCTGAAAACTGTTTATGTCAGCTTGATACAGTAGCAAAAATGTGACATTTCTAATAAAAAAAAGCGCTACACTAGGCTTACTTGATTTTGTTATTTATTATGTATCGTTTACAGGGGAATATAAGAAAAGTATTAGCAATAGTTTCATGCAAACATTTTGAAATTAATATTTCTAAGTAATGACCACAGAATATACTAACGAAAAAGAAGCCCAAGTTCCTTGTAATAAATCGGTTCCATTTTCGTAACGCCATCTCTTGACAAAGCTGACATTTACAGGTTATCCAAAGGGGTGAGGGGCCAGGGGAATTGTAAAATACCCTTTTTTATTTTAATTATTTTTATTCGCTATTTACAAATTTTGTTTTTAAAACATATCTGAAACAATCACATAATATGTCTTAAAAATAAAATTACAAACGGAAACAAAAGGAATTAAATAATCTGAAAATCTACAAAGTTTATTGATAAAAAAGTTAGGCTATGCAAATTGATATATTAAGTATAACCTCTTTGATATAACATTGTTAAACAAACATTAACAATTCATAACATATCAGATCATAGAACTAAAAAAAGTACTATTACATAAAAACAGGTGATACAATACTTCAAAATTAATTTTAACATAATATCAAAACCGAAAAATCAAACTGCAAACACAACCACACTTATCACAACAGAAATTAACACACACTTCCGCGGTAAATGTCCAAGAAAGACTGATCATTCTGATTGGTCCGGGGTCCGGTCGCAGCTCACGTCGTATTGTCGGTAAGCAAAATCCCTGTCCAAAAATCTTGACGATCAGCGCCATCACCCGTCATAATTGGGAAACTTTTGCTGGAACCATTTTGAATATTTCACTTACATGGCCCTGGTAATGACCTATCTGGGAACCACTGTGCAGCGTTTTCAGATGGAGCGGAGCGTCCGCGACTTCGAGCAAGTACCATGAGTTTATATGAACGATTTCACATGGGTCGCGTATGCTCCGTCCGGATGAGCTATATTGAAAAAACATCCGCACGGTCGCTCCGCGCGGACGGTGCGCTCCGTCTGAAAGCGCTGTTAGTCCGATCGTGTCGTGTTAAGCCACGTCCAAAATACCAAACACACGTGCTTTGATTAAGGCTTGATTAAGGTTTGCAGAGCTGCAGCATTTGCCATAAAATAGCGAGCAATTTGTTACAAAACCATATAAATTATCATCATCATCATCATGTAGCCATCGTTGTCCACTGCTGAACGTAGGCCTCCTCCATATTTCTCCATGTCTCTCGATTTTGGGCCGTCATCATCCAATTTCCAGCAATCCTCTTTACATCATCGGTCCAGCGTGTCGGTGGTCTGCCTCTGCTACGTTTATCTGCTCGAGGTCGCCATTCTAACAATCTTCTAGTCCACCTGTCTTTAGATGTTCTCGCCACATGACCTGCCCATCTCCATTTCATTCGAGTTACGTGTTCCACTATGTCTTTAATTTTGGTTTTTTGTCTGATAGTGTTATTAGGAATTTTGTTTCTTTTAGTTATTCCAAGCATGGCTCTCTACATGGCTCTCTGGGCTACTCTTAAGTTTTCTGCTGACTTTTTCGTTAATGTTAGAGTTTCCGCTCCATATGTAATTACCGTCAAGACGCATTGTTCATAAACTTTCCTCTTCAAGCATATGGGTATATCACTTTTAAAGGTCTCCCGCAGTTTGCCAAAAGCAGCCCAACCCAAACCTATTCTGCGCTGTATCTCGTGTGTTTGGTTGTTCTTTCCGATTTTTTTGTATTTCGTGCCCGAGATATTTGTATATATGTGTTTCTTTTATGTCGGCGTCACCTATTCTGATGTTCTGTATCAGCACTAAGTTTGTCATTATTTGCGTTTTACTCGTATTTATCCGGAGACCGACTTTTAATGAGGCCTGCACTAATTCTTCGAGCATCTGCTTTGAATCTCCGATGTTATCTGAGACAAGGACGATGTCATCTGCGAATCTGAGATGTGTCAACCCTTCACCATCGATATTTATGCCCCTATTCTCCCAAGAGAGTGATTTCATTGCGTATTCAAGGACAGCTGTAAAAAGTTTAGGCGAAATAGTATCCCCTTGTCGAACTCCTCTGCCTACCTCAATTTTATCTGTTGTTTCGTGAAGTTTTACAGTTGTGGTGGCATTACTATATATGTATTCTATAAGCCTTGTATACCTATAATCTACTCTTCCCTGCTCCAATGCTGCTATTATTGGTGTTAATTCTACTGTGTCAAATGCTTTCTGGAAATCAACGAACACCAATGCTAGTTGTATTCCACAGATTTTTCTATCAGGACTTTAATTACTTGAAGATGATCGTTTGTTCCATAACCTTTCCTAAAGCCTGCCTGTTCTCTTGGTTGATAGAAATCTAGTTTACGTTCGAGACGTTTGGCAATGATTTAGCTTATACAAGTGACAAAGAAGGCTTATCGGTCTATAATTTTCAAGCTCGGTGATATCGCCCTTTTTATGGAGAAGTATCGTTATGGCGTTGTTCCATTGAGACGGGATTATTTCTTTTCAAGGCATAGATTAAATAAGTCTTTAATCCATTTTAATAGTGTTCCTCCTCCGAGTTTTACAGCCTCAATCACTATGCCGTCCTCGCCCGGGGCTTTGTTATTTTTCATTTCTTTTAAGGAGTTTCTGATTTATTCTGTAGTTATTTCCGGTATATCCTCTGATCCCTGGTTAACTATTTTTTTGCACAGACGTTGTTGACTGTTGTATGTTTGTTGGTGATTACTTGTGTATAGTTCACTGTAAAAATTTTCTGTTATTTTCAACAGCCTTTCTCTATTTGTTGTTACGACCGCGACCCCTTGGTTGTCTTTTAGTTTAAAGATCTCTCTCTTTCCATTTGATAGTTTTCCCCGCAACACCTTCATACTTTTATTCTCTTCTATAGTTCGCCTTATATTATCTGTATTAAATTTCCTTACGTCCTTTCTGATTTCTTTAGATATTGTTTTGTTCAATTGTCTCAGGTCTTCAGAGTTTCTGTTATTTTGTTTTAACATTTCTTTTCGCAAAAATATCATATTCTTTGTATTTTGGGTGAGTTTTTGTTGTTTGTTATTAATTTGTTGGCAGTGTTGTACTTCCGCTTCTTTAATGGCTTCAACAATATTGCTACTTATATTTTCAATATCGTGTTGGCTGTTTAAGGTCCGTTCTTCCAGGAAAGCTGTAACGGAATCTGCATAGTTGGAGTCACTGTTAGGGGGGTTCCATTTAGTATTTTTGTTTTGTCGAACCATCTTTGACCTATAAATTATATATCACTGTAATCACAAAACTTCTTCACAATATATTTCCGTATTGTAACGGAATTTTAAATTATTAAGTCTTTGTTTTCGAGAAAATTTAGTCCAAACTTAAGGAATATTTTGTTGATGTTTGACCATCAAAATCTTAAAAATAAAGAAGTTGTCTACAGTTTGTCTGTCCGTTCTATAGCTACGGGGTATCCGTGAGAGGGGAAAGGACATTCTCTCGATGTTTTTCGTAAAAAATTAGACGCGTCTCATCAATAAAAATTCGACAAATTTGCAAGTAGCCAATAAAATGAGTGGGCGGAGCGATTTGCGGTGACGTACTCGTCATGTCGACGAATAAAATATATTGTTGTTTATTTAAATGTTTTTTGTCCGCATTCCTTTCATAGACACAGATCCAGCAGACGTACTGTAAAAATGTGCTACAATACGGATACAGTATAATCCTTTATCTTTAATTTCCTTCTTCATTTGTGTAAAAATACCTAGCCAGTTTACATAAAACGTTAAATGCCGAACGCTTATTTTGCTAGTTTTTCGGACTCTTAATATCACTATTTTGAATTTATTTTCTTCACATTTTAGAGATTTTTTTGGGACTTCTTCGCCCTATGCTGATTTATTGGATGTTTTAAAAAACCCACCAAAACTGTGTAAAATTACAAGTGGAATAGAAGTATGCAAAAAACAGCCACCTATACAGCATTCTCTTTATTTAACGTTACACGAAGTATATTTTGGCGGCGTGAAGAAAATGAAAATTCACAGATTAACTTTTATCAACGAAGAATGTACTAAAACTGATGTTCGGGAAAAAATTTTAACTATTCCTATAAAACCGGGAATTAGAGCAGGGACCGAAATTATTTTTCCAGAGGAGGGTGATCAAAATCCTGCACATATTCCAGGTAAAATCAATATTTTCGTTAGCAGTTTATGTATAGTATAGTTTGTTTGGCTTTCCTATTATAAAATGTTTGTACAGTGTGTGTACAAGGTGATTTCCTACCCTTGAAGGAGGGAGATTTCCCTCTTTAATTTGAAGCAGAAAATAAGAAAATATACAAACTTGTAATGGTAATGGTCTGCGACTAAGCTTAACCTAACCATTAAACCATTGATGCGGGTGATGGGTCGCGCGTCGCATTTAAAAAAGTCACTGAGGCAGTTATAGTAAATTCAATTTCTCAGGAAATTTATTCAAATAATTAAATTTAGTTTCAATTATTTAATGTGTGAATTGGTCGAGCTTTATACAGGGTGTTGAAAAAAAACATGTGCCATCCCTCGTGGGGAGATTCCTCACGTAAAAATAAGATTTACTTTTCATATCAACATAAGTCCGATTCTGCTTTGTTTCGTAGCTACAGGGTGTTAAAGTCTTAATAATCTTTCGATTTATTATAATTTTCTTCCTAGTACTTTTAGTGATTCGAATGAAATTTTGAGGGTAAAAGTTACTAAAGTGCTACATATTTTAATGCCAAAAAAGTGTCGATAAATTCATCAGGGACGTGCATATGGGTTATTACTAGAATATTTTTCAAAAAAAAATCATGTGCGCCACCGACTTTTTTCTTTTGATATCAAAATTGTGTAGGTCGTTTAATGCCAATTCAAAGGTATCTCTTGATATTTTGTCGAATTCGGCCTTCTTGATGAGATAAACGCAATTTTATTAATCACAATTAATAAAATTAATAAATTATATATTTAACATAATTTATTATTAAATATTACTATTAGTCCAACCTACAGCAATTTCAAATAAAAAAATTATGGTATTTAAGATAATTACAAAAAAAAATAATTTTAAAAAGCTTCAACATCCTGTAACTCTAAAACTATGCATTTCCATACCCATGTTTATAGGAATTTTTTTCATATTTTTTGAGGAGGAATCAATGAGCATTTATTTAAAACTTATGCAAGTAAATGATATTAAATTTTTTAAAGGTAGCTATTAGACTTGGATCAAGGCGATGAATTAATAACATTGCGTTCACCTCATCAAGGAAGCCGAAATCGACAAAATATCAAGAGGGAACTTTTAATCAGCTTTAAATTGCTTTCACTATTTCGCTAACAAGAGAAAAAAAGTCAGTGGCGTACATGCTTTTTTTTAGAAAAATACTCCAGTGATATCCCATATGCACGTCCCTGGTGAATATGTCGACATTTTTTTAGCATTAAAATATTTCGCATTTATACTAACTTTTACCCTCAAAATTGCATTCTAAACACTAAAAGTATTTGGAAGAAAATTATAATAAATCGAAACATTATTAAGACTTTAACATAGTGATGGGTTGTTATTTAACTATCTGTTATTTTATAACAATTATTTAGAAATAACATAACGCAACCGTTACTACTTCTAAAAAATAACAGATATAAAATAACGACACGTAAAGATCGGCCGCTCGTGAAACGAAAAACGAAGTCGGCGCTCTGCACCGCCCCGAAATTCTATGCTGTTCGAAGCAATTCCAAAAAACAACTAGTATGGATGGAAAACCTGTTATTTCGTCAACCATCGATACAGGCGGCGAGACAACGGACAACGGAGTGGGGAATGCGCTACGGCGAACGTAGCTGCTTCGGTCGATCCCGTCGACGGTCGTATTGCGCTTATAACAGCTTAAAAATAATAGGATATAAAAGAAGCAGGTTTTTTGAAACAGTTGCGGGCATAACGCCTGGCGGTGGAGATAACAGGAGTGGGAAAGGAACGCTGCTGCATCGGTCGATTGTCGATGGAAGTTCGAAACAGGTTGGAGAATAACGCATCAGTTGTTTTAGATATATTGTTTTTCAACCTGTTACGAGCATAACGGGCGGAGGTCGAGATATTATGGCGCTGTATGTTTCAGTACGTTATTAAGTTTCAATATTTAGGTATTTATTTATTCTGAAAAATTTTCAGAATAATATTTTAAGATTTTTTAAAATGTATACAGGGTGTTTTGAAAAATCTGGTCATTGATTAATCACGATCCTGCTTAAAGCCCTTGACGTAAAAAGCTGATTTTTGGCAAACGGATTGACTTTAGGGTGTAGAGGTTCGATAAGAAGGGATTTTTCGAAACTCGAATTCAAAGGGGGTGAAACCACCCTCAAATATTAGAATATTTTTTATTTAAAAACCGGTGAGTTTTTCGGAAAAACTCTTAAACACGTATATTTTATTTCGTTGTTTTACATATTTTAAGATTTTTTAAAAATATATACAGGGTGTTTCATAAAATATGAGTAATCACGATTCTGCTTAAACTGCTTGACGTTTAAAGCTGATTTTTGGCAAACGGATTGACTGTGGGGTTGAGGTTCGATAAGGAGGGGTTTCTCGAATCTTAAATTCCAAGAGGGTGAAAACGCCCCTCAAATATTACAATATTTGTTATTTAAAAAACGTTTAGTCTTTCGGGAAAACGCTTGGACACGCATAATTTATTTTGTTTTTACATATTTTGAAATTTTTTAAAAAATAATACAGGGTGTTCCAAAAAGTTGAGTAATTGATTAACCACGATTCTGCTTAAACTGCTCGACGTTTAAAGCTTATTTTTGGCAAATGTGAGAAAATTTTATCCAGTTTGTATGTCAATAGAAATTCTTGCTTTGCTTTATCATCACCAGTACAAATTATTAATTGGACGCAAACGAAGTCGCGGGTACACGCTAGTTTAAGTGTAAAATTAATTCGAACTCTAGTGTATAGTTGGTTTACTTATGAAGAATATACTACACATTTTCTTATATTGCTATTTTTTGACCACAAATGGTAAAATTATAACTAAGAGCTTCTTGCCCGTCGAGTGAGATGCACCCTGTACACTGCTAGGCAATTCAGGATCTACGCCGATCGAGGGGCAAGGCGTAGGTAGATCGGAATGTATACGTATAGACGAGTGGCGGAATTTTGGCTTTTTTATATCGCATTTTGTAAACAGCGCTTATTTGTAAACAACGACCGTTTTTAGAGAGGTATTTTAGATAACAATCGATATTTAGAAATTTTTAGACACCCTGGAAATACTACCACCGAGCATGTCATTGTAGCAACTTGCAACTGCGTTAATACGCCTGGCGGCGACCGCTTCATACTCTTTCAGATATTTAGCAATAGGATGAACCTGTTATTTTTAAGCTGTTATTTTAAGCTGTTTTTTATAAATAACTATAACAGTTTCAACTGTTATCTAAAAATAACAGTTTTGCCCATCACTACTTTAACACCATGTAGCTAAAGTAGAATCGGACCTAGTATGTCGATATGAAAAATAAAAAATCTTTTTACGTGAAGAATTTCCCCACGAGAGATGGCACATGTTTTTGAAATACCCTGTACATAACGCTAACACCTAAGCTAAACGTTAAAAATAAAAATATCTCGACAGCGCGATGATGTGACTGTCCTAGTTACATCTTGAACGCCGCCGAACGCGAGCCGAGGTCAGCGAACTTTCCGGCCACGATTTCCGTCTCCCGTTCAGGGTTTTAGCATAGTTTAAAGAATATATACATATACAGTTGGCTCACTCTTAAGGAATTCTATTGTTATTTTGACTTCAAAGGCGGCCCGTGACCCTTCGAGGTGACAAAAAATTTCTACGTTTACCAGGTGCAGCGGAAGTGCTATTTTATCAGTCAGAACGCTGGCCGTATACGAGGGATCAACTAAAAATACTAAGGAATTTTAATATAGCAAGTAGAAAAAATAAAAATACAATATCTACTAGTTTTATTGATTAACAGTTTTAGGCGTCTTAAATAATTGATCAATATTTATTTACTTTCTTCTTATTATTATTTAATAACATATCTCTCATAAACCGCAAATTCTAATACGGTTATGATATTGTTCTGGTGTATAATTTTCATATCTGTGGGATCCTATAAATCGTAAGGCACTTTTCCAGGCTCCACACCTACAAGTTATTTTTCTTATCAGACTCTACTTATACATATTATGGTGAATACATTAATATTAAAATATTAGATATATTATTCTATCCTAATTCTTTGGAATATGGAATTGTCAATAGGGGAATTATTATTAATTAATAATAATTCCCCTATTTATTTTTCTAAATAAATATAATAAGTTATTTTTTTTAATATACATATAATAATATATTTGCATATTTCTTAAATTATAGCATGCTTTGCTTTATAGATGTTTGCATTTTACTTTAATTACCTACCTGGAAAGCCCGAATTTTATCGTAAGGTAATAAAAGTACCTTTGCATACAACATGTGTCGCCATTGACAATTTTTTTGGAATTTTTTCTAAATTCTATGATAATCATGAACAATAATTATGACTGTTAGTAGTTAATTGTGTAATAAATTTTAATGTTTGATAAAATTTAGTAAAAACTGAAAAAAATTGACAATGGCAAGACAAGTTGTATCCAAGTACTTTTTATTACCTTTTGATAAAAAGGTAGATAATTCAAGTTAAATGCAAACAGCTAAAAAGCAAAACATGCTATAACTTAAGAAATATGCAAATATAATTTATTACAATATTTACTAATAATTGAAGAGCACACGGAAAAAACAATGAAAGTACCAAAAAGGGGGGCTACACCTTTTGGTACCTAAATAAACGGGAATATCGATAACGGCCACATAGAAAGAGGCATTTAAAAATGGGAAAAACGATAGAAAAGTCCATGCGTAATTTGAATTAAAAAAAACGCCTTCCTGAACATCCCCATTTCTGGATATTCATCGTTTTTCCCATGTGTTCGTCAATTGTTATATTTACTGTTACATAAAATTTAGTAAAAACTCTAAAAAACTTGTCAATAGCAAATCAAGTTGTATGCACGTATTTTTATTACCTGACTCAATTTTTTTAATAATTTAATATGCACTTTGCCAACCGGTAAATACTGGAAAATCCCAAAACATTATAGTAAAGTATCTACTAATCTACTACTACTCTAAAATATCTACTAAAATAATAAACTAATTGTTAAAAATAAATATTTTGTGCATATTTCGAGTAAAATCTTTTCTTAATGTATATGTATATTTTTAAAACAATTTATTCATAGTTGGGTTTCCGTAATTATAATATACTTAAAATGTCTAATACTTTAATTATTATATACTTAATATCCTATACTATATAAACATCTAGTAGACATTTTATTCACAATTCGAACAAAACAACTAAAACACTATTTTTGGTTCACCCTATGCGTCGGACCGAAAACAAAACTAAAATAAACTTGGAACGCTGTGTACACGTCGAGCAAAGGATGTAAACTGACCCAAGTCTACAAGACAGGCGGGGAGCGGCCGGAGGAATTTTGATATGGGCGAAGAGTAGGCCAACTGATATATTTATATTCTTTAAACTGTGGTTTTAGTCGTTGGGTGATGCGGTTTCATAAACACATCTCGTTCGTGGTATAAAATAAAAAATAATATCGTCGCACGTCGGCGATGAACGATTCGAGAGTAGAGATTATGCGTTCTTCTCCTTGTAATATGTATATTATATTATATCTCCTTTGTAATATTTATGTATGTAATAAAAGTTTTTGCAAATAAGCATACTAGAAGAATTGATCTTAATTTTAAAATTTAAAATCTAACAAATACGTTCATAGCTTTGTTTTTTTTACCTAAATTCCTAAATTTAGTTCTTTTTAGCCGACCATACCAAATATAAATAATATAAATAGTATATAGGGGGTATGGGAGGGGGTTAGAAATTTTAAAAAATCGTAACTCCAAAATTACAGTAGCTAGCGAAACGCGGTTTTCAATTTAAGATTAGGAATAATATTTGCAACAAAATTTGTAATAACATCAAAATCAGTCAGTCGCAGTTTTTGAGATGAAAAAAGTTGGAAAATTCCTTTACTTTGAAACTAAAAGAACTGCCTACCAACTTTTTATTAAATTATTTTGGTATGGGCGGCTATACGTGCCTCCCGGCGCCAATTTATTTAAATTGGTTTGATTATTTTTTAACCTGTTACATTTTTTGTATATTTTATTTTTGTAACTTTGTAAAATGTTAATTGCAGTTACTTTATTACATCCCCATATATTGACGCCACGCTACGCCCCTGGTAATGCCAATGAAGCAAATTGTCGACTTTTTTTCATTCTGACGTAGGCTCAACTTATTAGTTTTTAGCTAATTGTACATAATATTCATTCAGATGATACGTTTTTACTGATTTGATACATGCATTAAACCGTATAATTCGAAAAAAAAACGGCATCCACTTGGCCTGGAAATGAAGATCAATGAGATTCCCTATATAATTTTACATATAAAATGACAGGGATCTACATTTCCAAGCCATCACTGACGCCGTTTTTTCGATCGTATGGTACCTATTTTATATTTAAAAATTATACGATATTTGTTACAGCTGACGTTATATTTACTATTGAAGATAAAGAGCATGAAGTATTTTCAAGAAGAGACGACGATCTTATATTTGTCACAAACATATCTTTAGAAGACGCATTAACGGGCTTAGTTGTTACTGTTTGCACTATTGACCATAGGACCATTAGAGTTCCAATAACAGATATAATAAGGCATGTATATTAAACTTTATTTTAGTGCAATAACATTTCTCCTTTTAGTCCAGTATATGAAAAAATAGTTGAAAATGAAGGATTGCCGATACTAGACAAATATCCAGAAAAGGGAGATTTGATTATCAAATTTAATATAATTTTTCCTATATATTTGCCTAGAACGTGTAAAGATATGCTGAAAAAGGCATTCAGTCTCGCAAAGTCTGCCGGTGGACGAGATCAATACGAATCTATAAACAAGTTAGTGTTAACGGACAAAATGTTAAGGGTTGATCCAGAAGAACAGTTTCCACCATTGTAATGTTATGAAATAAAGTTTGCTTTCAATATAATATTTATAAATCCAATTAATTTAGTATTTATTAAAATATCTTTAGTAATATTAGACGCTTAAATACCTAAAGAAGCCGTAAAACAAAAGGAACATAAATATTAAGGGAACAAAGGCAGCATAATTTTTATACGAACTATTTCTATGTAATGCACTTTATCTAATTAAGTTAGGTATAAAGAAAATGTTGAATAAATAAAGAAAATGTCAGTCCACTAAGATATTTTATTTCTTAATATAGATTAATGAAACATAATCTGCTTCAAAATACATACAGATGGATAGAGAATATTTCAACAAAGAAGGGTGTTTGGTTCTCGGTCTTCTGAGGAACTTTTTCGAGTGTCTTAGGGCCGTATTCATAGTCGATCGCCAGCCGCTCGCGGGCGGGACCTTTCCCGAAATTCTTCGTTCTTATTTCAGAGTCGAGCGCTCTCCGAGTAACGCGTGCGAACATCCGTCATATAGAGTAACCGCTCTCTCGCCGGCGGGCAGTTGGATAAGCATTTTTTTCCGTTTCATAGTCGATCTCCAGGCGAAGAACACTTGCGCAGTTTAAACCCCATCCGGTGATTTTCGGCCGGAGACTGGATCATGTCCGTACCATCTCCGGGCGGCCCGCCAGTTTAGTCTGGTTTATTTCTCTAGTTGAAAGAAGCACCAAGCAAACTTAATTAATTATGGATATTTATAATATTGTGACGATTAACGAAAACGATGACATTCGTATTTTTGAGGCCATTATTCATTACATTTGAGGCATATGAATTCCGTCCATCTATTTGACCATTTATTTGTTTTATCGTTTTGTTTTTGTTATGTTTATAATTTTTTATTTTTCCTATTGTTTTTACGTTTATTACATTAATTCTTTTTGTATTTTACACAAACTGGAAAAAATATACCAAATTCACAAAACATCAGTCATCTACACAAAACAATATTAGAGCCAATTTAAAAATATAAATTACTTCTACTCTGGTCATATTTTCCCTTAAAATAATTTTAAAATCCTTAACACAGCAACAATAGGTTAAGGTTAAGGTCTATAAAAATTGATAAACGTAATAAAAAAGAATCCATAAAACTTTCAAATAACCGAACAGACCTATGGAATTCCCCATTATGTAAATTATTAACTTAATATCCTTTTTATTATGACCCAAAAATATACCTAGCTAAAAAATATGTATATAAAAAATTGTAAATCTTTTTACTATAAGTGAAGGATTACGAAGATATTATTCATTACTTTAAAACGAATTATAACAAAATAATGGACACATTAATAAAATATTTAAATTAGGTACCCAATATCAATAAAATATTTAAATTATTAATATTTAAATATTTAGAGAATGTTAAAGCTCGTATAATCGATTTTGTGTAGAAAAGGGAAGAAAACATGTTCCCTGTTGTTAAAACCCTCCACCCGAAGTGAAATTTTTTTGGCGACGCGGCGTTATTTTCGCCAGCCAGCGGTGCGCTGGCGGCCGACTATGAAAGAGCTTTTTTTCTCTTCCGATATCGAAGCGCTCGCCGGAGAAATCTTCGGCGAGCGCTTCTTTTCGGCGGGCGGCTGGCGCTCGACTATGAATACGGCCGTTAGACCGTTGGAGGACTCCCATTCCAGGGGATGTAGTCTTCGAGGTGCTTCAGTTCCGCTTGGAAAGCAGAACGGTTCTGGTCCAGTTAGTGGAGTCTTCGCTCCTTTTCTAGCCAGATCTTTGCTTTTTCATATCTTGATGAGCTGGCACCCATAGTAGGAGGACTTTATTTTTGGAGGAGTATTTAGTTCTCGAAACTTTTGAAAGCATCAGTATATCACGTTATTGTATGGTCTTTTACATGCTAAGCAAACGTTTCTCTCTTCCAATACGTATATCTCTTCATATACGTCAATACTACAGTGAGGTGTTTCTCAAAATTGTACAGGGTGAGTCAAATTCGACGCTTTTAAATGGAAACACCCTTTTCTATAGGAGATAGACAAAAACTAATATCGGTGTCTGGAGCTCAATTTTTGTCAAAAACATGATGGTGAAAACCGCATATCGATATCTGTTACCGTTTCGGAGTTACGGGGTGTTTTTCAAAAATATGCATTTTTAACAAATCTCTGTAACTTTTTGCTATGAAAAAATTTTGTATTTTTATGAAAACATTTCCAAAGCACCTTTTACGTAGAATTTAATGGTTTAAGTATATTTTTTAAAAATTAATAATTTAAGAATTATCACCAGAAAATTTGATTTTTATATGGGACACCCTGTATATTTTTAATTTATTGAAAAGAATTTAAAATTACCTTTCCAAAAATATAACACACTTGATATTTTGCTCGATTCCTCTTCGAGATATAGAGTATATAAAAATTCGCCCGCTTTAAATAAGTAGGCTTTGAACGGCACCGGCTGTAATACAAAAACATTCTAGCTGTGAGCATCAATTAAAACGAAAATAATATTTGCAATGAGAGATACAGAATATTATAACAATTTAAAATATATTTAACCAACATCAACACATTTAAACTATATCTAATAACAATAAAAATAAATAGCAAACCAAGACATGAGATTTTGCTACAGGTGTTCGACATATCAACCGTCTTCTGTTATGGACAGACGGGGCAGTTTTTGAACATTTCTCGCGAAATTCATTAACTCAGTGGGGGTGAAAGATACCCTCTCATAACTGCTAAGTATTTCTAATTCTTGTCTAAATTATACCGAAAAATAAGGAACATTTATTTTTCTGCAAATATATCAATATGATTAGATCCATGGGCACTAAGTCAGGCGACCTCGACGGCCAACGGCTGGGATCTTGGTTAGCTATTCAATTATTCATGAAATTGGCTGCAAAAATTTGCTGATAACTTCAGCGTTCAGAGGCGGTGCGTCGTCTTGCTGGAAAAATATGTTTTCGAGTTCCATTAAGGGCATATCATCAATAAGGGGTCCAAAGCCTACTAGTCAAAAGTGGCGAACTTTTAAAAATTCTGTATTTCGAAGGGGTTTATAACAAAATATCAAGTGTGCTATATTTTTGGAAAGGTAATTTTAAATTCTTTTTTGTTAATTAAAAATATAGAGGGTGTCCCAAATAAAAAATCAATTTTTCTGTTGATAACTCTTAAATTATTAATTTTAAAAAAATTATACTTAAACCATTAAAGTCTACGTAAAAAGGTGCTTTGGAAATGTTTTCATAGAAATACAAAATTTTCCATAGCAAAAAAGTTACAGCGATTTGTTAAAAATGCATATTTTTTAAAAACACCCCGTAACTCCGAAACGGTAACAGATATCGATGTGCGGTTTTCACCACCATGTTTTTGATGAAAATTGAGCTCCAGACACCGATATTAGTTTTCGTCTATCTCCTATAGAAAAGGGTGTTTCCATTTAAAAGCGTCGAATTTGACCCACCCTGTACATCCTTGGTATGTTATCCACTGGGAGTTGGAGGTTGGAGGTTATCCACTAACTAGTTATAACTTATCATACAGAGATCATATCTGAGATGGTTTTATAGAGGTTAGTTCTTCATCTCCGATATCAGTCATAACAAACTTCGCGGCGCATTCAGTGATGATGTGTTCTTGTGACGAGGTCAGTTAAATTGAGGCAAAGTTTCGTAATTTGATAAAATAAATTGATTAAATAAAAAAAAACGAATATTAGCATTATTTTTATTTTTTATGACCTTATTTGACTGAATAGATATAACAAAAAAGATTTCACATTTTCATTGCTACTTTTTTTGTTCTACAAGATAGTGTTATCAGATTTTCAAACCGACCTACTTTCATCATCTACTTTCTTTCTTTTTTTAAATACGGCTCTAGATTTTTATTACGGATTTTAAGATCCCAAAATCAAGTATGTATCGCACTTATTCAGAAAATTCATATTGTACGGCATTCAACGTGGCATTTATATCAGCATAAAGTTACGCAACTTTGCCTCAATTTAACCGACCTCGTATCTTTCCTAATTTTTGAGATCCCAGTGATGAAGCTCGAATTTGGGACACCTTGTACACTGTACAGGGTGGCCTCATATATTTTTATTGCATTTCTCGTTTATAGGTAGAGATACAACTAGCTACTTTTTTTTATGAAACTAAAGATGCTATATACACAGAGATTTGTCCTAGCCATCTTAGTTCCTGAAATACAGGGCGAATTTTAAAATGTTGCATTTTTCACCCCCTCGTTATCTTAATTATTTTATAATTTATCGAAAAGGTGAAAATTGTATCTCATAGACTTTTTCACGTAGAATCCAATGGCGTACCTAGTTTTTCGCTAAGAGTGCCGAGTTTTTCACTAATATTTTCAAAAATATTTTTTTTATTTACTTTGTTATGAGCTTACCAATACCTACTCTACATATATTTATTTTCATTAATAAGGTAAAAAAAATATTATTTGGCTCTCTTTTTAACATAAATCAAGCTAGTTTAAGAGTATTATTTTATTTAACTTAACCAGATAATTGTGTTCCATAGTGTTATCTTAATTATCTACACAGCGCAGCTTAACTTGTGCATTGTGAATTTTAGATAACATGCTGTTAATCAGATTGATTGATATTTTTGATGCACTTGTGCAATACATCCAGAAACTAGCGTGGAATAGCCAGTAATACTTCAATTAATTTTTACTACACGAAACAGCGTTAAATCACACCCACTTTATTCATGAGAATTTCATTCATTTTAATAAAAATACTAAAATATTATGACATAACCACGATTTCATGAACGATCAACATGAACGGCAATCGGGACGGCGCGGCGTGAAACAAACTTTAGGTTAAACAAGTTGAACAGTTCTGATTTCTGCCGTACCGAGCGCTACTGTCGTAATTCTAAAAATCTGTTGAAATCTTTGAATAAGAAGACTAAGGAATGAGCATAATGCTATCCATGTATTCATGTATGGTGGGCGGAAAAAGCTCTCTAGGGTGGGGATCTTTGACAGTTCTGTTTGACGATTCATTTGACACATTTGAATTTGATTTGAAATTTTGTGGATTTGTCAGTCTTTACGGAGCTTATTTTATGTTATTTATTATTTATTCTACTACTGATAGTTGTATAAAGGTAGTAAATCTAGATGGAAATTGTAGCAGAACTTAAATTAACAGTGACATTATCGCGATTTATCGAAAAAGACTCTAGAATAGTTGGTTGTGTAGCGTGCGGTAGATCTCGGCAAAAATTGAGTGAAATAATGGAACAACTTTTCGCTAGTAAGTGACTATATAATATACATACGTGTAGTAAACCGATCATTTATGAAATTCACTTAAATTAACTAAATTATATATTTTCTTGCATTTTAGCTTTTATTTACTACTTGTCAAAGATCAGATGTCAAAGAATTTTGATACGTTAATTTGACTTACCTGCTTCAGTAGCGTATCGGATATTTGTGTTAATAAATACTTATTATAACTTATCTATTTTTATTAGAATTATATATTTTTATAACAATTTTAATAACTACCAACATTTATTCACAACGTAAAATAAAATAACAAATTATTGAGTCTACCCCACGTCTACCCTACATCATAGTTTTACATTTTTTAAATAAAATTAGAACGACACTGATAAACCGGAATTTAAATCGGCCATATTTGAGGCCTATCGCGGTGTACCTAAGATTTTTGATATTGTTACGGATTCCGTGGGTCCACTAATTTAAACTCACGATAAAATACTTAACGAATTTATTTTCTCACTTTATACACAATTACTAACTTATAACACACAACAAACTAACTATTTATAAGATTCCTTCACCAAATTGTCCGATTTTCAATTTCCACGCGGTATATTCAAATTTCAAAAACTCCTCTCAGTTGTCGATGGCTCCGGCTTATATACTCTATTGACTGCTTCTCGAAATTTCCTAAATTCTCGGAAAGCGTACTTCTTCATACCAGACAATTCTATTGTCTGATTCCCTTACTTCTCGACTTGACTAAAAGATGGCGCCTGAAAAAGTCTTTTAATTTCTAGCGGATACGTTGCGGTTGTGCAGGCAACCAGTAATACATTTTTAATTTCTGGCGGATGCGCCATTTTTCTTGACATTGCCCCCTTCTCAAATTTGATCGTCCCGATCAAGGTTTCCTGTCTGGTATCTCTTCAATCGATCCAGATGAACTACTTTCATCTTACTTCTAGGGCTGCGTTGAATCCGGTACACATCATTTATCCTCTTGATGACTGTATAAGGACCTTCCCATGCTGGAGTTAACTTTGGGGACCTTCCTTTCTTGCGCTGTGGGTTATACAACCATACCTATCGTCCTGTTGAAATCCCGTAAAATTAGCTCTGAGGTCGTAACGAGCTTTCATCCGGTCACTGGCTAGCGTAATCTTACTTCTCACGGCCTTATGAATTCCCAATAATCTTTCCTTCCTAACGATTCTTTCGAACGACAGTCCAACGTTATCTTGTTCCATTTTTTCTCCAGATCGAGTACTTGGTCCTTGTCTAGCTGCGCAAATCTTACATTGTCGACACCATTTCTTTACATCTTCGCAATAATCCACCCAGTAAAAGCGATCTCTCAGCTTGCTCAAGGTCTTGTTTACCCCAAGATGGGCTCCAGTTTTACCACCGTGAATTTCTTCCAATACCTGGGTAACTTTCTTCCTTGGTACCAGTAACTGAGTTGTTACTGTCCTGCCATCCGCACTTTCCCACGTGCGCTTTAACAATCCATTCTCAATAACCAGTGAATTCCACTGAGCCCAGAGAGCTTTGAAAACCAGCCCTCTGTCCGCAATATCCTGCCACGGTGGTCTCTCGCCCTTACCTTCCTTGAGCCGTAGTATTGCTCCGATGTCTGGATCTTCCATTTGATCTTTCCTCAATTGTATCGTCGTCCATGGTTCGTCAGTTCTAAGCTTAAAATTCCTTATTCTGATAATGCTTTCGCGATGTTTCATTTTCTTGTCCAAGGTAGCTCGTCGTCGATCTAGGTCGTTGTCGATAATTTGTACCCGTCCTACACGGCACCCAGCGGTTTTCTCTAGTTTCCCGAACACAGTCTTCTTGGTATCACCAGGTATCATCACAATTTTCGATGATCTTTCTTCCATATTTCCTGGTCTCTTCTCTTTAGATACAGAAAATTCCTCATTTCCGATTTTCAGGATGTTTCTATGGTGATCAAACGAAAAACCATGTTGACTGATCACATCCATACCCATGATAAAATCATCTTCAATGTCAGCCACCAAAACGCTATGCCGAAACTTCAAATTTCCTAACTTCAGTTCGACGATAGCCTCTCCCCGTACAACGGCCATTTCCCCCGTAACTGTACGTAAACACACTCTTCTTCTCAGAGGCATCAGCTTCAATTCTTGCACTGAGTTAGCCCGCACCAACGATACCATAGCGCCAGTGTCCACTGTCATTCGGATTCTCCTACCATTGACCTTCCCGTCGATCACTAAACTGTCAGCGGTTCTTCCCAGACTCCTAATGGGAAAAAACCTGGGGGCTCTGTTCTCCCCAGTCAATACTCGCCCCTTAGTATTGACTGATTTTAGTTTTCCTGGTGCCTACGTTCTCTGGATGGTGAACGGGATCGCATTTGAACGCGGCAATCCCGTTTAATGTGGCCATTCCTGCCACATCTAAAGCACCTTATGTCCTGGAATCTTCTCTGGTTCTCTGTCTGGGTGTTGTTGACTCCCTTGTTTATTAGTAGCTCACATAGTTTGTCGACTTTCTTACACATCTCCTCCAAACCTCTGTGAGTGCTTTCGGGCTGTTCCTCGACCGTTACCGATCTTATCTTCGGCCTAGGGATGGCGCTAAAGGCAGCTTCGATTTCCAGCGCCCTGACCAGTGCTTCGCTGCTGGTGGAAAATCGGGATATTTGCAGCGCCCTCTGTAATTCGTTGTCCCTCAGTCCGCTGATAAAGCACTGAGCAGCGAGTTCCTCCCTAAATCCTTCCGGTGCTTCTGGATATGCCAGGTGTACCAGCCGACGTAAGTCTGCTTCAAATTCCTGCAGACTCTCTCCGGACCTCTGCAGGCGTGTCTTGATCTGTGCCTGGTAAAGTTGGCGTCGATGTTGGTCGCCATATCTTCTGTCCAGTGCAGCGACCAAAGTTTGATATTCCTGCTGTTGGGCTGCAGGAATAGTTTGCAGGAGTTCCAGGGCAGGGCCACGCAGCGCGATGACAAGTGCCGCTGCTTTCTCCTGGTCAGTCCATCCATTGGCAGCAGCCGCTGCTTCAAACTGGCGGTGGTACATCGTCCAGGTGGTTTGTCCATCGTAGGTCGGGGCCTTGACGTTCGCAGTTCCAGAAACGCCAGGTGTCCTTACTTGTACCTTGGTCTTCTGTAGGTCCATCTCTAATTTTTCCATTTTCTGCTGAAGGCGCTCCTCCAGATCTTCTACGACTTCTTGGAAGTGGGTCTCTTGTCTTCGTTCCGAATTTTCGATACTCTGTTGAATACGGTCCTGCTCTTCTTGTTTGTCTTGTTGTCGCTGAATTTTTAAATCTTCTAAAATTTTCTCAAGCCGGTCCTGTTCTTCTTGTTTGTCTTGTTGTCGTTGAATTTTCAAATCTTCGAAAATTTTCTCAAGCCGGTCCTGTTCTTCTTGTTTTTCTCTACGATGTCGCTCCTCGAAATGAATTTCCAAATTACCTAACATTTTCTCAAGCCGGTCCTGTTCTTCTTGTTTGTCTTGTTGTCGTTGAATTTTTAGATCTTCGAAAATGTTCTCAAGCCGGTCCTGTTCTTGTTGACGTCGTAGTTTTTCCTCTTCCTTTTCTCTTTCTAATCGGGCTCGCTCTTCTTCTCGTTCTTTACGGAGTCTTTCTTGTTCTTCTGCTTTCTCTTTTTCTAGTCGGGCTCGCTCTGCTTCTCGTTCTTTACGGAGTCTTTCTTGTTCTTCTGCCTTCTCTCTTCTCATATTCTCCATAAAATCGCCCAATAATTTGCTTACTTCCTCCATTTTCTTCGCTTGTTCCCTTGTACCAACCATAAAAATACTCTAATTCGGTCTAAAAATCTTCCAATCCACTTAATTTCTGCTTAAAATCCTCTTGAATCGCACTTCCGACACCAATTGTTACGGATTCCGTGGGTCCACTAATTTAAACTCACGATAAAATACTTAACGAATTTATTTTCTCACTTTATACACAATTACTAACTTATAACACACAACAAACTAACTATTTATAAGATTCCTTCACCAAATTGTCCGATTTTCAATTTCCACGCGGTATATTCAAATTTCAAAAACTCCTCTCAGTTGTCGATGGCTCCGGCTTATATACTCTATTGACTGCTTCTCGAAATTTCATAAATTCTCGGAAAGCGTACTTCTTCACACCAGACAATTCTATTGTCTGATTCCCTTACTTCTCGACTTGACTAAAAGATGGCGCCTGAAAAAGTCTTTTAATTTCTAGCGGATACGTTGCGGTTGTGCAGGCAACCAGTAATACATTTTTAATTTCTGGCGGTTGCGCCATTTTTCTTGACAATATGCTCCTTCCTTAGTTTTCTTATTCAAAGGTTGAAATGCACCAAGGCCACCAAGCCTATATGTGAAAATTTAAAAATGAAAGGAAATTGAGACCAGACATATCTAAATTCTATTTTTACACATAGGTTTTAAATATAAGTAACACGAGACCAAGAAAATTAGATTGTTAATAATGGCATAATATAGATCCAACATTAAACGAAAAAAATGTACAATATATAATTTTATGACTGCTATCTTTTTCTTTCACCTTTTTGGGTCTTTCGTTTCTCTTTCTTGTCTTCCTTTAACTGCTTTTGCTTCTCTCTGAAATTAAGCAAAATAATTTAATAAAACATAACTTACTGAGACGATCAACCAAATACGTTTAAAATAAAGTATACGGAGGGTACCGTTTAAATTCCTGTCCCGATATTGAAGGATGGCTATAGAATTTCAATGCGTTTCCTACATAAGTCTATCCTTGGTTTGTAGGAGGTTTGACTAAACAAGGATGAACCTATGTCTTGAAACCATTCGACTCGATTTTCTGTCCTCCTTCAATACTGGGACGTAAATCCTCTCATTGCTCTTATGGGGAGGCCGTCGTATATTTTATTTAAACGTATTTGCGATCAACTATGATACTAATGATATGATTAAAAGTTGACACTGTACAAATGTTAGACAAGGAAAGAGAGGGGAGGGGTCAAGGACTGTATATATTCTAAAGGACTGTTCGATCGCGTCAAATCGCCGCTCGTAGTCGCCGTGGAATGCTACGTCACGCGCTGACCAGCGCTCCACAGTGCGGCGGATGGTTATTCTAGCGGGACAAAATCTCAAGAGCAATGTTTGGGACTTAAAATCTAAGAACGTAGCAAATGGTCTAATATACAGCAACAATATGGGTAAATTTATTTATTTATTAACAACTTAATTTATTAATAAATAAATACAAGATAATAAAACTATGATATTATTCGTACATGACACACAAAAATAATTTATTAATAAACAAATACAAGATAATAAAACTATGATATTATTCGTACATGACACACAAAAACCGTATTGTAAACTACTGCCAAATACATAAAATTATGATATCAAAAAACTCTTTAGCAGTTTTTTTAAATTAATTTGTAATCTTGTGACACCCTCTATAATTTATTTTTAAAAAATATATTTTATTTTGAAATTAATAAATAAGATAGATATTTTAATTTTAACACTCGGTAATTGTAAATTTATATATAGTAAGTATCTAAGACAATTTTTTAAACTCAGTGCCTTTTGATGGAGTTGTTTTGTTTTTATACTATCCGATTGAAATGAATCTTTTTGGGCATTCACCTGTTAAGCTTGAACTCCCTGTGACTGTGACTACCTGTGTTGGTAACTATTGGTAACTCAAAAGATCTACATCATTCAATATATCAATATTTGAAAAAAAGTGAAAGTTTGATATCTGCAGAACAAAGGCACGAAGGATTTTAACAAATAATATACGTACAGTAGAAAAGTACATACCTTTGGCAATCTTCAACATAATTTGGCTTTCTAATAAAATGTATAAGCACTTGTAAATATTTTGTTTTCGTATGATCTCTGCCTTGCTGAGCAGAAAATGACCAAATTTGGTTGATAAAAATGTATCGAAATACAAAGAATATTCATGCATTTTTGTATCAATTGGAATGTCTACTATTTATTCTTATCAGTACACATTTTTTGGCTTATTTCTAACCAAACGCTTTTGTCCCGCTAAATTTATCTTCCAACGCACTGTGCGGTCGTCCGTCAAATGCAAAAATAACTGTCACTGTCTAAAATCTTTAGCGCTAACTTCAACTCGGTCAGTAGATGACGTAAAAAAACTGACAGTGCAGGAAGATAGGAATCGAACTATCCTTATTTCTATAGTATCCTAGGGGACGGGTAACACGCATAATTCTCCCGTGATCGGTTAGTGAGGCCAAAATTCGATCGGCGGCCATACTTTGGTGACAAGATTGCGAGGTGACACCGAGCGAATTTTTATGTTTTTTTGTGACAACTGTTTTGTTTTAAATTTATAAACTGTGTTGTTTAGTACGGTGAGATGTGTATGGCTGCAAAGGCCGAAGCGAGAAAAAAGTGTCTGGAATTACATTTCACAGGTAAAAATCGATACACAACTTTTGTTATGTGGTCATAAAATGTACATTTTTTCATTATAGCAGTAAAAATATGTAAAATGCTTTTAATATGTCTTGTACCACATCCAAACCAAACTATTTTTAATAATTCCAAGTAGTATTTTCAATATCCTGTATTATAATTAATTAAAAAAAAACTTGAAACTATAAATAATGCTACTCAGCATGGATTTCTCCAGTGGCGTAGGGAATTATAATCAGAGAAATACAATTTCTGCAATAAACATTTTTTTATATTGTATTTTACATGTAAAAAAATGTATAAAGTATTGTTATCAAATATGTAAAATAATTGTAAACTATAAAAAAAATTAAAAATTCTAGTGATAAAAAATCTATATGTATAGTTGTTATATAAAACTTAAATTTAATTTTTAATAAATTTATTTTTTTGTGGAAAATTAGGATATTCTTATGATTGAAGGTAACAAATATTAAAAATTACATTATTCATTGAATCCGTACGCAAATGTGAAGGGGAATGGCTAGATTCATTATTATACCGTATGGTCGAAAAAAAAAACGACGTCCAGTTGGCATGTAAATGACGATCGACGACATTCCCCATATAATTTTAGATATAAAATGACAGCGATCTTCATTTCATAGCCATCGCTGACGCTGTCTTTTTTCGATGTCGTTTTGTATAGTTTTTATGTCATTTTATATGTAGAATTATATGAGGAATATCATCGATCGTAATTTACAAGCCAACTGGACGTCGTTTTTTTTTCGATTATATGATATAATAATGAATCTAGTCAATTCCCTTCACACTTACTTACGGATTCAATGAATAATGTAATTTTTAATATTCATTTGTGAAATTGTCATTTCCCAACAAACAAGACGTTTTTTCGATCATACAGTATATATGTATATACACGTTTAAAACATATGTTATTACATTATTTTTTATTTAATTATACATTACACACAGGTTAATAAATAAATAATTGTCTTGATAATCAGTCCACTGTGACTATAAAATACAAAATTGTATATGCATTACTAAAAAATGAACGATAAATTAGTTTACGTTTTAATAAATATTTTGTACCGTCTAGGTACAAGCTAATTTCTAATGCTACGCCATTGGAGAATTTCGCCTGGTGACAACTTGCCTCACTTTCAGCTGCCGTGTTACCTGTCCCCTCCCTTTCCTTGTCTAAGGTACAAACAGGTTGTTATTTCGTGATCTGTTATTTTACTACTGTTATCACGGGGGTGTCACTTGTATGGGAAAACAGGCAACAGTCAAATTTAAACGTGCCAGGACCAACGACAAAGAAAGCAACATCTGCCAGGCATTGGCTTTCTTTGTCACTCACATTGCTTAAATCATGACACCGCGGCCATTTTGTCAACCAAGAAGCTGGCCGGGCTGTCCTGGCAAGTGATTTAAAACAATTTTGCTTTTTTACAATATTAAATTACCATTTGGATGTATTTAATGCGATTATTCAGTTAACTGGTAAGTCAGAAATTACACACAAATACTTTATTCGTAAATACAACTAAGATGTAAACGTATTTTTGTATTTTTAGATTTGAACTCTTGCAAAGACCCGCCGATAGAACTTGCCTGGCAGCGTACCTGTTTAACTAAACGTATTATTTCCTGATAATAATATCAAAACACGTAAGTACCTCTATAATTTATGATGAAAAATGATTTTGATTATGTTTTATATTATTTAAATACTTTCTAACCTCAAATAATAGTAAGATCCTTGTTTATATCCTTTTAGCCCGTTCAAAACTGTATTGTCTTCAAAAAATGTTTACAAAACAAACAATTATTAAAAAACAATGTCCTTTTTAATCTGATTTATACCTCAGAAGGATGCCAGTAAAATTTTATTAAATCAACATTATATTATTTGGCCGTTAATATGCAAAAGGAGCATATTGCCAACTTAAATTTTCTTTTTACTTCTCCTGACAATGTTCTCTATATTCTCTATTTTGAGTTAGTAAACTTTTGAACGGGATGTGCGATATATAAAATACATAATATATCCAAGGGTATGATATGATAAAAGTATTTTTTGATGCATTTTTTGGTTGTTTATGCACGTTGGCTTGGTTTATGTTTTATTCAGCTTATATTTATTTGGTATAAGTTTTTTTCGCCTTTGGAATGGCATGCTTTGAGACTAGATAGTGTTTCATTAGATCATTAAAGGAATTTAAACTAGCATATATTTTTTGTCATATTAGTGTGTTATCATGATACAGGTAGTTGTATCATAGTGCCTTATGCATGTTATTTACCTATTATATACTTATGTAATGTATTATCAGTAAATAGATGATAACATACTAATAAAATGTCTTTTTAATAGTAAGTTTATCTTTCCAATTCACTAGTTATTTGCAAAATGTATTTTGAACTAATTTAAGTCATTAATTGATCATCTTTCTTTTTCAGGTTCCGGGATATTCTTTTTCATTGTTAAAAAAATATATATATTTCAATATTATTGTAATATAAATCGCAGCTCTAAAAAATAAATGATATTGTTTACTAATGTGTAATTTATTTACTATGAATTTTCTCTGAAAATAATAAGTCTTTAATAATATCATTGATTTGGTTTGGTTTGGTTGTTGCTATGTAAAGTTAATAGACATATTTTTTAATACATTAAATTATATTAAAGCAATAAAAAATATGTTTATTAACTTTAAACAGTAAGTCAGTGATACTTATAAAAATATTTTTTTAAAAATTTCCCCTCTTTTAAGCCCCGCCCCTCCAATTCCCCTCAATTTAGCTAGTACTGCCAGGCGACACCAGGTGGCGTCTGTTTCCATTTTTTAACATGAAGTTAGCATTTCTTTAATGTACCTATTCTCTGACTGTTATTTACCAGTCCACCAACAGCAAAGACCAACAGCGACCGCTTGCAATCTGATATTGACATCGGCGTGTCACTAGTATTTCCAGGCTTGCAACTATGGGAAATTTTGCAATTTTTTTTCAATAATATCATTCTTTATGTATAAAAATACTATTTTCCAAATTAGGCCAGTCAGTGAGGGTTTTAGGTTTGGTATGGTTTGTTTCGAGATATTTATAAAAAATTGCAGAAAAACATGCAGTTTTTAGATGAAAAATCAACATTTTCAATCCTGAATAACTTGGAAAATATTAATTTTCTGAAAAAATGTTATAGAACATTTTTTGCTTAGAATTCATCCCTTTATTGATTTATGGGTGATTTATTTTTCACCGCCGAGAAGGGGTGGCAGTGGTGGCACTCACCCCCAGGGTGAAAGCACACATTGCTACTGTGTAACTTTTGTTTCTTACATATCTATTCACTGTTAAAATTTCACGTGAATCGGTGCGGGTGTCAAGAATTCGGAGGTAATACCCTATTTTTATCCTCGCTTACTGGCCTAAATATCACATATTAGGAATAAAGAATAAATTGGCAAAAATGTTTCGAACGTTCGAAATGCGTTTTAAACGGCCCCGAAAACACGCCATTCCAGATGACGTCAAGGAGTATAATTATTGAGGCTTCAAGTTGCAAAACCCGCCTTATTTATTTAAAAAAAAATTGCCTAATGATATAGATTGATAGCGGATTCTGAAATCTACATACCCAAGCAGCATTTGGACGTCGGGACAACATTGTGTCACGCGACCAAACGTCGGGGCGCAACGTCGGCACAACCTCGTGCCAACCCTAGTCTGCACTAGTTTGGAGAATAATTTTTGGGTCGAAACGACGTTGGATACCGACGTTGGCTAGAAGCCCGGTAATTTGGTACAAACTGCAACGTTGTTTAAAATCTAATTCATAGAAATACAAAACTAATATGGCGTCTAAGTCGCGTTTTATCCTAAATTGGGATAATTATAGTAAAATATTATTTTTATGATTTAGTTAGAGACATATGTCAGATGGCAGTGAAGGAAAACAAAACAAAAGTATTTAAGTGTGGAGGATGTTTGAAGATCATAATTATTGAAACACTTTAACCGACTCTGTAACTCGTTACCCAAGGCAAAAAAAGTTAAACGCAAACAACTTTATTGATAAATGTATTGTTTCTACTTTGAAAAATACTAATGGGCCTTAAAATTAAAGAAGTTTTAAAAATTTTCTTGAATTTTTTTTTTAGTAAAATGAGAATAATTTATTCGCAGTCGAAAAATTGTTTCCGCGTGTTTTTAAGGTCAAATATTTCAAGTTAATGTATTCAAAAAGCAGGAATTGCTATTTTAGGAACGAAACATTTTCTTATTTAACAACATGGCGGCTTCCACTTTGTTGTTTTGGAGATTAAGATGGAGTAGTTCGAGTAGTCGCATACTGGACTAATAAAGTCGCAGTTCGGCCTTAACAGGTAGTATACTAGTCGCAAGATTGCCTAATTTAGTCATCCTAGAGCAAATACGTTTTAATAAAATATACGGAGAGTACCCCTTAAATTCCTGTCCCGATGTTGAAGGATGGCTATAGAATGTCAATGCATTTCCTACATAAGTCTATCCTTGTTCGTGAGGAGGTTTTCTGCGCTTGCTCGATCTGTAAGCACTTTGATTGGACAGTTCCAAATCATATAATATGTTTGGTTTTGGTTTTATTTATTTTAAGTTGAGGTTAAAGACGTTCTAATAATTGAATTAAATCTTTCGAAAAATTGGAAGTTTTTTGTTAAATATTCTGAAATCAAATAAGTTTGATAATGTAACATTATGCGCATATTTATCAATTGAGATTGATAAATTTGATGATTGATTTTAATCGTATCCAACATGTTATGGCAAAACACTTTTTCAACCAAAAGTTTTCAGATATCTTCGATTTAGTTATTTTCGAATGTTTATTTTGTTTATATCTATTACAAACTCAAGGAGCAACAGTTTTTTACAAGTAGTGTTAATTTTGATGCTGGTGCAATACTTCTACTCGTTAAAATAAGTTTATTATAAATATTACAGACATTTAAAAAATAGGCTATGGAATAGGTATATAAAAATTATTTTATATCTGTCTCACAATGGGGGGCTCCTAGTAGCGTAATAGGTATCTGCAGTGCGATTCTGTAAACATTTCCCTGTCTAGTGACTCATCAATCGTATACAAATAGCATAGGCTCGATAGGAAATTTCTTGCTACAGAGCTTACAGAATCCCATTGCTGATTTCTAAAATTCTTTTTTTCTAGATAGGCTTCCCGCATCGTAAAAACTCCTATTTTATGGTATGTAATTAGTATTCTGAAGGTATTAAAATATTTTAATATCAATATAGTTTTCACTGAAACTTGAGTTAAATCTTAATATACATTATTCATATTGTCGTTTTAGAGATTGTGCTTTTATACTTACTATTATGAAAATTTACTGAATAAAATATATAGTTGCAATCCTTTTTACTGAACTCCTTAATTTCTTGTTTTATGAGGGGATAATTTTTGCTTATTTAGGTACTAATTTTAATCAGACCATTTTTTAATGAACTCATTTATATTTATATCATATCGTTCTAAGTAGACTTTGTTGTGTTAGACAATTATTATTAAATAAAACGAATGAAAAAAAGTCACAGGTACGATATTTTTTTTAAATTCAAAAAATAATTTAGTAAAACCACAATTATTAAGAAATTGTCTTAAAAACTTCGTAGTACAAATTGCATATCTATTTCACTTTTTTAAAATTCAAAAAATAATTTAGTAAAACCTCAATTAAGGAACTGTCTTAAGAACTTTGTAGTACAAATTGCATATCTATTTCACTCAACTTAAAAATTGCAGCAAAACAAAGTATAACAGTACATTTTTTACTGTCTATTGTTTCTTTTGCCCATGGTATTTATGATCAATAATCAACATCAGTCCTGGTTTAAAATGAAACAAAAGTAATTCTTTATTATTAACATATTTTTTATTAAACAAATATAACTAAAAGTATGTACATATTAAGTTTATACATAAATCAAGCTAGATACAAAAAATATAATTATTTACATTGTTGCATTGTAAATACTCTTTTATATTATGAAAAATAAACAATAATAATTTACAATAAGACAGTTTGTGTGTAACTGTGTAAGCATTAGAATTAGCCTTATGTAGTCTCTATTTTAGTCTTTACATTATAATGTCTTTTTATTTTAAAATAGTAAGACTAAATATAATGCTTTTAACAATTATTGATTTTTGAATTAAATTAGTTTCGTATATTTTTGTCTTATATTAACATCCCTTTCATTCCTGATTTTGCTTTCATGATACAAACGAACATCGAGAAAAATTTCTATTATTAATTTGGTTAGTTGGCTTCTACCACACAAGAAGCAGTAGCCCATTCCCATTGTTCTATTAATTAAACTACAGCAAAAGTCTTTAAAACTAAATCACAAAATTGTCAATAAACGCACAAAGATTAAAATACAAACGAAAACACAGTACACGTGGAAAACAGAAAGTTAGAGAAAACTCTAATGGCGACTGCCCAAGTCCAAACTGAAAAACAAAATCCACGCCGACGACGCGTCCAAAATAAATCGATAACCCATCTCGACACCATTCGGCCAATAGAAAAGTAGCATTTCGGCGCATGTGCATTACATCCATCTACTGAACAAGGATGGACTTATGTCAAACTCGATCTTCTGTCCTTCAATCCTGGGACATAAATTCTCTCATTGCTCTTATGGAGAGGCCGCAGTATATTTTAATTAAAATGTATTTGTCCTAGAGTCTAGCTTGTGCCGCCCTCTATAATCTAAATAAACGAGGGAGTGGATAAACTATCGGTAATATATGTCGATGTATATTTAAATTTAGTTTTATATGTACCTTTCTTATGTTCCATTTTAATTAAGTTTTTTTTATAAAAACAAAAACAGCACTGAACTGTCTGACTGAACAGAACAAAGAAGTGAAAATTTAAGATTTAAGGTTATGGTTCAATACAGTTGCAAAAAGGTAGTGACTCGACGTCCTACCAACGTAAGAATAAGGAAATCTAAACAACGTTGGAATTAGTAAAACAGACGACGTTTGCATAACGTTGGAATAGGTCCTGAAACTGACGTCGGAAAACTCAATATTGTCCAACGTTGTAACTACGTTGTCCGAATCACCTAAAGATCACTTAAGCAAAAAAGGTTACAAGACAACGTTTATTCGACGTCGCAGAAGCTTCTACTTTGCTGTAGTACTAGTCCAACGTCACACAGTGCTTTGAACATATGGCTCTAGAGGACAAAAATCGAAAACTCCTCTTTTATTCTAAGCAATTTATTCAAACTAGGTTTATTTGACACAAATGATGAGTACTCTCATTGTACTAAATGATGATGTTCTTAGTCCCACGTTTATGAGAAAAAAATCTTATAAATAATAATAATGTTGGAGCTGTGTTCCATCTAAGCAAATAATAAGTTATAGTATGAAAACGGTGTAAGTATTAAATAAATTCCTGTGATAAAAAAGAATTGAAATAACATTAGAACATGATTCCTACAATATAAGCCTAATATAAGATAAAAATGTTTTCTTTAATGAAAAGAAACATTAATGTTATATTTAATTAAAAAAAAACTTAAGATACTATAAATTTACTTTAGGACAACAAAATGCATAGATCGTAACTACTCTGATTCAGGAGAATCACTGCTGACAGAATCTTCCAAATTTATCGTATTCAAATCACAGGTAGATGAAGTATCCTCACATATAAGATATTTCTGTACATCATTTTCTAATATGTTACTTTTTCGCGTTGTTACTGTTTATTTTGTCGGTATGAGGGGTTCGGATGTTAATAGTTACCTCTTTAATAGACCATATCCATATATTATTTTTTCCTTTTCTTGGGTATGAGATTTTATAATAAATTGAAAGATGGGGGACACTTTTTATGCGACGTTTCGCTCCAACATAGTGGACTTTTCAGGCACAAAGTGGTGTCTCATTTGACTGGAAGGTTCATCAATATCTAATAAGAACATATTTTTGAAATACAAATAATTTTGAGTTCTTGTCCTTATGATCCAAGCCAAGTATTAGCCAGATCGGCATTGCTTATCAATTTTACTCCATCTGAAAAGTATTATAAAATAAAGTTCGTCGCAAGCAGACGCAGGTGAACTATACAAAAATTAAAAGTGTATGAATATGGCAACAAAATATTCAATAAATACGATATGTTTTGATGTTTTTTTAAATGCCTTTTTGAAGTTTGAAAACGTAAAATTTTATACCCATTTAAGAATCATCTTAAAAAATAAATAAAAACTAAACAATCACGAACTTGTTTAGAAATAAATTTAAAGTACATACCTTGTTTAACAATATCCATAGTGGCTTTCAATTAAGTACGTACCCGTTTAACTCCATAATATACAGCACTACTATGAATGTTATTCTTTTCACTGACGAGATAATGATCGCAAAATTTATTTTTAGTGAAAATATTTGCTAACAAAAACGCTGTTTATGAAAAATAATATACAGGATGGTTGAACATTGCTATAAGTATAAAATTATATATTCAGATATTAGTAAATTTTAACTTATTTTTTGATTTTTGTCCATGGGACGAAGCACTGTGCGTCGGCACAACGTTATAAAAACGTTTAAATTTATTTTAATACCCAATGTAGGGAGATAACTATTTTTTGTAACTAATCCAACGTTGTGTTTAGTAAACATGTGGTCGCAAGTCGTGAAAATGCTACTTGGGTAAACATAGTCTCAAATTGCAACAAAAGTCGCCTAGTCCTATATAAAATTCACTACTAATTACGTTACTGCAGCAAAATCCGTCTTATCCACTTATATTTGCTTTTTATTTAATTTTACTAAAATAGCATACCTTATAATTCCAATATTCTTACTGTAGCAAAACACGACGTGCACAAAAACGTGTCCATTAAATGGAATCATTGTTTTGTCTGTTTTTTTTCTCCTTAAAAATTAAATATTAATTTTTATTTCTACAAATACCAGATACAAAACAATGATTCCACTTAATGTACACATTTTTTAGCCGACCATTACCGTAATCGTAACTCCAAAATTACAGTAGCTAGCAAAACGCGGTTTTCAATTTAAGATTAGGAATAATAAATTTGGCACAAAAATACTGTGGCACCCGAGAATCTGGCCATTAGTTTTTGGTGGGGGTGGTGGATTGGTAAGAGAGTATGGAAGGGGGTTAAAAATTTTAAAAAATCGTAACTCCAAAATTACACTGGCTAGCGAAACGCGGTTTTCAATTTAAGATTAGGAATAATATTTGCAACAAAATTTGTAATAACATCAAAATCGTCAAAGTCGCAGTTTTTGAGATAAAAAAAATTGGAAAAATTCCTTTATTTTGAAATTAAAAGAACTGCCTACCAACTTTTTATTAACATATTTTAGCATGGGCGGCTATACGTGCCTCCCCGCGCCAATTTTTTTGTAAAATAAGGCTTCAAATAATTGCTAAAACACTTTTTGCTGATTATCTCAAAACAACGCTTTTGGGATAAGGCGGGTTCTGCAACTTGCCAGTTTTCGATAGTTTGTGTGTAGTGCACAATAAAACTGGCTGTGTTTTCGAGTCGCTCACGTGATTATACTTTTTGAAGTCACGAACAACTTTTTATGTCCGTTTCAAATGGCTTGAATTTCGGAGCATTTTTAATTCTTTATTCCGGTTGTTTGGGACCACAACATTTTTTATTGGTTATACATAGTTTCATATAATATACAGGGTGTCCCAGAAATATGTGCAATCATTTTAACTGGTAGTATAGCAGAGTATTTGAGTATAGTTCGACCCAAGAAACACGGCCATGATTTTTTTGCCAAAAAAAATTGTGAAAATATTATATTTTTGATGACATTTTCCGGAAAATATTGAAAAACTTTTGAGTGCCGCTTGTTCGGTCCCCGGAAATTTGTTTACGGTGCATGAAGAGAATGCAATGTTGCCACCTCCTACGTTATCAACATTCCATATTTATAAGTTCCCATTTTTAAGTTTCTCCAAAAAAAAAAGAATTAAATTAATTTTATTCATTGTAGATTGTTTTAATCATTGTAGACTACTATTAAGTATGGTGCAACGTCTACTAATTTAAATAACCTTTTTACATTATTACAGTTGGGGGTTGGAACCTTTGGTGTTACAACAGCAAAATACAACTCTAATTCCCCACAATACACCAAAAAATCAAAAAATATCTCGGCTTTCAAAATTTGCCATTATTTTTTTAAATTTTCGTTCGTAAGTTAAATAACTCAATTTATTATCAATTTATTTTAAAAATGGTAAAGAGAACCCCCCTTAAAATACTTGCACTTATTTCTGAGACACCTTGTATAGTTATGATGGGCGGTATTTTTTCAGATAATTTTTTTCCCATTGTTGCAAAGTACTGTTTAGCAATAAACACAAACTGTTATCAGAAAGCGTCATAACATGACAACGGCAATACAGATTTTATTATGTGACGACCTTGTATATGGATTTTTAAAGTAGCTCAACCTAAGACGTTTATGGATGTAAAGCACCAGATGGCGGGGCATATTTCACGGTCTTTTACTACAGAAAAATATTTTTTGTTACTCTGAATTTTGAAGCGACCAATAAAAACAGAGAAAATAAAAACCGATAATTTTCGGACTGTGCCAATTGGTTACTAATCGACCAGATACTTTTTGTCTATTAGATATGCTATAAAAGCTGGTAATTATACAATTCGACCATTGTAAATACCCGACAAATTCCGCAAGGCCGACGAGGCCGATGCTTTTCACTGATAAGAAAAAAAATGTTTGTTTAGATAATTTTCGAGATATTTTTTCTTTCTGAATGCACCTTTTTAAAGTATTTTATATTCTTTGTCCGCTTGATCTATTATACTGGTCGCACGTATCAAAGTTCAGTTTATTCTAGTTTTAAAAAATGTTCTTATTTCTTTGTAGTGGTTGTAGTGTAAAATTAGATTAATTTTATTAAGTTTAATTATAATGTTTAGTGTAGAATACCACAAATAGTTTAGTAGTGTTTTTATAGTTTATTATTTTGTAGTTAAGTAGTAGGTGAAGGGATAATTTGGTTATTTTTTCTTTTTGTTTGATTAATTAGTAAGTTTGATAATTTTTTCAGTGTAGAATACAAGAAGTAGTTGTGTAGTGTTTTTATAAGAGATTATATTAGTTTATTTTGTAGATGAGTAGTAGGTAAAGGTATTTGGGTATTTTTTCTTTTTGTTTTTCTTCTAATAGTAGTAATTCTATTAAGTATTGTGATAGATACACTATATCTTCCTTCAACTTCGTTGAAAAGTGCATTATCATATAATTTTGGTTTTCTGGTAGTAGAATATACGAAAAAAAAATCTGATCAAATTTATTTTAAATTAAATTAATCGAGTCTTATTAATCAAATTAATCTAGCCAAATAATAATAATAGTTAGTTTCTAAATACTACACAGGGTGAGTTTCCTACGATGTTCTCTATGGGTATCTCGGAAACTACTGGAGACTGGAGATAGAGTCAGAGAGTTAAATGGGGAAAGAATTGCAGTTTTGTGGGGTCATAAATATGCGCCTTTCGGATTTTTCGGAGAAGTTCAAGGCTTACTAGATATTTCGAAAAAAACAAATTTTGGCTATTTTAAAACTTTTGTCTCTAATTCCATTATAATCTACCGTATGATCGAATAAAAAAAGCGTCAACGATGTCTATGAAATGAAGATCGCTGTCATTTTATATGTAAAATTATATGGGAAATATCATCGATCGTCATTTCATAGCCATCGCTGACGCCGTTTTTATTTGATCATACGGTATTTTAGACAAAAAGTTTTCACATAAAAGTTGTAGATAATCGCATACCTAATGAGTTTGTGTTTTCTGTTTTTTTTTTCTAAAGCCTGTCATTTTTGACATATATGACACAAACGTTATATTTTTTAAGCTTTTCACCGATATAGGTAGGTATAATATGTTTTTTTCGAAAAATTACAAGTTATAGCCAATTCTTTTTTTTCTTGGCTAATTTCCATACCAATAATACCATGCCAATTAGTTGGCATCAAGAATGTAAAAAGTTTTATGTTTTCAAAAAAAATATCGTAAAATTCGTAAAGCACTCAATTTAGAATAAAATAATCTAAGAATGAAATGATTCTTTTATAAACCTGCATTAAATCAAATTAAAATAGGTATGTAAGTTTTTTTTAAATATTAATTAATAGCAATTAGCATTATCATAAATTATTATAAATAATGTACCAACATATCGAAATAATAATTTCTTTGTTAATACGGTTTAGAATTCTTAAAATAACAGGCAAAAATAATCCACAATTTACAATAAAATAAAAGTTTTGTTTAAATTTCTTAATCAGCTGATCACTATTAAAGTTCGCAGAAACCCGGGGCTATATTATTACATTACTCTGAGGAAAATAACGAAAATAATCGATATTTTTGACTCCGCCCCGAAAGGTTCACGATTTGTCCTCCAGTTGGCAGCACATTTTGTCTAGTCGGTTGAACAACTTTAAAAATATATAAACAAGGGTGACGAGGATGCTGTTGATGCATTGTTATTAAAGTTATTTTTTTCTCATAAAAAATAAACCGACCAAGTAAACGTACTGCACGTAGGAATCGGCAATCCTGTATTTTATTGTACCTCTATCAACTTATATTGTATTAACAACCGTTTGTCTGGCGATTAACACGTATTTTTTAATATTATCTAATAAACACGCTAATACAAGTATATTTTCCAGGTATAATTATTAAATATATTTGGGTTGGTCGGGTTACACTTTAAGACCGGAAAAAAGTCTGGCGTACTTATTTCTGGGTTAAATAGATGCAAAAATTTATGAATAAACAAATTTCAAGTTGCCTAAAGGATATTTTTTTGATATATTTTTTTGCAAATATCATGGGTTGCGCAGTAGCGAAATAACCGCAACCACTCTGCCAGACTTAGGGTTCTGGGTTCACCAGTTAATAAAGTATATTTTTTTTGTTATTCTAACTTGCCTAAAATATGTTATCTAAATATGTCGTCAGATCTTAGACTATGTTAAGTACCTTTACCTTTATCTTACTCATTAAAATACAGACCACCGATTTAGAATGGGCAGGTTGGTATGTTCCTTCGCCAGAGAGACTTATAAAAATGCGCTTACCTATCTTCTTTATCCTTCTCTTTCTTCTTTTGGCTTTCCAATCTAGAATGTTCTCTCTTTTGCTTTTCTGCGTCAGCTACTAATTGAGCATTTATATTCTTTTCTAGTTCCTTAGATTTACTTTCTCCTGTAGGTTTATCTTCATCTTCCTCTTCTGAATCGGTCATTTGACTATACTGAGATAAAATTGCATCCCTAAAAAGTAAAGGAATATTTTTTATATGTATGGTTTATTTAAAAGAAAAATTAACTAGAAACTAAAATATAGTCAACAAAACTGCTTACAGTCATACGTCTATTCTATATTCAGCAAATAACTGCCTACAATGGGCTGAGGAAAATGAAGCGTAATGGAAGCTAAACGACTGAAATCACGACGGAAGTCAAACTTACAGACTTTTTCAATCAAATACATATCTGGTTTAATGTTCCTCAATAAAAATGTTTTTTTTTCCGAAGCTGACTATAAACTACTATAAAAAACGTTTCTTGTTACATCAAACTATGTAGACGCATAAAATCTAGTATGTGCTAATATACAGGGTGTCCCAGAAATAAGTGCAAGTATCTTAACTGGTAGTACAGTTGGACCCCAGACACACACCCACGATTTTTTGCGAAAAAAAATGTTGAAAATATTATATTTTTCATGACATTTTCCGGAAAAACTTTCGAGTGCCGCTTGTTCAGTCTCCGGAAATTTGTTTACGGAACATGGAGAGAATGCAATGTTGCCATCTCCTACTTTATCGACATTCCGTATGTTTATAAGTTCACATTTTTAAATTTCTACAAAAAAAAACTAATTAAATTAATTTTATTCATTATAGATTTTTTAATAATTGTAGACTACTATTAAGTATGGTGCACCATCTACTATTTTAAATAACCTTTCCAGCGCAAACACGTGCACATCCATATATCTATTAAACTGAACGTCACATATTAGAACTTTTAGCAGAATATTATTTTAACTTTTACACATCAAACAATTCTACATAAATACATCAAAAACTTTTAAACAATTTAAACCGGCGAACTCATGATATAAATATTCCGAAATCGACATTCCACCAAAAAGAGTCCGATGACACCAGGGCCCAGTCACTCTTATGGAGCGTTAAATTAGAAATTAACGGCCCACTATAGATGGCGCAACTAAAGTCGTGTATATTTGGTTGCCTGATTAAGTGATTATTGCATATCAATTTTAAACGTTATGATTGGTTTGATTGACTCCCCACTCTTCAAACCATTAGTTGCCCGCGCTCTTACGCGTCGCGTCAGTTTTATACGAGCGTTCACGTGTGTAGTTTGTTGTTTGGCCAGTTCCATTTTTCGTGTCTCATCTTTACTGGTGTATGTGTCTCGATATTTATCCCGATAATAAGAATTCAATCGAGCAATTATGTTCTAATATGTTTAGATCTAAAAAAAACGGTACAAAAGTAATAAATATATTATAATTAATTAATGTGTTTTATTTATTTAAAATAAAATTGTTATTACTCCGAATGGGCATCTAATTAAATAAAAAAAATCAATATAGGTTCACGAGTAGGCCCGTGAGCCTATATTGACATTTTTTATTTAATAATAAGATGCCCATTCGGATTAATAACAATTCTGAATTATATATGAAATTAAAATTTGATTTAGCGGTGCGAGGAGCGAGGGGAGTGTACATAATTTAACCTTGAAGCCCTGAGCCGCACTCGGCCCACTATAGATGGCAGCAAAAATTTTGTTAGCTTTTTTATTACATTGACTGATCGTTCTGTAGTTATTCTGTGGATGACACTGATGTGCTCTATTACTGCTCTCCACTTGCTATGCTCTATGGGCATGCCGCCGAATTTGTGGTAGAAACTGGGGATTAAACCCCAAAAATATGTACTGGCTATACGTGACGGCCATCAGACCTATTATCACGTATGGTGCAGTTGCCTGGTGGCAGCCAAACAACGGCAAACTACAACGACAAGCATGCTTAGCGGTGACTGGTGCCTTCCATTCCACGCCGTCAAAAGCTATGGAAACCCTACTCGACCTACCTCCTCTTCAAATTCTTTTGTAAAGAGAGGCGAGATGGGCTACATATAGGTTTCTAAATATAGCACGAGGAAGCCAAGGAACAATTATGTTCATACAAAACCGGCTAGTAGAAGAACTACAGTCGGATGAGATTCTGGGAATGATCTCGGATCTTACACCACCAGTCCAACTCTTGACGCGCACTACAACGTCCTGTTTCCGAATAGGGACGAGTGGGATAAGCCGGGAAACGGTTTACTACATGCGGAAATGTGTTGGTACACGGACGGATCCAAAAACGAAAAAGGATCTGGAGCAGGAATTTACTGCAGCAGTCCAAAGACTGAGATCTGCTACAGTCTTGGAAAAACACACCACCATCTTCAAGCTGAGCTATATGCTATTGAAACCTGTGTGCAACTGCTGGTAGAACAGCAATACACCGGAGAAAACAATATGCATATTTTCGGATAGTCAAGCCGCGCTGAAAGCACTTGAGGCAACGAAAAGCACGTCTATGACGATTCTTCATTGTAAGAAACTACTCAATATACAGGGAGATAGGAACAAAGTGTCGCTAATATGGATACCGGGACATGTCGGCCTAGAGGGAAATGAACGTGCTGATTCCCTCGCCAAAATTGGTGCAGGCTCGCCATTCGTGGGTCCAGAACCGACACTTAGCGTTCCTAAAAATCTCGCAAGAGACAGGCTCTGTGAATGGGTTAGGAGTGCGACATTCCGGGACTGGAATGACAGTCCCGGAATGGAACATGCCAAGAAAATCCTAGCAGGGCCATCCAAACATAGAACAGGAGAACTCCTAAAGGCCGGTAGGAATGGAACGCGTGTGCTCACTGCAGTGTACACGGGCCACTGCCGGCTGAGATCTCACCTACAGAAGACGGGACTGGTGGAAGACGCCGAATGCCGACTCTGTATGGAAGATGACGAAACAATGAAGCACGTTATGTGTACCTGCCCCACTGGGAGCAGGACCAGGTTTGAGATGTTTGGCAAACCCATGCTAGACTATCAGACCTAGGAGACATATCGCCCTCAGACATAACCGCCTATATTAGGAGGCTGGGTCTTGAGGGTGAACTTTGACGCTCTTGTAAATTAGAGCGTGTAGAAACTGAGCCACAATAGGCCCTCGCGGCCTCAGTGGAGGGTCCCCATGGGAGCCCCTCTTAGTCAATACAATACAATACACTGAATAAATTAAATATTTTTCCAGGCTTTTCCGAATTTTTTGAATCAGCGTCCTCTATTAGATATGTACAGTATACAATGCTACATTTAAACAGATCAGCAGTGGGATTCTGTAAGCTCCGTAGCAAGAAATTTCTTGTCTAGCCTATGCTATTTGTATACGAATGATGAGTCACTAGACAGGAGAAATGTTTACAGAATCGGGTCTCAGCTGATGAGCTGAATTTTTTATGTTATCCAATTGATTTTGAGATTTTGTACATTTTCCTAAATTTTTACGGATTTTTACCAATTTTTTGAGGTTAGAAATAAACTGGAATGCGATAGCGTAATTCTGATAGCGGATTCGTGCTCAGCGTCGAAAAATACTATATGATATAATGGTCTGGTAAAAAGTATACCCCACTTGTCTTTTTTTTTGTGGCTGTGTTATCGATTGCTATCGGCGGCTCTCAAAATGTTGCCATTATTTTTAAAAATTTCAAAGTTAAATAACTCGGTTATTATCAATTCATTTTAAAAATGGTATAGAGAAAATATATTTCTTTTGGCGAGAAATACCACCCCTTAAAATAGTTGCACTTATTTCAGGAACACCCGGTATAATAATATAGCGAAAATATGGCATTTTATGGCGCGATCAAACAACTCGTGTATTTGGCAAACAGTTGTTATTGGCATACAGGGTTCGACTTAGTGCGTCAGGCATCTATACAAAATTTCTAAGTTATTTTTATAGAAGCTACGACGCACTATGACCAGACTCTGTATGCCAATCACAATTATTTGCCAAGTACACGAGTCTGGTTTTACGCTAGTATCACAAATGATATTTGACAACAAGCTTCACAAATTTTAAATTAATAATTGTTCGGGTTTATTTTTGATTGGAGCTCTCTAACGGACAAACGAGGCACTCTTGTATAGAGGAAATATTGGAAAATAAAAACACTAAATCACCACAATACACCAAAACACTTTTACTTTTACACTGGACGCGCGTTTCGCTAACCATGTTAGCATCATCAGCAGATGATTATAAACTAAAGTACAATCTACAAATTGAGCGTTTATATACTCGCCCAGTGGGCACCGAGTGGGCGTGGCAAAAACTAGCCAACCGAGTCAGAGCCAACTGAGCGTAACAGTTAGATTTCCGCCACTAGAGTAGTAGGAACAAAGAACTTAAAGGAATTGGACCGTTGTCTCTGTTCATACTATCTTTACATTTATTGATTTTGATGCTTTCATATGCATCTAATTGCTTGTAATTTGAAACTTGTTTAATTAATTTTAAATTATTAAGATCTATACAATGTTCTTTATCAACAATATGTTCGGCAACGCAATATTTATCCGGTCTACCACATCTTATCTGAGCTAAATGTTCTTTAAAGTAATATTGATCTTCAAATTTGCCCAACATATTTCTGATTACAATCTTTACAAGAAATTTCATAAATACCCGACCTTTCCAGTGGAGGTGTTTTATCCTTTGGATTACCTAATAATTGTTGTATTACGGTAATCAAAGGATAAAACATCCGCTGGGCGTCAGGCTGTTATAATTTCTTAACCGTGTAATCAAGGGCAAACTAATAGTAATTTAAGCTGCTTCGAATATATATTGAGCGATAAATCTTGCGTTGCCGCCGATAGAGCCGATATGTTTAAATTAAACAAGTCTCAGAGCCACAGGCACAGTGGGTGCATGTAACATCAGGAAGCCAACAGATGGTATGAACAGCAACCGGTCGCTCGAGTTGGCTCTGACTCGGTTGGCTAGTTTTTGCCACGCCCACTCGGTGCCCACTGGGCGAGTATATAAACGCTCAATTTGTAGATTGTACTTTAGTTTATAATCATCTGCTGATGATGCTAACATGGTTAGCGAAACGCGCGTCCAGTGTAAAAGTAAAAGTGTTTTGGTGTATTGTGGTGCTTTAGTGTTTTTATTTTGCTGTTTAACACCAAAGGTTCCAACCCTCAACTGTAATTAAGGAAATATTGGAACTTTTTTAAGCAGATTTTGTAGGTCTGTTTTGGAAAAAAAATTCTCCAATTCTTTTTTCCTCAAAAACTATGCGATGTGGCGTTTTTTTTACAAGAGACAATAAATGTAGTAAATACTAGAAGGACCGTTACGAAAAAAAAATGATAACCTTACGCAGGTCAGCATGGTGGCCTGGCGGTGTTGCCGCTTTTCAACATACCAGGTGTGACGTATTAAAAATAAAGTGCAGATTTTTATTCTGGGCCTTTTTGTTTTTATTTATTTCCTTAAGAACAACTTCAAGTTTTTCGAAAGTGAGATAGCAGACAATTCTAGAATTAATTGCTTTATTCAATTATGTGAATTCCAAAATATAGTGAAAGAGCCCATTCCGCTATTAGCCCAGACTTTACTTTGACATTTATGTTTGTAAAATAATTATTTTCTGTTTTGTTTATTTTTAATTAAGTCATTTCATAGTTTTAGTTAAGTTAGACTAATATATCCCATATTATTTAAAATAAATAAATCAGAAGAGAAAATTATGTTTTAAGTTTTTAAGATAATTAAAATTTAATTATATTTTTAAAAAAATACAGTACATATCTCAACTGATAGCATAACATTTAAAAACTGACAGACGTGCATATATTTTCTTTGGACTAGACAGATTTAAAAGAACTAAAGCTAACCACTTCAAATACCATGATTGTAAAAACCGGCGTCCAGTTGGCTTAGAAATGAACAAAGGGTACATTTCATAGCCATCACTGATGCCATTTTTTTACAATCATATTTACTATAAGACCAACTTTTGTTCAGATGGTAATATAATCATTCTTAATTTTATTACTATTTTTAGCCGACCATACCAATAGGTATGGTGGGCTATTAAGATCGGTCAAAAAAAAGTATTTTTAATTTCACTCAAAATGAGTGAAATTGTGAATGATATTTTCATGGTGTCTGTCTGTCCGTCTGTAACACGATAACTCAAAAACCGCTAAACCGATTTTAACCAAATTTGGCACAAAAATACTGTGGCACCCGAGAATCTGGCCATTAGTTTTTGGTGGGGATGGTGGGTTGGTAAGGGAGTATGGAAGGGGGTTAAAAATTTTAAAAAATCGTAACTCCAAAATTACACTAGCTAGCGAAACGCGGTTTTCCATTTAAGATTAGGAATAATATTTGCAACAAAATTTGTAATAACATCAAAATCAGTCAAAGTCGCAGTTTTTGAGATAAAAAAAAAATTGGAAAAATTCCTTTACTTTGAAACTAAAAGAACTGCCTACCAACTTTTTATTAACATATTTTAGTATGGGTGGCTATACGTGCCTCCCGGCGTCATTTTTTTTTATTTCAATTATGGACATAAAAAATAATACCTAATTTTTTTCTCCTCCTCTGTATATTCCTTTTGTCTGCTAGTGGCCAAGGATTGGTTTTCAAGCAGTTTTGCTAATTTATCATTTAAATCTACATTAGAAATTAAAGATATCGGATCTTTAGGCTTCAGTAATTGCCAATTTTCTAAAATTTCATTGCAGATTTTAGATATGTCCTTATCCTACAATAAAAAATGATTTCACACTATTAAGCTGGATTGATAAACTTATAAATTGAAGCGCAGTTGAGTAAGCATATTATGTTCAACACTATCAAATAAATGCGCTCATTAATAAAGTCAGTTTATTGAAACGTTGACACAATTCATCCAATTTCACGGAGTTCAGAGATGGGCGTTGTTTAAGTTGGAAGTTTGGTACGATCGGCATCAAATAAGTATGTGCATGAATTGTTTCAATATTTCTGTTTTGGTACGATCGGCATCAAATAAGTATGCGCATGAATTGTTTCAATATTTCTGTTTATATCAGATTATATTCTGCGCTGACTATTATGTTTAAACAAAAAATATTTCAAGGTATTTTAAAATCAAGAGAAAACATTTGAAATGTAGACATTTCCAAACTTAACCACTGAAACTGGATGGTTTATAAACGCAAAATTATTGAATTTCAGCTGCTGCGAGCTCCCAACTAAATTGATCCACAACTGAACTTCAACTTTCGAGTTTATAAATCCAGATTCTTAAACTAATTACATTTTCAACAATTTCAGCAAATATTCCATACAAAGCCTCTAATTTTTCTTCTGTAGTTTCATCGCTATCTAAAATGCCTTTAATATATGCACCAAAAACCGTTTCATCTGTATTAAGTTCTTGTAGTTTGCCATCAAGCCAGTTACTAAAATCTGGAGTATCAATATCAGCATTTGCCATTTGGAACAGACAATTTTGTGAAAGATATAAGCTAAGTATTGGCTGGAATCTGCTAGTATGTTGTCACTTGGAGTAATTTTACCTCTCAAACTACTACAAATAAAACAAAATTATAAGTTATTCAGTGAGCTTCATACAGCTATAAAAAGAAATTATGTAAACTAAATTCTGTTAATTACCTAAAGCCCCGGCAAAGGCCCCGGTTTTATATACATAAACTCGGCATATTCTACTGTTGACTGAAATACAGCATGGGGAACAAAATACTCAAAATAGTGAAATGTTACAGCTTCTCACTTCTCACTCCTTAAGTCCTTATTTTATTTATTATGAAATTTATTACTATTCATAGTGCTATTTATTACATTTATGGAGGCTAAAAATTACATTACACCACGGATGTATCATTACACATTTCACCATCATTTCACTTTACTCTGAGCTGAGAGCTGAGGCCATTCCATAGATAAGATACTATCAATATTCAAGATCGATACCTGATCGATACTATAATAAAAGGCCACTCTGAGGCATAGAATAAGAAGAATAAGTAACTATTACCTAGACTACTATCATAGACTCTAAAAAGATTAGCGGTACTTTGAATAAAAAATTAAAAAAGGAGCATTATCAAAAATAGATCGAAACAGTCGAAGCTCATTCTCTCTACTCCATATCTCTGATCCAAATGCTCCTCTTTGTTTTTCTTGACATGTGTCATATGTCACCTGTAAACTGTCATTAATAAAAACAGTTGTGATGTGAGCAAATGACAAATAAATATAATTTTCTGTGTCCCTGCGTTATTACGGATTTCTCGTATTTTTAACTTAGTTGATGAACAATTGAAAAAATTGTGTTTTTCATACACCAGTACGTACACAAGATTACATATGTTTGTGTAAAGTCTTAAATAAGTGAAAGTATAGTGACAGTGTAACTTGAATCCAAGAAAAACGTCAATGCCGAAAAATGTCCGTCAATGTTAAAAAACAAGATCATTGTCACTTATAAAAACAAAATAATTTCATTATTTTCTTGTTGAACTTTGGGCTATGAAGTTGCTTTTTAGTGTTTTTGCAAATTTGGGTTTTACAGTAAAATAATGGCAATTTAAGTTATTACCATATTTAGTGAAGGTCGAAAAAATAAGTTAGGAACTATGTCAACTATGAAGAGTGGAAGTTTAGCCAAGAAGGAAGGCAAAATGAGGATTCGTGCCTTTCCTGTGAGTATTTTTTGGATAAAGTAGCAAAACTTATGATATTTCATATTTAAAATTACATCTCTATATAAATTGAATATACATTTTTTTATGTCACTTGGAGATTCCAAAAGCTAGTGGTTTCTATTATATTTTTTTTTAATTAATCTAAATAATCTTATGTAAATTAGAAAATGTTTATTTTTCTTTACACATAAAAAAACACTTTTGGTATTGAGTTTTAAAGTAAATAATATGTATAACTTAGTAAAATTAGATTTCCAATTTATATTTTTAAATTAATTTATATTGATGATTAAATTAAGTCTTTTATTCTCTTGGAGAATATAATATACATTTATGTAGACTTTAAATTGGAAGGTAATTGAAGGTAAAATATACTTTTGTCAATCATTCACAATGATACATGTCATATTTCGATCCAAATTAAAACAAAAATTTTTGTTTTGTCAATCTGCATATTTTATATTTATACAATTATAAAAAGTTCGGAATACTTAAAAATAAAATAAAATATGTTTAGCCTAGATTAGCTTATTAATTATGAGTGGACATTCAGATTATTCAACGAAATGGAATCCTCCAGGTGATAATGTAATAATAGTAATATTTATGCATTGATCTGAGTGTGTTAAAAAATAAATTGATTTAACTAGATGACTATGGATGAAAAATATGTTGAAAGTATATGGGCTCTTTTAAAGAATGCAATACAGGAAATACAGAAAAAAAATAACTCAGGTCTAAGCTTTGAGGAACTTTATCGTAATGCATACACAATGGTGCTCCATAAACATGGAGAGCGACTTTATACAGGTTTAAAGGAAGTTGTAACTCATCATTTAGAGTTTAAGGTAAGTTTGAATAAATAAATTTACTGTCATTTTACATTATTGTATTTATCAACAAAGATAGTTTTATTGCTTTGTTTATAGGTTCGAGAAGATGTCTTGAAATCCCTACACAATAATTTTTTAATGACACTGAATCAAGCATGGAATGATCATCAGACTTCTATGGTCATGATTCGTGATATACTTATGTATATGGATAGAGTATATGTCCAACAGAATGATGTGGATAATGTTTATAATTTAGGCTTAATTATTTTTAGAGATCAGGTAGTTTTACTTAGTGTGCAATATAGTTTTTAATATTTTATATGTTGTTTATTTTATAGGTTGTTCGACATGGTTGTATTAGAGATCATTTGAGAGAAACTCTGTTAGAAATGGTGATGAGGGAGAGACGTGGAGAAAAAGTAGACCGCATTTCTATAAAAAATGCTTGTCAGATGTTGATGGTTTTGGGAATAAATTCGAGGGCAGTATATGAAGAGGATTTTGAGCGTCCATTTTTGCAGCAATCTGCTGAATTTTATAAGGTAAATGACTTTTACATATAATAGGTAAAAAATTGTTTTTTCTCTTTCATGTCTAGTGTTTCGTGCTTTATAAGTTATATTCTATGTACATTTGAAAAATTAACTATACAGGGTGGCGCCTCTCATACGACGCGGGGGATCCAAGGAGAACGTTAGTTTATATTGAAAAAAATTTTGGGATCATATGTAGGTTAAATACAGGTTTACAATACAGTAATAACAGGGTGTCCCCAAAAAAAGTTATGCATTAAAGTTGGGTTTTTGTAATGAAACACCCTATACAGGGTGTTTCAAAACAAATGCGAAAAACTTCAGGGGGCGATTCCTTGTTCAAAATAAAGGGTAGTTTGCTTCATAAACGTTGGGTCAAAAGTCAACCATTAGGGAGATATCGCGGTACAAAGATGGCGGAAAAATAAGGTTTTTATTTTTTTTCTTGAAAACGAAAAGAGATAGACTAATGAAATTTTATGGAAGTATTGCTGTTATGAAAACACACTTTCTGGTAATTTTTTCACTTTTTTAAAATGAGTGGAAGGAGTTGAATTACCCCTATCATTCTTGTTATCGAAATTTAAAGAAAAATCTTATCAAACACATGCAAAAAAATAAATTTGGATAGCTTGGTTTGTTAAGAAACCTTTTTATCTCTTGTGTTTTTTTTGATAAAACTCACCAATTTGAAATTAAAAAATAAAATGTAAAACATTACATGTCAGGACAAAAGACATTTTTAGATAAAGAATCTAGTGGGCTGCTCTAATTTTTTTAGGAAAAAATCTAGTCACCCCGTGTCACTTTTTAGGATGTTTCTAATATTATTTTATTGACATTACTCTACTGCAATACGTTATTATCTAGATTCTTATTATTAGCGTTATTATCACTAGATTCTTTATCTAAAAATGTTTTTTATCCTGACATGTAATGCTTTACATTTTATTTTTCAATTTCAAATCGGCGAGTTTTATCAAAGAAACACAAGAGATAAAAAAGTTTCTAAACAAACCAAGCTATCCAAATTAATTTTTTTGCATGTGTTTGATAAGATTTTTTTTAAATTTCGTTAACAAGAATGATAGGGGTAGTTTATTTCAACCCCTTCCACTCGTTTTAAAAAAGTGAGAAAATTACCAGAAAGTATGTTTTCACAACAGTAATGCTTCCATAAAATTTCATTAGTCTATCGTTTTTCGTTTTCAAGATAAAAAATAAAAACATTATTTTTCCGCCATCTTTGTACCGCGATATCTCCCTAATGGTTGACTTTTGACCCAACGTTTATAAAGCAAACTACCCTTTATTTTGAACAAGGAATCACCCCCTGAAGTTTTTCGCATTTGTTTTGAAGCACCCTGTATATTGATTTTCAGAGTCTAAAAAAAATAAAAGTGAGTTTCATTAAAGAAGCATATGCCTAAAATGTAAAGATTTTGATATACATATTTCACATTTTGTGAAAATGAAGAATACATTTTAAATTTCAATAATAGCTACCTAAGTTGTAATTTACCCTGTATAGCCGAATATTTAATTACAATAACTATTGAATGTTAAACCCTTTGAATAAGAAGACTAAGGAAGGAGCATATCAAAAATCTTAGGTACACCGCGATGGGCCTCAAATATGGCCGACTTAAATTCCGGTTTATCAGTGTCATTCTAATTTTATTTAAAAAATGTAAAACTATGATGTAGGATAGACGTGGGGTAGACTCAATAATTTGTTGTTTTATTTTACGTTGTGAATAAATGTTGGTAGTTATTAAAATTGTTATAAAAATATATAATTCTAATAAAAATAGATAAGTTATAATAAGTATTTATTACCACAAACATCCGATACGCTACTGAAGCAGGTAAGTCAAATTAACGTATCTAAATTCTTTGACAAGTAATAAATAAAAGCTAAAATGCAAGAAAAATATAAGCTCCTTCCTTAGTCTTCTTATTCAAAGGTTAAACCAAATTAAAATTTGACACAGAAAGTTATACAGGGTGAGACAAAATTAATATTGAACATTGGTCACTTCTAAAAGCAAGTTACTCCTTTATTTTAATCGGAACATCCGGTATTCAATGGAGAATTCATATATCTTAAAATATTATTAAGGTTGCCTAAGATTTTTCTAGATATTTTAATTTTTATAATTTTGCATTAGTAGATCTTTATATTTGATAAAATCTAGGTGGCTGTGATATATCTTTTTTTAATTTAACAAAAATTAAAAAATGTAAAGTAAAATAAGCAATGGTGATAAAAAGATACACGTTTAAAACATATTTTAATTATTACAGAATTAATACTAGATATAAAGGTACAATTATGTTACAAAAACTAGCTAGATTAAATCAAATGCTCAAAATGCTTCCGTTCCTATTCACTGCATAATATGTCAAAAGCTTTACATTTTAGTCATACTTCTCTACTAAAACTTACCTTTATTTTTATTCTAGAATCCGAAATTCAATTAATATACAGGGTGTTCCTTAATGACATGCTAGTATTTAAGGGGGTGATTCATGAACATATAAGAAAAAAAACTTTATATGAATGTGTATCCTAAACGTCTTAACTTTGTAGATACAGAGCGGTAAATTTTTCTAAAGAAAAACTTTTCATAATAACTCCGATGTTATTATAGATATCTTTATAAAATTTGATGCACGTTTTCAATGCATCAAAATACGTATTTTGATGTAGAAAAAAATTCTATTATTTCTACCAGTGGCGTCTGTACGGATTTTGAATTGAATATTTTTGAAGGAAAATGGTATGCCACCCTGTACAGTGTGACCCAGCGTTTCAGAATAGCTCTATATTAGGTTTTTTGTTGGGTATTTTTACTCCAATCTTTTGTTATAAAAATATATGGGACAGTAATAGCCCCAATAGTCTACGAATCCTGTCAGAGCAAGTCTACTTTTATTTTCCTACCCCTTGTCCTTGAAAAATATATTTTTTGAGTTGTACTTTGAATGTTAGCATATTTAAATTCAACGTTAAAGAATCTGGGAGTTCGTTGTACAACTTAGCTCCATTATATGAGATGGAGGTTTGCCCCTTGCAGGTGAGCATTTTAGGCAGATTTACATCATTATGCCTCCTAGTGTTGTGATCATGCACCTGGGCCCTCCTATCAAATTTGAGGACAGAGTGTTTGGCATTTAAAATAATTCCATGTATACATTGACACACCTGAAACTTGTAGATACTATCAACCGACATTATATTGTGATTTGAGTACAGATCCATTGTGTGATACCTAACTGGTAGTTTGTATATATTTTTTATGGCTCTGTTCTGCAATGTTTTTATTGGTTTTAGTAAAGTTTCATTTGCCGTTGACCATATCATATTTAAATATTGGAGATGATATGTACCAATGAAAAAAGTAAAAGTGGTCTAAGAAGTTGTATTGGAAGGACTGAGCTTAGCCTTCTGAATATCCCTATTGGAGAGACTATTTTTTTTTCTTATGTAATTTATGTGCTCCTTCCACGACAGAGTCTCGTCTATCAGAAGGCCCAGGTACCTGATCACACCACTATACGGCAATGTTATATTTTCAAAATTCAATGATGTATTATTATTGATTTTTCTACTGGAGACAGACATATAGTTAGACTTTTTGCCATTCAAGGTTAACTTATGTGAAGTAAGCCATTCTTGTACAATTTTTAAATCAACCATAATCCTAGCTTTTAAGTCGTCAACTGATTCCCCAATATACATGATCAGGGTGTCATCTGCATAAAGAAATGGTTCCCCACTTAGTTTTAAGTTGGATATAGAATTCATAAATATTAGAAATAATGTGGGTCCCAGTATTGAACCTTGGGGAACTCCACAGATGACATTCTTTAAGGAACTATTTTTGTTTGAAATATTTACGCTCTGTTGGCGGTTTGATGGGTAATTAGAGAACCAGCTAAACGACACATTATCAAGCCCTAACCATTTCAGCTTTTGTAAAAGAATACCATGGTCCACCGTATCAAAGGCCTTGCACAAGTCAGTCTAAAGAAAAACTTTTCATAATAACTCCGATGTTATTATAGATATCTTTATAAAATTTGATGCACGTTTTCAATGCATCAAAATACGGATTTTGATGTAGAAACAATTCTATTATTTCTACCAGTGGCGTCTCTACGGATTTTGAATTGAATATTTTTGAAGGAAAAAATGGTATGCCACCCTGTACAGTGTGACCCAGCGTTTCAGAATAGCTCTATATTAGGTTTTTTGTTGGGTATTTTTACTCCAATCTTTGTTATAAAATATGTGGACAGTAATAGCCCCAATTTAAAAGTACCGTATGATCAAAAAAAAGGGTGTCCGGTTGGCCTGAAAATGTACATTGATAACGAATGTTCCCCATATAATTTTACATATAAAATGACAGCAATCTTTATTTCATAGATCGTATCGTCCTTCGATCATATTGTACTTATCAATGAAGGTGATAGAAACATTTTCAAATTATAGTTAATTTTAAAATAAAATACTATACATTTCCTTGCTACCAGCCACGAAGTTGCCTATAAGGTTGCGCATCTTCTTGTTTCTTCAATCAACGGCATGACATAATAGTGTTTTTAGAATGGGAATATAATGGCAAATTCACTGAGGTAAAAAATAGCTTTAATTTGAAAATATTATTGAATCACCGTGTATATTTACAGAAAAGGCGCAACTATAGTTCGCATATTTAAAAAAAGCATTGGAGTGAAAATCTCAAACTAGAAACTTGATATAGAGCCTTTTCGGGTAATCCTATACAAGCTTGTTTAAAGAAATCAAAATATTTTAAATACGGACGTTATTAGTGCTGTGTTCAGTGCCGATCCTTCTTATGTCCACTATCTATGTACGTATATAGCATATACCGATCGGGTCATCGTAAAGGCGTGGTCTGGATTATAACGTGTAAGACAGTGATGTAGACTAGAGATTAGCATCAAATCGTAACCTGCGATTGGCTTTCATAGGAAACTGCGATTTGCGATTCCGCTGCGATTTCTTCTATTTGCGAGTTTCAATTTAGGCAACCAATATTACTATAGTTGCGATTTGCGATTTTGTTGCGAATGTAATTTCGTGGTCCATCGAAGCATTTTATAGTAAACTACGATTTAATTTTTTCTCTAATTTTTTTTATTTATAGAGAAGGTATTATTTCCTAGGTCCAAGATCAATAATATACCGGGTGTTTCTCAAGAGTGGTTCGCCTCTATACTAGGGATGTACCGGATTGGGTACTGTGCCGATCCGGCCGGAACAGAAAGTTCGGCTGCCGGAATTCCGGCCGGATCCAGGTTCTATATCGGGTCCAATCCGTCGTATTTCAATATTTATTAATCTGACAAAAGTGCAGCGATTTCGGCTTGTTTGATTAATTTCTGTCCTTGAATTACTTGACCTTTTAAGGAGATACCAAAACTTATGAGGTGAACGGATTCAGTAACTTCAGAAGTAATTCCAACAACTGCTGTATTAAAACGCTTCCTTTTGTCCAATAAAATATAACAATTATATGAAAATTTGAAAGAACATTGGAACTGTGAAAGAAAGTCTCATTAATGGCATGAACAAAAGATTTTCTGATATGGACTGCTTCACTATAATGACTATTTTAGATCCCAGATATAAAGCATATTTTTTCAAATAAATCAACAAAGTTACCTTTCACACTGTGGAAATGCTAACTTTGTACCAACTTCCGCATCTTTATTATGAGTCGTTCAAAAGGCAACATCCTACATCAACTTGAAGTTTGCCATGGTATGCCGATTATTGATAAAAATTAAACCCTATTGTGTGGTGGAGCAGGCACCATGGAACATTTCCTGATCTAATTAATATAGTCAGGCAGTTTTTTCTCTGCAGCTGTGCAACTTGTGTGTATTGAGAAAGGGCTAATGTCGAAAATTGGTAACATAGGTTTTTGTTACATTTGTCTGAAAAGCGGTGTAGACTAAGTTTTCAAAATGCAGAAAAGCTCTTATTTATACACCACAATCGGAATAAAATAAATTATGAGTAATAGTTTATCGATTTATATTTTTTTATATGTTTGTAAAACATTCTATTTCTTATGCCTGTTTGTTATAATAAAATATTTCCTAAATTTAATGTTTAGATTAAAAATAATGTTATGGTTTAAAAAAGACTTTCCATTTAATAAAGTTCAAAATTATTTTCTTGATTTCTACTTAGATTTAGCCTAATTTTTTTTGAAAATTCCGGCCAAATTATTTTGGCGGTCTGGCCGGAATGGAATTTCGTCCGGAACTTCGTACATCCATACTCTATACCTTTTTTATTTTTTCTGCGAGGGTTAAACCGCTAGTATATTTTGGTGTACAAAATGTTGGCATTATTTGGTATTAGTAGTATTAGTTGGTATTTTTGGCATTATTCGTGGTATTAGTGTACAGAAATTTGTCAGCGGTTTACCCCTTGTTTTCTGATAAAAAAACGAGATTTGGTATGTTAGCATATGACATAAATTAAGATTGATTGATGTATTCAATTCGTTTCGATCACTTCCTGTATGGCGTCAGCGATAGCTTTTCAGATCGCTGTCATTCGATATTTTAAATTACTGGCTTTTTTTTCAATCATTTGATATACTATCTTTTTATCAGAATGCATTCTTTTAATTTTAGGTTGAAAGTCAAAAGTTTTTAGCTGAAAATAGTGCTTCTGTTTATATTAAAAAGGTTGAAGCAAGAATTAACGAGGAATCTGATAGAGCAAAACACTATCTGGATGAATCCACAGAATCAAGAATAGTAGAAGTAGTTGAAATAGAGCTTATTAAGAAACATATGAAAACAATTGTAGAGGTATATATAAATATTGTTACAGGTTCCGTAGGTCTTTATATTTATACACACCATAACACCACTAAACTAATTTATTAAACAGTTAACTACTACAACACACTACTTAATTATACTACAAAAATATCAGAATACTGTCGAACAATTAATTTTCGATCATTTCCCATCGATTTATTGCGACTTTACCATTTATTCAAAAACTGATTCTACCACTTCTTATTTACCCACAGATGTCACTTCAGCAAGTTGCGTTTCCTTCTTAAAGTTTCCGTTTTATTCATTCCTTGATCCTCTTCTCCATCATTGACTATCATCCTGTTACAGAAATCTTTCATTAGAGTTTAATAATTGTACATACATTATTGGTAGATGTTAGATATTTCGTCTTGACTTTTGTAACAATATAATTAATGAATGATCATTTTTTACATATTGTATATTGTAGATGGAAAATTCTGGTGTTGTTCATATGTTGAAACATCAAAAAACTGAAGATCTGGCTTGTATGTATAAAATTTTTGGAAGAGTTCAGGATGGACTAAAGACCATGGCTGATCGCGTTAGTCAAAATTTAAGAGAACAAGGAAAAGCTTTAGTTCAAGAAGAAGAACATCAACCTGGCACGAATGCAATCACTTTTGTGCAATCCTTATTAGATCTCAAAGATGGCTTTGATCACTTCTTGAATAATTCATTCAATAAGGATAAGATATTTAAACAAATGATTGCGTCTGACTTCGAACACTTTTTAAATTTAAATCCTAAATCACCAGAATATTTGTCACTTTTTATTGACGATAAATTAAAGAAAGGAGTTAAAGGGGTGAGTTGAAAAGTTGAAATAATAGAAATAATATTCTTTAAGGAAAGTTATTTATTATGAGTTACAAGTTAAAGATTAATAGTTGAGTAGTATATTAAAAAAAATAAATAAGTAGAAATACATATTAAACATACAATATATTAAACATACAATGTTTTAGTTCACATTATTTTTAACCGTTATTACAGAACAAACTTCTTGAAGTTAATTGGCAATTTTTAGAATAATAGTTCAGTCATTGGGGATTTTTGCTCGGAAAAAAGTCCGGAAGTTTTACAACTTTGCAGGTTTATAGGTTTTGGGGTCCCTAACTAAAATCCATAAAATGCACATTTTTAGACTCGCCGCCGGCGCGACACCGCCATCTTGCGAAGGTGGCGCTCAAAATCGGTATTTTGTGAATATCTCGAAAACTATGCGTTTTTCGCGAAAATTTGAGGAGAGCAAAATTAAAGAGAATAAAATTTCCTATAAAAAAGGTTTTATGAAAATTTTCGCTAAAGTCAACCGTTTAGGCACAAAATCCCTGAAAATTTTCCAATTTTGCGTAAAATATGATATATTATGTATAGTCGGTTTTCCGAAATTAAATGTCAACTAGTTTTAGTTTAGTTTCTTGAATTTTGCCATGAAACAATGGCGTATCATTAATTTATTGAATGAGAATAATTATTGAAAATGTGTACTTGTTTCCACACCACCTAAAATACATGGCGCGTTTATTTTAACGTGGTCTCCCCGGAGGCCTACACCACTAGGTATATTAAAAACTTTAACTTATCTGCACAAGTCCGACGTATCTGGCTCATTGATGTCAAAGTTGATCGTGTCTGCTGTGCTGGGCTCATCAGGGTGGTCTCTCAATACGTCCAACTCTTCATCTTCAGCCGTCAGAGGAATATCTACAGGCAAGTCCAACTCCTCTTCATCGGATTCGCCGAGTGACACTTCAGTGACGGTGTCACAGGATTTCTCATTGCAGTATGCACAAATCATTGAACATTTTAATCCTGCTTTTCTGCATCCGCATCTTTACCACAGTTGTTGGTTTTGCATTTACAGGATAAAATTGCCAATAGGGATTTTGGAGCTGGATCTTTCAACGTTGTGACTGGAGTAATGCCTGTTTTTGTTTTCTTCCAACCGCATTCTTCGGCATCTTTGGTACAACTAGACCAATGCTGAACCTGGTGGTAAGTTCGCAATGAATGCTGTCCAGCACGACAATTAATTATTCATAAATTAATGAGCGAATTAATGATACGCCACTGTTTCATGACAAAATTGAAGAAACTAATCTAAAACTAGTTTTAGTGAACACTAATCGACATTTGATTTCGGAAAAACTAGTATATGTATATCATACTTTAGGCAAAATTGTAAAATTTCCAGGGATTTTGTGTCTAAACGGTTGACTTTAGCGAAAATGTTCATATAACTTTTTTATAGGAAATTTTATTTTCTTTAATTTTGCTCTCTTCAAGTTTTTGCGAAAAACGCATAGTTTTCGAGATATTTACAAAATGCCGGTTTTGGGCGCCATCTTGGCAAGATGGCGGCGCCGCACAGTGGAACGAGCTTATGGGAGTGGTTGGACATGAGGTTTTTTACTTAATACTTTCAATCTGGAAAACTTAAAATTATCTATATATGCTGTAATATTATGTAAAGAGGGACGTCTTAAATTATAACAAAAAATTGTTGCCTTACATAACTTAAACCATATATAGGGCGCCCTAAAAATATAGCGTGTTTTACCAAAACCAATTTTTTTAAAAGCCCATAACTTTGCTTCATTGTTATCAAATTTTTTTCGTTTGAGTTTTTTGGAGAGGAGGAACCTTTGAGTTTTATTAGAAAAAATATTTTTAATAGATTAATAATTTATTATATAGGGTGGTCAACAAACATGAGCCTTTGAAAATTGCTCATTACTCAAACATTTTTGGTCCGATTTTATTATTTGTGGTAATTTTGGAATGCCAATGCTTTGAAATATACAAATTTAATGTCAAAATTGATATTTCATGAAAGTTGAAGATGACGGACAATTTTAAAAAATAGGTACTTTTAAGTACACCCTCCAAAATACAAAAGAGAAATACTAAGGATTATCAGCTGTCTATAAACTCTGTAACAGCTGTCATGTATGTAACATGTAATATATAACTTAAACGTTAATTCGACAAAGAACAATAAACATTTAACATTTTATAAAAAAACACAACAAAAAGATTAACTCAATATAACTCTTCGATAATTAAATAATGTCTATACAATATTGTTTTAATTTTTAACATTTATTATAATATGAGGTCATCAGACAAGTCTAACAAATCTAAAACTTCTGAAGACAGATCAGCGATATTACTTTTTAAAGATATTATAGACCTGTGCCTGGTAACTACAGGATCGGAAGCAAGTAAAAGGCTATTAAGAATATCTCCATTGTTAGCACACCTAGATATTTTCCTGGCATGGTTTAACCTGTAGGAAATGAATAATTTGTGATTAGCTTCCTGAGCCTCCTCACTTAATTGTCCTATAAGTACCAAAGCATTGTCAATAATATCTCCGCCATGAATTAAAATTTTGTGGACTGTGGCTGACATAAAGAACCAACCATATAATTCAACATATTTTTTTGCAGTTTCAGTACAATAACTAACAAAACTATTTTTTTCCTGAAGCTATAGCTGTTAGAAAAACACCAAAACCAGATTAAATTACTGCGTATTTGAAAATTATTTGAACGACTAGCATTATTTGTTAATGTCAGGGTAAATGTCAAATAAGGCGTGCGGGAAAGTATCACTTTACGCATTTGTTAGGAAAATAACTGTAGTAAAGTGAACACTACTTTCTCATTAACAAGTCATATAGAGATGTATCCTAAAAGGAGGGGGGTGCAATGATTTGGATATAATCTACTAATATAAGATTTATACATAAATGTTAAGAAGGATAGTACCTAATAATAATATCGGAATAACAATATATTTTTAAAGCCAGACATGTTCAACCTATGTAAATTACTTAAAAGCCTCTGGAAATAGTATCCATCGTATAGTTCAAAATTTGTTTCTTCAAAAAACGGCAAATTGGGGCAACTTTTTTATATAAGTTTATAATAAGGGTATAATGGTTTACTATATCCAGCTATTCTTTTTATGGTACCTTGCGGCACTTACTTCATATTTCTTGATGATTAGAGCTATAATAAACATTCAAAACTTTTTAATTCAAAAATATATAGTGGGTGATTGATGAGATGTATGTATAAAATTTTGCCAAAAATTCATTAACAAAGAACGAGTTAAATAATATTTTTTAAAAAACCTACCGCAGCTTGGGCAATAAAAAAATCAAATTGTGGTAATATTTTCAACATGAATTAGCCTTTTTGAAAACGGTTAATTTTAAACCTATGTAAAAACGACAAAATACATTTTTGTTTTCTAAAAATCAGTTTTTAAGAGAGGCCTGACACTTGTTTTTGAAACTACAATATTCAGTTTTCCATTTTCCCAAAAGAAAAAATTAGCCCCATGTCCAACATTTAACATGGACTCGTTCCATTGTGCGCCGGCGGCAAATCTGCAAATGCGCATTTTATGAATTTTAGTTAGGGACCCCAAAACCTATAAACCTGCAAAGTTTCAAAAATTCCGGACTTTTTTTCCAAGCAGGCCCTTTTTTTGATCCCCAATGACTGAACTATAAGTCCTACTCTACTTTTTGAATAAGAAACTCATTATTGTCTATTATTTTTAAACTAAATTGCACACCGATTATTTATTTAATGTATTGCATTTTTTTCTATAGATGTCTGAGCAGGACATAGAGTTGGTACTAGATAAGTCAATGGTACTCTTTAGGTTTCTTCAGGAGAAAGATGTTTTTGAACGTTACTATAAACAACATCTTGCTAAAAGATTACTTCTGAACAAATCTGTAAGTGATGATTGGGAAAAAAATATGATTTCAAAATTAAAGGTAAATATCAAAAATAAAGTTCTAGCAAATTATTAAGAGAAATTTCAATTTTCAGACCGAATGTGGTTGTCAATTTACGTCAAAATTAGAAGGCATGTTTAAAGATATGACTGTGTCCAATACAATTATGGAGGAGTTTAAAGATCATGTTGCAAAGACTGATGTAAGTAATTTTTTTATTTATATATGCATATACAGGGTGTCCCAGAAATAAGTGCAAATATTTTAACTGGTAGTATAGTTCAACCCCAGAAACACATCAATGAGGCTTTTTTCGCGAAATTTTTTTTTGAAAATTCAAAATTTTTTGGAATTTTTTTAGTTTTAAGTTAAAAACCATAATTTCTTGATAATTTGGCAACATTAGGTATTAGATTAAATTTACAAGAAAGAAAATCCAGAAAAGATCCAGTGGTTCAAAATTTTAGCAAAAAATCATTTTTTTGGAAATTTTCAAAGTAAAATGACTCTGTTATTTTGGACTTATTTGAAAAACGATAAAGAGAAAATTTGTTTCTTTTATCGAGAAAGATCGAGATTTACCACCCCTTAAAATATTTGCACTTATTTCTGGGGCACCCTGTATATATAAACATAAACATAGTGTTTTTTATACTGTCTGTGATTTAAAAACAATAAGGAAAAATTATTTATTAAGAAAATACTTTTGAATAAGAATAATACACTCAAAAAATAAATTTGGCGTGTGGAAGTTACTAATAATATCCCGTTTTAGATCAAATATTTATTTAAGTGTGTCTTAGACAGAGTGTTATTTTTCTAATCTTGACTTTGAATTAAAGTGTTTCTAGTATATAAGAAAAAAAAAAGGTTCAGTATTATTAATCCCATTAGAATTGTCTGGTAAATTCAAAAAACAAAAACACAGTAGGTTCCTTATTAATTTTTAAACCACGATTTATCTAGTAATTTGATATATTTATTATACAGGGTTGTTCACCACATACGACACGGAGTATTGTAGCTAAACGATTAGATTTTTACAAATTGTAAGTTTTGGGTTCGTTGAAGGACTATTAGAGCTACAATTTAAAAATATTTTTACAAGATACAGAGTGTCCCAAATAAATAAAAAATATCAAAGTTGTATTTTTTTAAATGGAACACCTGTATATTATTACATTTTAGTTTCTACGATTAAAATAAAGGTAAATTTGATAAAGGTTTATTATACTTAAACCTTACCGTTTTTGAAATATTTTCAATTTTGTGAAATTGCAGTCAAAATTTTAATTCTTCATTTCTCAAAGGGTATCAAATTTTTAATACTAAATATTTACTGAAGTTTATTTATTTATCAGTTATTGTGTTGCAATAATAAAAATTATACTACCTTATATAGAGTGTCTAAAATTTTATTTTACATAATTACTAGCTTTAAACGGCAATAAGTTGTAAAATTTAAATGGAACACCCTGTATATTTTATAAGAATCAGATGCACATTTTAATTGTCTATCAAATTGTATTATACCATTTTTTACCTATAGCTTCAAGTTTCCGTAGAAAATGCATTTTCTTATAATTTTAAATTCATTTATCAATATACCCATGGAATACTGACATTTTAGATTATTTTTAAAGATGTACCAAATTTTTAAAGAGTACAGATACTAATATTGTCGATATAGTTTGTTTATTTCATTAAAAAATATAAAAAAAACTGTTTAAATATTTGTTAAAGAGGACCAATTAATATGATTCCAGTATTCGAACTACATTAATTGACTGTTTACGTTGATTAATAATAATTGCTCGAAAAAAAAAAAACTGATTTTTATGTGTATTAGACAGTGTGGTAAAAAGTAACACCTTAAAATGATATTTCATTTTTGACAAATGCTTATTTGTAACAACAGAGACATTCATTTTATAACTTATTATTATATTGATTCCTGATTCAAATCCACATTTATTTAGAATAATTTATTCACGAATATAATTAAGTATGTAATTAATTAGTATTTGGGCGGAAATAATGGTGGTATATTTAATTAATGGTATACTCTTTTATGAAAATTTAAATAGTTTTCTTTTTGCATACAAATGGGCTAGTAATATTATCATTTTGCTAAAAACGATAATATTACTAGCCTGTACATTTGGTACATTTGTTGCTTTAAAAACAATCTAAAATGTCAATGTTCCATGGGTATATTGATAAATGAGGTCTAAATTATAAGAAAATGCATTTTCTATGAAAACTTGAAGGGATGGGTAAAAAGTGGTATAATACAATTTGATAGACAATTAAATTATGCATCTGATTCTCCTTAAATATACAGGGCCTTCCATTTAAATTAAACAAGTTATTGCCGTTTAAAGCTAGTAATTATTTAAAATAAAATTTTAGACACTCTGTATAAGGTAGTATAATTTTTATTATTGCAACACAATAACTGATCAATAAATAAACTTCAGTAAATATTTAGTATTAAAAACTTTTATACCCTTTTGGAGAAATGAAGCCTTAAAATTTTTACTGCAATTTCACAAAATTGAAAATATTTCAAAAACGGTAAAGGTTTAAGCGTGGTAAACCTTAATAAAATTTACCTTTATTTCAATCGTAGAATCTAAAAATAGAATAATATACAGGGTGTTCCATTTAAAAAAATACAACTATAGCATTTTTTACTTATTTGGGACACTCTGTATCTTGTAAAATTATTTCTAAATTGTAGCTCTAATAGTCCTTCAACGAACCCAAAACTTAAAATTTGTAAAAATCTAATCGTTTAGCTACAATACTCCGTGTCGTATGTGGTTAACAACCCTGTATAACACATGTTAGTATATAACATAAATTAGAATTGATTGACCTATTCAATTGTTTTAGTCATTTCTGTTTCACCGGAAATGACTACAGCTTTTGATTTTTAAATGGCACCCTACCCTCGGTATTTTTTTACTTTATTCGATAGAAAATGTCATTCTGAATAGAATGATATATCATATGTTAACTTTTGACATTTTCGCGTAATAAAAAATCATATTTTAAATTTCAATCTAGAATGCCATGGCTATGTTAAAAATAATAATTTTTAATCAAGGAGCCTTGGAAAAATAGATTTGATAGTCTAATGTTTTTAATGTCTTGTCCTGACTGGTTAAAAGATGCCCCAATCGTATTTTTAATCATATCTCATTTTTTAAATGGAACGAGGGTGGCTCATTAGCATATTTGGAAAAAGCATTTTTTTACGAATAATTTGATACCACACAGTTCGTATTTGAGTCAAATTTTCGTTATAAACCGTATGTTGTAATTTCAAATAAACCATAAGCGCACAAAGTTGTAGTCGTTTCCGGTGAAACAGGAAGTGACCGAAAACAATTGAATACGTCAATCAATCCTAATTTATGTCATATACTAACATACCAAATCTTATTTTTTTAACTAAAAAGTAAAAAAGTTATAGTGGCGTTGGCCACTTTTGAGATGCACCCGGTATATAGGGTGTCCCAGAAACAAGTGCAAGTATGTTAACTGAGAGTATAGTTCGATCCCAGAAACACGCTCACGAGTTTTTTTTGCGAAAAAATAATGTTGATATTTTTCATGACATTTTTCGGAAAATATTGAAAAACTTTTGAGTGCCGCTTGTTCAGTTTCCGGAAATTTCTTTATAGTGTTTCCACCGAATGCAATGTTGCCACCTCTTACATTATCCACAGTCTGAATGTTTATAAGTTATAATTTACAACGTCTACTATATTTTAAATCTAAACGTTCTCCAACCCAGTGTGAGTACATATCAAAGTAAAACCTCTGACGAGGGGTAGAGGACAAAAAGCTCACAGTCTTTTAAGATGTTTATTTCAAATTTAATTTGCTTCAAAAAAAAAGAGGGCGACATGTTTCGGGACTTAATAATTCCCATCTTCAGGCCCAGAAAGCTAAAATAATTACAATCAGAATAGTAAACAAATTCTATTAAAGTCATATAGGGGTCAAAATATAAATTTAAAAACTTTCATATTTTAAATACCTTTTTTACAGTTTAGTAAACAGAAATAACGAAACTAAATAATTATTATAACAGCTTTTCAACAATTCAGAAACAGCGACCTCTATTAGATATGTAAATTGTCAACGTTTGGCCTACATTTAAACGGGTCAGTTGAATTTATTTGAGATTTTACTTAAAACAGTAAACCTCTGACAAAACTAAAGAAAAATAGGCAAATGTAAGGGAAAGCAATTGTAAAAATGCTTTTATTATTCAAATAGAAATATCAATTATTTTGGTGTTTATTCATATATTCATAAAAACAAGACTATGAGTCAGAGGAGTTTAAATTCTCAAGAAATAATCCTAAATAATTCAGATGGCATATGAATATATTTTGTGTCAAATACACGTCTAAGTGTAGTGCTGTTAAGAATCGCAGTGAAGTATTGTTAAGTGTAGAGTTGCGGTTTTAGGTAAAGTGATTAAACGACGCTCTAACCTAATTACATCGTACATACTGCCATTACTCGCTGACGAGTATTCGACACGCATCAGAAGATGGTCACGCAAGGCGTTTTCTTCCATGAGCTTTTCTGTGACTAAAAAGCCCGATACGTGATGTTATCTGCCTACCGCACTCCTGACATTCAAAAATCTCATTGCTTTGTTGCCTCTTTACTTTTTGGTTGTCGCTGTTAACTGAGTTTACCAGTTTACAATTCTTCTCTTGTGAGTTCTATTGTGAGCTGCTTCTTCCCACTCATTCTGCATGTTAATCCCCTTTAATTTTTCATGGAAAATGTAATTGTACCTTTTGAGTTGTCCACCCGGCCTCCTCTTACCGTCTACAAGCTCACCGTAAAGCAGAGATCATTTTTTGGTTTTAATTACATCGATCTGTTATCTATCGGAGTCGTTTTAAAATTTTTGTAGTCGATATGTCAACACTGGGCGTCGAACAAGTTAAGATTATGGTAATTGCTTGGTATTTGCACTGATTTCGATCGATTGCTGCCGGCGCACAGTAGGCAATATGTCCAAACCAAGTTGCAAAAAATAACATCCACAGTTAGCATTTATGGCAATAACATTAGATTGGAAACATATTAGTTAAGAGGAAACCACATAAAACTAACAAAAAACCTTATTCGGAGTCTCTTTCGAGGGGCTGTAAAACGAACTTTGCGCAAAACCTACATTTTCAGTTAATTTGTGTCCAATAACTGCTTTTTTCTACAATTTTTTAAATAGTAGGCATTGCATTCAAGTGACACAGTATTATAACAATTGAATCGGACGACCTTAGCTTACTGTCAATAATTATTGTGAAATTGTCATAATGTGTTTTACGTAGATTCCCGGTTGCGGTAAATTTAATGTCAAGGTAAGTAAAAAGGATCTTTTATTTTGATTTTTTGGATAAAAACTAGGTAAAGGTCAAAGTAGAACATAATCATTTAAGGTTTTTTTTGATAGTGGCATATATTCTATCTTAGAAAAGTTAAGTCAAAAAATCAAAAAAATCGCAACTTTAAACTTATTGGAAGCGTATGTCTCCATGCGTATGTGTATAGTAAGATCCTTTATGTGGATACTTCTCATAAATTAATTGTTATAGTAGCTAGAGAAGAACTTGAAATATAAAGTTACGTAATTTTTCTCAAGATTTCCGAAGAGGTATGTCATAAATGTCAAATGACATTTTTTGACAGTACCTAATTTTTTAAATTAAATGAAATGGATTTTTCTTTCAGATTTAAAAATGTGCACTTCATGACCATTGCTTCCAGCTGTTATAAAACAAAATATCAGTAAATAGTAGGTGGTAAAATAAAATTTAGATATTTTTAATAGGTATAAGTTCTGTTATTTTCGAAATCGTCATTGTTTAAGTCTCAGAATATTGTTACTTATTTAAAATATAATAATAAAATATTGTTCACATATTGTCTGGTATTATTAGAGACCCAACTTATTCAAATGACAAACAATCTTGAATAAAAGTTCGACTGGATTAGTATACTTAGGGTTTTCTTTTTTATACATTGACACCCCCTTTATCTTTTTATTTGACGTTTCCGAAAACTGTCTCAAATGAAAGTGGTTTTGAATAAATTTGCCAAAAAAGTCTATTTCGCATATCCAAAGTGCTTCAAAAAATCTGGGCGTGGTTCCACTATCTTATTTCAAATTAGGTATAGGATATGCTACATAAAAGTAGTTAGGATTTTTAGGAGAAAATAAAAAAAATAAATAAAAAATTGGGTACTAATTTTAAATAAGAAAGTTGGGCCACGCACAGGATTTCTAAGGCACCCGGTATATGCAAAGAAGACTGTTTTGAAAAATGTATTCCAGACCATTAAACTTTTATTCAAGACACTTTTTTCGAAAACGTCGAATAAAAAAGATACAGAGGATGTCAATATATATATACCTAACCTAACAAACCCTGTATATGCCGGAGGAGTAATAATTGCTCAATATTTGTCTGTTTCATCTTGGTTCTGCCAAAAATCGTAAAATTTAGTGAAATGTAAAATATTCTTACCGCATTTTTGTAGCTGTATTAGTCAAAAGATGATTTTTCCATTTTATGAATCCCCCCCACCACCCCCAGCCAATCTCAAGTCAGCCGAAACTAACTGGGTTCACGGGCTACTGGCATAGAATGTTTTTACCAAATTTGAATGAAATCGTACAATAAAAGAATTTTTGCAACATACTTCTGGATTTTTGCCCACTGTGCGGCGCGGCGGCTCTCAAAACATTGCAATTATTTTTTTAAATTTTTAAAGTTAAATAACTCGGTTATTATTATCAATTTATTTTAAAAATGGTAAACAGAAAATGTATTTCTTTTGGCCAGATCTACCACCCCTTAAAATATTTGCGCTTATTTCTGGAACACTCTGTATATTGATGACTGTTGTGGAGAAACATCCAACTGAGAGTTATATTAAACACCTCCCTTACTATTTCTAAAATGGCAATCGCTCCCTCAATTTTTTCCAACTTTTTTATTTTCACTGCTGTTTATTTATCACTCGTTTTATATAGTTAGTAATATTTTTTACAGGCCAATTTAGGAGGTGTTGATCTTTTCATGAGGGTCCTTACTACAGGGTTTTGGCCTACACAAAGTGCAACAAAGTGTCACATTCCAGCTGCCCCTTTAACCGCCTTTGAAACATTTAGAAGGTAAATTAAATTATATAGTTTTGGTGAAACATAAATAACTTTTATCCAGTTACGTAGCAATTTCGTATATTTTGATAAGGAATCAATGTATACTTATTTAATACGTTAGCCAGTTAATGACATTCTTTGAATAAAAAGATTAAGGAATGAGTATAATGCTGTCCATAAAGAGGACTCTAGGGTGGGGATTCTTGACAGTTCTGTTTGACGATTCACGTGACACATTTGAATTTGATTTGAAATTTTGTGGATTTGTCAGTCTTTACTGAGCTTATTTTATGTTATTTATTATTTAGAGTGTATTCCATTGCTTACCTTGGTTATGGTTTTATGTTCCGTTTCTATCGGTTTCCTGAAAGTTTTCTTATTACGGAACACGCTTCCTGAAAAATTCGGTTATAACTGTCACCAAACTAACCAGAGTCAGCTTATATATTTTTTCTGGTTTTGTTTGTCAATCAATGTCATTTATGTGACAGAAATCAAGCAAATATTGGAAGTTCGAGTGAAATTCTCATTTAATTTCTGAAATTTGTAATATTTTGTATTTACATCCAAAAGCAATGGAGGTAGGCATTAAAGGTAAATAAATTTCATTAACTAAATAGAATGACTTTTTAGGACCATTTAAACTTATCATGCAGCCATTGTTTCTTAAAGTCATTTTAAAGAAAACATGAAAAACAAGACAACAAGTAATCGTGAATGTTTTGTAAGCTATAAAAATATAAATATTGATTAGATTTGTTTATTTATTATTGATGTATTTTAATATTGGACCTGCAAATCTTCACTTGAGCTGTCTAATGAGTTTAACAGTTTGTTAATAAAGTACTTTTCAATATTAAACTCCACTGAAAAGAAGAAGCAAACGCAAAAGCAGAGAATAGGTACATTAAAAATGCATAAAAGATAAATTTTATAATAGATGTATTGAAATTTAGAAAACGTCAACATTTGACGTTTCCAGTATTTTACCAAACCGTTCCGTATCAAACGGATATTTTTCAGGAACTGCTCTTTACTGTAGTTTACCGGTCTGGTTCGCCTGGTTTTGCAACGGAATACAACCTTATTCTACTACCGATAGTTGTGTAAAGGTAGTAAATCTAGAAGGAAATCGTGGCAGAACTTAAATTAACAGTGACACTATTGCGATTTATCGAAAAATACTGTAAAATAGTTGGTTGTGTAGCGTTCGGTAGATCTGGGTCAAAAATCGAGTGAAATAATGGAATAACTTTTCTCTAGTAAGTGAATATACCGTATGATCGAATAAAAACGGCGTCAGCGATGGCTATGAAATGAAGATCGCTGTCATTTTATATGTAAAATTATATGGAAAATGTCATCGATCGTCATTTCTAAGCCAACTGGACGCCGTTTTTTTTCGATCATACGGTATAATATACATATGTGTAGTAGGATTATTTACAAAATTCACTTAAAATTAACTAATTATATATTTTTTCTTTCAACTTTTTTTGCTTTTATTTACTACTTGTCAAAGATTAAATGTCAAAGAATTTAGATACCTGCTTCAGTAGAGTATGGGGTGTTAGTGTTAATAAATAATTGTTATAACTTATTTATTTTTATTAGAATTATATATTTTTATAAAAATTTTAATAACTACCAACATTAACCGAGTCTACCCCACGTCTACCCGTACATCATATTTTTACACGTTTTGAATAAAATTAGAACAGCACTGAGAAACCGGAATTTAAGTCGACCATTTTAAGGTTGTCGCACACTAGACCGCGCTGGGAAGAGAATTTTTTTCGGGACTGCGCCCACTATAGCGCGTTTTTGAAACGCGGAAACGCTATTTAGTTAGTCGAAGTGCTTTTTACTTACTGTAGTTTAGTTTTTAAAACAATGAGTTCAACGAACGAACGAAAGCGTATTTTTTGTGCTCTTCTAACAGAGGAAGAGGAAGAGCAGGTGAGAAGAAAAGGAAAGTTTGGACTCATAAGATTAACAAAAAAGAAAGAAGTTTGGAGAATTTTACCATCTTTTTCCAGATTTAATAAAAGACAAGAGCATTTTTTTCAGTATTACAAAATATAAAGGAAACATTTTACGAACTCTTCAATTGATGGTTTTAGAGGCAAAACACCGAGTATCTCTACTCATCATATTTTTTCAGAAAAGACAAATTACTAATGATGCAATAATTAATCGCTTTTATAGCTTTCTACTTTATTCTGATGTGTATATTAGTTATGTGATGAAAAAATCCTATTCTTTTTTATATATTTAGGTAATTAGAATTTAAAAATTGGAGATTGTCACTTTTGTCAAGAAGTGGAGATTGCCGGTTTTGCTTCTACACCCCTCAATTATATTAAATCTTTGATAGAAAAACATTTCGTCCATCTGTCTCTAGTGAGGGAAGACTAAAAAAAATATCATATTCCTGTTTAAAAATCTGTTTGCCTAATTTACCTTTAAAAATGCAATTCTACCATTGATACGTACCACTAGTTCCTAGTCAAAAAGCCAGTGAAGAGACTTGAGATGCAAAATTATTTCCGTTGTGAGTACGCACACTGCCACGCGCCGAAACGCGGGAGACGGAAAAAGTTGCTAGAGAAGTCTTCCGACTTCTTGACGGAAATTCCATGGCGCGCTTCGGCGCTGCGCGCTCTAATGTGCGTTGCTCCATTTAAATTCATGGCAAGCAGACAAAAGAAATTTCCACATGACGCCGCGCCGCGTCGCGCCGCGTTCTAGTGGGCGACAACCTTTAGAGTCCCGTCGCGGTCGATCTAATTTTTGATATGCTCCTTCCTTAATCAAACGAATATTTGCAAAAATTAAATCAGTGTCAATATTCCTGCCCCAGATTTTAAATTATGCGAGTTTGCAAAATATTAAAACAACTTTCTGTCACTTTTGCCGCCTCTGTATTTTTTTGAAATTGACCAATAATAACCAATGACCTCTAAATAAAGTAGACCCGGCATTTCATTCATAAAAAGAGAAAGATCAGAATCAGACATTCGTTTCTTGTTCTATGCGAGTGGGAACAAGACGGGCTGATCGCAGTCATGAAGGATTCCCGAGAGAATGGCAACGCTGTTCCGAGATTTTGAGAATGTGTGCCAGTGGCGTAGTTACTTTGATTGTAATATATAATTTAATATTATATTCTCGTAAATATGATTTTTGGATACTATACATTGTTGTGCTAGATGGCTCTTCAAATTCTGAAAATGACTACTTCTATACTCCAATCACTTCTATACGAAAATAACTAATTGAAATTATGATATGCACATTTCCATAGTAATGTCTGTAAATTGCTCCAGTAGTAATATAATCTATCAAGCGTTCAATGAATACGAGCCGAAGACGACTTTTATAAAACTTTAATGTGAATTAATGGTATTATTTTGATTGAAGCAACGGTAAAAAATGAGAATATTTTAAAACTGTCGTGACGAATTGCAATTTAATATTAGGTATAAAAATACTACTATTTATAACAACAATAATAAAGATCTTTGTTAAACAAAAGAAAATTTCTAAAATATTTACTTATTTCTGGATAAGTTTCTTCGCGGATAATCGGGACCTTGTACTGAATAAATAATTAACTATTCAATAAAACATATCAAACAAAGACGCATTCGTCTTTTAAACTATATAATTTTTTTTAGTCTTAATAAACAAAACAAAAAATACATTCCTCTATTACAAAAATTATACTATCAAAAAAAACGGCGTCAAAAATGAGAATCGGTGATAATTTTGGCAAGGTGATATGTCATGACCCCTACTCTTGTTTATTTTTTAATGACACTGACTGGCAGTAGTACGCCTTAAGGTTGTATTTGATTTTTAAATGGTGTAATATAAATTCGAAAATTTTTTTTTTGGATATCGATTTGTGTTTCTGGAAACGTTCTATCCTTTTATAATTTTTCTATAATCAGTATTAGTTTTTGACAAGTTTTATGTCAATTTTTAATAAATGACATCTAGAAATAGACCTCGCCAAAATTATATTCGATTGTTATTCCCAGCAGTCTTTGACGCCGTTTTTTTTCGATCATACGGTATTTAGTATTTAATATCCATTATATAAATCTATTTTGATTTTACACTTAAAAAATCATCTTTAATAACTAAAAATCCTAATAACAATCAGTATGATCGAAAAAAAAGGCGTCCAGATGGCTTAGAAATGAACATCGATGACATTCCCCATATACGCCGTTTTTTTTTCGATCATATGGTGTATATCACTATTGAACATTTTTCGTAATTGTGACATCTTTAACTTTTTTATATATTTTTTCAACAAATTAATATTCGCATTTGTATACTTGGTTTTGATAATATTTAAATATTATGATCAAGATATTCAATAAAACCAAACGTGACGAAACTAACTTAATGTAATGGTTCGTTACTTATAACGGTATATTCCAAAACTGTATGATTTACGAATATTTCCAAAGATTTTTTCCTATTTTACCTTTCGGCACCGCACTGATGTAACATAGCCTTACTCACCTTCGAAATCAAACTTCTAGGTTTAAATCGTCTCTATTTTTAAATTAAGCAAGTTCGCACCATTGTCTTATTGTTTCTGAATAAAATCACTAAAAATAATACCACAAAACACTAAAATATCTGGAAATCACCTCATAAAACATTTCGAAAAACCACACATTGGCAACGCCGTAAAGCAATTTATGAACGAATTCGAACTGGATGTTTTGTTGGCTGCCTGAATTTAGGAGTAAAGATAGTAAAATTCGTACGTTTTCAGTATCAGCTGGCGTTGCGACGTTGTCGATTGTTTTATGTTAAATTTCTTAAAATCTAAAAATTATAATTACAGAAGATTTAAATAACGGCTAATGCTGATTGGGAGTACATAGTTCGTGATAGTAGGCTACCTTTAATTATTATCGGTTTAAAGTATTCTACGACGTAATCTATATTTGGAATTCCTGGTTTACAATGTGGGTTAGCTATCCCCGTACGTATACGTAGGTAAGATTTCCTTTTAAATGCGGTCGAAGTGGAAATTTGGCATACATGCAATTTTCTAAGGCAATGATGGATTTCGCCAAAATTTAAGTCGTCGGGTCTAATTTATTTCGATGTCATTGATAATAACAATATTCGCGATTCGCATTTCGCAATTTGCGTGTGTATGAACCTACCTTTAGAAAAAATTGAACTATATTATCATGTTTTTTTTTTAATTTTCTCTAAAACGGTATGGGATTTTGAAAAAGTATAAACGGGATTAACTATACAGGGTGGTCCGAACTGTATTCCGGAAACTTCGGCAGCATATTCTACCGATAAAAATAAGTAAAAAAGTTCGTATAAATGTTATGTCCTAAAATGCCTGGTTTCGGAGATAGAGTGTGTAGAGGTTTCATTTTTATTTCGATTTTTTCCAAATAATTTCTGAAGTAACGTCAATGTTTGGATAAAAATTGGTGTGTGGGAGTTTTTTGACGTGAGAAATTTGATTTTGATGTCAATATGACTCCTATTTGTAGGGAGCGCCATCTGCATGAGTTTTAACTGTTTTGAAGAGTAATAACTTTTTGTTCATACCTGTATAAAACTACTGAGTGAAAAAATATACATTTCCGTGATTTTCTACGTAAAAAATGTCTCTTGGTAAAAATCGCTACGAGCACCCGTTCTCAAGATATTAAGAATGGAAATAGTCAATACATGTCAATATTGACTAAAAATAAACCTGTTGAGCAGATAGTTATTTGACTGAAATAAGAAATTTGGGAACTTCTTATTTTTTTAAACTAATCATAAATTTTTCTTCGAAAAAATGATAATAAAACAGTTTCTGTTGAACTTTTGGCACAAAAACATTTCAAATTTATGATTTCAGTTTAATAACTATTTAGTCAACATGTTTAATTTATGTCAAAGATGACAGGTATTGGTAATTTCGATTCCAAATATCTCGAGAACCATTAGTCGTAGCGATTTTTACCAAGGGACCTTTTTTCCGTAGAAAACGTCGTAAATATATATTTTTTAACTCGCTGGTTTTATACAGGTACGGACGAAAAGTTATTACCCTTCAAACCAGTTAAAAAATATGTAGGTAGCGCCCTCTACAAGTAGGAGTTGGTAATATCGACAAAAAAAATTAATTTCTCATGTCAAAAAACTCCCAGACACCAGTTTTCCTAACGAAATATTGACGTTACTTCAGAAATTATTTGGAAAAAATCGAAATAAAAATGAAATTTCTACACCCTGTATCTCCGAAACCAAGCATTTTAGAACATACATTTATAAGAACTTTTTTATATATTTTTATCTGCAGAATATGCTGCCAAAGTTTCGAATACAGTTCGGACCAGCCTGTATAGTTAATCCCGTTCTAATAGTTAACCCCGTTCTAAATTGTTCTAATATAGAAAAAGCAAAACATTTTTAATGAATGCATTTTTCTGGCAAAATTTCAATAATAAAAAAGTGTTTCCTCTTGTAAAGACAATCCGGGGACATACTGTATACTAGTGATGGGTTGTTATTTAACTATCTGTTATTTTATAACAATTATTTATAAATAACATAACGCAACCGTTACTACTTTTAAAAAATAACAGATATAAAATAACGACACGTAGAGATCGGCCGCTCGTGAAAGGAAAAACGAAGTCGGCGCTCTGCATCACCACGAAATTCTATGCTGCTCGAAGCAATTCCAAAAAACAACTAGTATGGATTGAAAACATGTTATTTCGTCAACCATCGATACAGGCGGCGAGACAACGGACAACGGAGTGGGGAAAGCGCTACGGCGAACGTAGCTGCTTCGGTCGATACCGTCAATGGTCGTATTTACAACAGCTTAAAAATAATAGGATATAAAAGAAGCAGGTTTTTTGAAACAGTTGAGGGCATAACGCCTGGCGGTGGAGATAACAGGAGTGGGAAAGGAACGCTGCTGCATCGGTCGATTGTCGATGGAGGCTCGCAACGGGTTGGAGAAGCAGTCATTTTAGATATGTTGTTTTTCAACCTGTTACAAGTATAACAGGGCGGCGGACGAGATAATAGGTGTGGGAAAGGAACGCTGCTGCATCGGTCGATTGTCGATGGAGGTTCGAAACAGGTTGGGGAATAACGCATCAGTTGTTTTAGATACATTCTGTTTCAACCTGTTACGAGCATAACGGACGGAGGTCGAGATATTATGGCGCTGTATGTTCAGTACTTACTTATTAAGTTTCAATATTTAGGTATATATTTATTCTGAAAAATTTTCACAATAATATTTTAAGATTTTTTAAAAATGTATACAGGGTGTTTTGAAAAATCTGGTCATTGATTAATCACGATTCTGCTTAAAGCCCTTGACGTAAAAAGCTGATTTTTGGAAAACGGATTGACTTTAGTGTGTAGAGGTTCGATAAGAAGGGATTTTTCGAAACTCGAATTCTAAGGGGGTGTAACTACTCTGAAATATTAGAATATTTTTTATTTAAAAACCGGTGAGTTTTTCGGAAAAACTCTTAAAACACGTATATTTTAATATGTTGTTTAACATATTTTAAGATTTTTTAAAAATATATACAGGGTGTTTCATAAAATATGACCATTGAGTAATCACTATTCTGCTTAAACTGCTGGACGTTTAAAGCTGATTTTTTGCAAACGGATTGACTGTGGGGTTGAGGTTCGATAAGGAGGGGTTTCTCGAATCTCAAATTCCAACAGGGTGAAAACGCCCCTCAAATATTACAATATTTGTTATTTAAAAAAACGGTTAGTCTTTCGGGAAAACGCCTGGACACGCATAATTTATTTTGTTTTTTTTTTACATATTTTGAAATTTTTTAAAAAATCATACAGGGTGTTCCAAAAGTTGAGTAATTGATTAACCACGATTGCTTAAACTGCTCGACGTTAGAAAGCTTATTTTTGGCAAATGTGAGAAAATTTTATCCAGTTTGTATGTTAATGGAAATTCTTGTTTTGCTTTATCATCACCATTAGAAATTATTAATTCGACGCGAACGAAGTCGCGGGTACACGCTAGTTTAAGTGTAAAATTAATTCGAACTCTAGTGTGTAGTTGGTTTACTTATGAAGAATATACTACACATTTTCTTATATTGCTATTTTTGACCGCAAATGGTAAAATCATAACTAAGAGCTTCTCGCCCGTCGAGTGAGATGCACCCTGTACACTGCTACGCAATTCAGGATCTACGCGGATCGAGGGGCAGGGCGTAGGTATATACTATAGACGAGTGGCCGAATTTTGGCTTTTTTTTATATCGCAATTTGTAAACAGCGCTTATTTGTAAATAACCACCGTTTTTAGAGAGGTATTTTAGATAACAATCGATATTTAGAAATGTTTTGACACCCTGGAAATACTACCACCGAGCACGTCATTGTTGCAACTTGCAACTGCGTTAATACGCCTGGCGATGACCGTCTCATACTCTTTCAGATATTTAGTAGTAAAATAAAGAAACCTGTTATTTTTAAGCTGTTATTTTAAGCTGTTTTTTATAAATAACTATAACAGTTTCAACTGTTATCTAAAAATAACAGTTTTGCCCATCACTACTGTATACGTAAGGTCAATTCCATTCATAAAAGTAACAGTGAGTGTTTATCATACTTGTATTCATAATACTTATTTTTAAAATGTAATATATTTCATTAGTTATCTGGGCCTTATTTGTTTTTCTAGATTTTATCTAGCGAAACATAGTGGTCGTCAATTGACATTACAGCCGCAATTAGGCAACGCTGATCTCAATGCCATCTTTTATGGACCCCGTAAAGAAGAAGCCGAAGGGGCTTGTTCATCGTCCACAAGCCTGATTAGCAACTCCCGAGGCGGACCACGAAAACATATTATTCAGGTGTCGACGTATCAAATGGTAGTTCTAATGTTGTTTAATAATCACGAAAAACTTACATACGAAGAAATTCTTAACGAGTCGGACATACCCGAAAGGTACGAATATTTAGCCTTTTAGAGACCGTTATACATACAGTGTCTTAGATAAATTCCGTAACATGGAACTTTTATATTTATTGATTTAGGTAAAATTTAACTTCGGCCATAGTCGCTGGTTTGGTTTAGATTTAAAATGACATAAGAGATTTAGTATCTTGTTTTCAGGTATCTGTAAAATTTGATATTTAAAGTAATAAATGCATTAAAAATGTCTTTGCTGGCCGAATTTTGAAAAACTTTATCTGAAAAAGATTCTTTTTAATTTTACATAAGTGTACCAATTTTCAGCCAACTAGATGAAAAAACAATTTTCATTTTCAACTAAAAATAATCGATTCTCGTGATAGAAACAAACATAACTGATGGAAGCCCATTTGTCAGATATTCATCTAGTGCTCATATATTGAGTTAAATGTTTTGCATAAATTAAGTTTTTATGAAAAGTTATTGTTGTAAAAAAATTTGCTTGTGTGATGCAAACTATGAATAATTCTTTTATATATAGATATTATTATCATAAAAACTGTCTATACCTATGTGGCGGATTCATCTCTCCAAAAAAATCCTTTATGGGTATTTCGCCACTGCACTGCAAGAAAATCTACAAAATAAAACAGTCATTTTTAGGGTTCCGTATCCAAAAATACGGGAACCCTATTACTAAGACTTCGCTGTCCGTCTGTCCGTCCGTCCGTCACAAAGCTCTATCTTATGAACCGTTATAGCTAGACAGTTGAAATTTTTACAGATAATCTATCTATGTTGCCGCTATAACAACAAATACTAAAAACAGAATTAAATAAATGTTTATAAATAAAAAAAGTACTTTCACTAAACATTATCGTTTAAGTAAGAATTTTACACAGAATATTAAGAATTTATCAAGTCCTCAAGTGGCCGCCTGGTTAAAGGCGTTAGGCAAAGACATTATAAAGATAGACCGAACATCTCATTCATAAATGTGTCAAACAAGAACAGAAGAGACAGAGAAGTCTAAAATTTCCGTCCCCGGCAACTAGGCGCATTTGGATTGTTCCAATGGCCAGTGGCGTATCGTTTTTTGGAACGAATTTAATTATTAGTAAAGTAAAATTAAAGTAATTAGTAAAATTTTTACTCCATATTAATATACTACATTAACACTCTTTCGTCAGATGAGTTTTGTTATAAGGTCTAATATAATATAATATTAATTAATATCCCACATATATGTTGAAACGTTAGTAGGTAGTTTTCGAAAATCGCTCCAACCTCGATTTTCAATTTAAACTTTCAGTTACTTCTATATCAACTTTCAGTTACTTTTGAATATTTACAGGGTGACTCAAGTTTTTGAAACAGTTCTATATTAGGTTTGTGGTTGGTGACTTTTCTTTCAATTTTTTTTCAGAATATGGAGGCAATGGTAAAGCACATTTTAGACATTTTTGTAAGCATAGGTGGCCGGAACATATTTTCAAACTAAAGTTGTAGGTTTGCCATTAAATTTCCATTCCAGAAATACCTAGGGTTGCCACCTGTCCTTTTTTGGAATAACTTGTCCTTTTGACTTAAAAAGTCATTTTTATTTACGTATTTTCCCTGAGAAAATTACCTACAGCAAACAGAAATATTCTTTTCGCCCAAATTTAATTAGAGATGTTATAAAACTTATAAATAGTTTTTTCTTGTTTAGAATAGGCAACATTATTTCGAACTTTCCGTTTAATCTCAAATGATAGTTTAAGTTTTAGTTTTACTTTTTTGATCTTAAAAAGAACTTTTCATAATTAGTAATTAGTAACGATTTAGTTAGTTCGCAATCGATAGCTTCCTGTGAAGTACTGTGTAATAGTTGTTTAATCTTATATTATTAATAACTTCCTATACCTAAAATCAATATTTAATGAGAAAATTGTGTTTTTTTTTGAAAATATAAGACAAGATTTGACTTTCGGTCTTCTTCTTATATTATGATGGCTCTGATACGAGGCAATTACCTTTTAGTCTCTCAATAGAAGGCATTTATCATTAAAAGTATCAAATCTGTGTGCTGTATGGGATTTCTGTCGCATAATAATGAATATTACGTTTATTTACAAACCTATTACTTTTAAAGGTAGCTTCATCAGACAATCAAATTTTAGTTAAATGTCTCAATCTTCATGAACTGTATTAAGCATATGTATTGCGGTTTGAATCACCCTGTATGTTGACAAAAATATTTTGAAAATGTGCATTGCATGAAAAAATTGAAATAACAATCACAAACCAAAAACGTAATAGGTAAAAAGCTTTTTTGGAGGCCTGAGTCACTCTGTATATAGGTATGTGTAAAACTAGTAGCCTAAAAATTATTTACAGTGCGTCTCATTCTAAAAAAAGGTAAACACACCTAACCTCTTCCTAGAGTTATTTGTACGGTGGTAAAAAATTGTCTAAACAAGGCCGAAAGGGCAGATATGCAATCGGGTAAACACCTTTGTTTATTTGTTGAGCAAAATTCCTTTAGAATATCGTATATAATGACCAAAATATGACGCAATTTTAAGAAAAAAAGTCACTTTCTGGCTTATAATAAAGTTTCAAATGCAACGTTTATATTCAAATTTGTTATGATCTACAACAGTTAGGTAGTAATTGAGGCGAATTATAATTCAATTACCGGCTACTACGTTCTTGTTTTAATAGATCAAAATTCAACAAATATAATTAGAAATTATTTTAATTGTAAGGGGCTCCCTTATAGCACGCCTATGTACAATTACGGCGGAAATTTGTACCTACCTGTGAAAAGACAACTTCGGGTAATTTGAGCTTATTTTTCCACACACTTGACACTGTCGTACCATATTGAAAATTTGCAGATTCAAAAGTACGTTAAACAAAAACAAAAATTACTGAAAAACACTGAAAAGTTCACTTCGGACTTGATTCCGACTTCAAACACACCGTAAGCTAAACGTAGTACGCTATAACGGACCATGGGCCGTCGCGAGGGGTGGTGGGACGGACCGCTCATTTTCATTCTGGAAGACTAGCAGCGACGTTGCCAATTGTTCTAGACGTTTCAGCACATTAAACAGTAAACATGTCCTTTAATAGTAACGCATATATCCTCTGGTTAATAACATATTATTACGCATACTTCTATAAAAATAAAGTATTAATTTAATTAAGACATGAGATTTATTGATATCCGGTGAAGGTTTTAAAGTCACCTTTTCTGCAAATCAAACTAAGTAGATAGGCGCAAATTTGAGATGTGGCAATGTCGCCTTCTCTATTTCAGTTGGTTTTTACAGTACGTAGTCAACCTCCGATTGTTTGATCGGGTTAAAATGCACAATGTGATATCTGTTCTTCCTAAATCTATGGCGTTAGGACTTGAAGGCGTTGAGCCGTAGTGAAGCTGGTTCAAATCGTAGTCAAGGCGACTTTTTTTTAATCGTTTTTTTTTATTTTTACATATTTATTTTTACTTTTTACATATTTTTTATTGATTAATACAATTTTTAGTAATGTGTTTCTTCATTTTTTTTAAATTACTTATACGCGCATTCAAAATTTCAGCTAAATCGGAAAAAAAGTTTATAATAATATAGTGTCTAATGTTGTATAGATAATGAATGGTACGGAACCCTTCGTGCGCTAGTCCGACTTGCACTTGACCAATTTTTTGCAAACACTTCTGCGTTAAACCTAAACGGACACTGCTTGTCAGAAGTTATGTTTACAATTTTTTTTTTACAAATTTGCCTAACAAAGAAAAAAATGCTTAACGTTTCGGAAAGTTTATCTCTTTCCGTCGTCGGAGCAAAAAAATACAAAGAATAAAGTAAAAAACTGTTTAAAATATTTAAATTCAACTATTCGAGAACACTTTACTTTTTTAAAACAGATACGTCTACAAGAAACCGTTGACGTTCTGTTAAAATGACATTATATCAAGTTAAACTTCAAAATTAACAATTACTACCTGATAACAAATACTTAATAAGGTAAAACCAAAAAGCCCCAAACTTTCTGTATGATTATTTTTAAATTTTACGTATGTTATGTTTATTTTTGTTATGTTCTTTAAAATCAAAGAAGCGATTGCCATACATTACTAACATACCTTTTTTGTTTGTTGTTCTGTATTCATTGGTTTAGTATGTGATAAAATGGATCTAAGTGGATTTTGTGTTTTAAAAGATGTTCCTACAGTATTGGCCATAAGTGGATGAACTTTGTCAAAATAATGGGTTTTTCCTAATATGTTTAAAATTAAAATTTGAGCTATATTTACTTGAAGTCTAGTGTCAATGCTATAAAAATAAATAGCATTGTTTTTTTAAAATGTGCTTTAATAAGGTAGCAAAAAATTTAAATTGAAAAAACTATTGGACAAAAGTAGATGAACAAAATATATATTTCATAAAAAAAAATCTTATGCTAACAAAAACTGAAAAATTAACTTATAATTTACTTGTACTTAGTGTAATAACCCTTATTCTTAATTACTTTCAGACATCGCTTAGGCATGGATCCCAGAAGATTTTCAATTATAGAAAAATCGATATTTTTCCAAGACTCTTCCAAAGCTGCAAATAATTCTTGCTTATTTTTGTAGAATTTGGTCCTAATGTGTTGATCCAAAATTTTCTATTGGATTCAGGTCTGGGGATTGCGATGGCCATTTGAGAACAGTCACCATTTCATCTTCCAAAAACCTTTTAACCAATTGTGAGGCATGTTTCGGGTCGTTATCATGTTGGAAGTAGTGTACAACTGGCATTTTTCCCCCAAATAAGGCACTAAAAGGTTTTGTAAAATGTCCAGAAAAATATCCAGAAAAACACCCCCATACCATGATTGAGCCCCCACCATGTTTTACAGTGGATCGCGTGTACTTTGGTAGCAATCGTGTGTTGGGAGGTCTTCTTACATGTTGAATTCCATCTGATGACACCAAATTAAACTTTGATTCATCACTAAAACAAACTTTTTTCCATTGTGCCACAGTCCAGTTTTGATATTCCTTGGCAAATGCTAATCGGGCCTTCAAATTTTTTTTTGATAGCAGTGGTTTCTTGGCGGGTCTTCGGGAAAACAACTTCTGGTCAACTAATTTACGTCGGATCGTCCTTGTACTCACTGGTGGATAGCCCATTTCTTCAAGTTTTGCTTTTATCTTCGTTGACGGCAAAAATGGATCTTGTGAAGAATTTCGTTTTATGGCTTTTATCATATTGGGACCAACTTTTTTAGGTCGTCCTGGTTTTCTTTTTATAGAGACATCTCCTCTCTCATTATATCTCTTTAAAATATAATGTACCGCTGATTTTCCAAGCTGTAATTGCTTAGCGATTTCCGATTGCTTCAAACCATCCTTAAAAGCATTCACTACTCGCAACTTAAGATCTGCATACAAGTTAATTCCACGTGGCATGATATATCACAAGAGCTCAAATGTTTTTAAATCGTAATTGTTCATAAAAGCAGAACAAATGAAACTAACGATTTTTAAAAATTTTGGTTCATCTACTTTTGTCCAAGACAAAAAAGCAATATTTGCCAATTCTTATCTATAAATGATAAGACTAACAGAAGAATTTATATTTGTTTGTAGTATTTTGGTGAGAATGTATAAGTAACTTTTAACATACAAAGGTACATAAAATAATTTTGATATTTAACACCTCAAATCTGATTTTCTTCGCAATTATTGGTATTGGTTCATCCACTTTTGGCCAATACTGTATGTTATATTGTTTTCCTATCCTTATTTTTTCCGAAACGCCTCGTATGTATGGAATTGTAAGGTGTATATATTGTGTTTCGTATGTAGTTGTATATATTGTAAGTTGTATTTATAGTGTGTATTTTATATTAGGGTTTGGTATTTCGTTTAATGTTTTTTAAAATTACACATGTTACACTGTCAAATTCTTTGACAAAATAAAATCTTTCACAGAGAAATTTGATAGTGTAATACTGGCCTTACAAACGAACTGCCATCAAATATTTTTGCTTCTACCTCGAGAATCAGCTGCTATTGGTTAAAATTGAGGAAATTATCTTATTTTTATCTAGATGGCTAAAAATTGGTATACGCATGTAAAATTAACAAAGAAACAACTTTTTCAAATGAAGTTTTTGAAAATTCAACACTACACATTTATTACTTTAAATGTCAAATTTGACAGATGCCCAAAAGCAACATGCTACATTTCCTTATGTCATTTTTAATCTAAAACAAAGCAGAAACTATTACCCAAATTTCGCCTAAGTTTAAAGGCTTGGTGCATTGCAGTTGATTTCAAAAACTTCGGAACGCAGCGCTCGAAACGGCAGAAATTAGAAGTTTTCGCTCTGTATTTCATGCCGTCCCGGTTGCAATTCATGTTGATCGCATTAAAATAATATTGAAATCGTGGCTTTATGATAATACTTAAGTATTTTAGATTTTTTCTAGTGCAGTTATTGTAACTAAAACACTCAGATACAAGGTTTATGTGATTTGGGTAGTAAAAATTAAGCGAAAAAGAACTTGAACTGGGCGTCGCGTTGTATTGTGACAATTTCAAATGTTATTAAAATTGCCGAAGAAATGTTAACGCGTAAAGGAGAGTGTAATTACGTGGTTGTTGGGTGCAATAACATTCGATAACTCAACTTTCCCGGATATTCAACTCTCCCGAAACATTTTATAGCTTCATAGTTTCTCACACCGATTTGATCAAAAGCAAAAATTGATTCAAGCAGTTCGACGACACAAGTGAGTAAACAATGTGCCCATTATACAGGGTGTCCCAGAAATGAGTGCAGATATTTTAAGGGGTGGTAAATCTGGTCAAAATAAAAATATTTTCTCTTTACCATTTTTAAAATAAATTGAAAATAACCGAGTTATTTAACTTTGAAAATTTAAAAAAATAATCGCAACATTTTGAGAACCGCCGGCAGATATCGCCAACTACATCCAATTACCCGGATCAAGCCCGGATTTCAGTTAATTCGACGCACTGTGTTGCCATAGGGACAAGAAAGTATATGTTAAAAGTAAGTCATAAAATCACAACACCTGAGGAGTTTGCAGAGATGCATTACATTTTTAAGATTGTGATATTATTACATAAAATAAATTAAAAGTTAAATGTTTAATAATGTGTTAAAAAAGTTAAATTAAAAAACTTACCCAACATTAAAAAATATACTTATGACAGACTAAAATAACAGTCCCCATTTTTAACACATTATTTTCATATAGGCCTCATCACAATTTGAACCACTGATTTACAAAACACCTTGAAAAGCACACATTACTTTGAATACCTTTCTGAATGAATAAATGTTAGAATTATTGTCTCTTACCGCCACTTTCCGAACTATTTTCAATCTAAGAAAATACATGTTTCACTCAACAATTTTAAATACGTATTTTGTTTTTTCGCTATTTTTTCTATGTATTTCAACAATTCCATCGACAACGCAACCGTCGCGTCGGCCAAGAAAGCCGCGCATCACTGGTAACTGCTCCTTTGTCGCGCCACCGTGTCGAGCTTGCGTCATGCGAGGTTGCCGTAGTTTCAACAATTTCAAATTCAAGACACTCGCAGCAATCAAATTCTTATTAAATTTTAAAAATAAAACAGAAAAACATGAAAGGAAACAAACAAAACACAAATGGATTGGTTATTGATAAGGTCACAAAAAAGAAATTTCTAAAATGTTTATCGTAATTCAGAATTCAATACATCGAAAACAGCCCGACGAATATTCATTTTAAAATTCATTTTTGTTTTGTTTATTTCCTTTCATGTTTCTCTGTTTTATTTTTAAAATTTAATACAAATTTGACTGCTTCGAATGTCTTGAATTTGAAATTGTTGTAACTACGGCAACGTTGCTTAACATCGTCGTCTGGCGCAAGCCCGCCACGACGGCGCGGCGACCGGCGACTCAAAGGACCAGTTCACACGCGGCTCTCTCTTGGCTGACGGTTAGGCTGTCGATGGAATTGTCGAAATACATCGAAAAATAGCGAAAAAACAAAATACGTATTTAAAATTATTGAGTGAAACATGTATTTTCTTAGATTGAAAGTAGTTCGTAAAGTGGCGATAAGAGACAATAATTCTCAACATTTATACATTCAGAAAGGTATTCAAAGTAATGTGCCCTTTTCAAGGTGTTTTGTAAAACAGTGGTTCAAATAAAACAGAGAAACATGAAAGAAAACAAACAAAATAAAAATGAATCGATTATTCGTTGGGCTGTTTTCTAAATTTCTTGAATTGAATTCTAAATTACGATAAACATTTTAGGAATTTCTTTTTGCGACCTGATTGTGAATAATATGAATCATTTTATTAAATTTATTCCAAAATAAAGTTATTTTGCAGCATAACAAAGATTTTCGTAAACGTCATAAACGTAATGTTTTAGTTAATTTTCGGTGGTTTTTGTTAAGTTTCATTGAAAGGGTAAGTCCTAAAAATAATTAATTTGTTTTTTTCTATAATTATTAATAATGAGCACTGATAAAAGATTAAATTTAACATTCCTAATTTTTTGAGTAGAAATTTGTCTATGAATTTATAAATGTAGAACTATGTTCCGCCGAACTATGTAGAATGTGGATAACATAGCAGGTTGCAACACTGCAAGGTTTAGATACACTGTAGGGAAATCTCAAGTGAATACTAAAGTGGCACTAAAAAGTTTTTTAAATTTCCCGAAAAATGTCAAGAAAAATTTTAAATTTTCAACATTTTTTTTTTCGCAAAAAAAACCTCATAGGCGTGTTTCTGGGGTTGAACTATACTACCAGTTAAAATATTTGCACTTATTTCTGGGACACCCTGTATAATCAAAAATTTAAATAGACATATACTAGGAGAGGATAAAATATAATTTGCAATATTAATGGTATACTCTTTTTTTTTAATCAACTAGTGCTTAATTTTTTTATGAATATCTTCTAAAATTATAATTATGTACCTTCAAAAAATTTTGTTATAGCCAAAATAGCCCAAGTTATATCTCCATTAGCAAAATCGGTGCGTAAAACTATGCTCGCTACCGTAGTTGAACTCATCTAAAAAGTTTTTTTAACTGAAATAACAAATTATAATACAAGTTAGACCTTCTGAAGATGTCAAAATATTTACTTTTTTATTTTTAGAATTTTCGCAAATTATACTTCCTAACACTTTTAGAATAATTAAATATGTAATACATTTTTCGTATACTCGCTGCTTAAACCCGTGATTTTATATATAGTAGTTGTTTACGATATCCTCCTGTGGTGGCAGCACCGGCGGAGAATGCACCAAGCCTATAAATAAAAAAATCATAAAATAAGCATAAAATGCGGACTTTAGCTGTGACGCTGAATTCAAATTTTATTTATAGAGATCTCATTCGTGCTTTGCAATCTCTCGCGATGGGGAAAGCTACACAGCGTGTATTGATAAAGACTCCCAAAACTAAGGAAATCGAGTCATCGCACGAATTTCAAGTAAACGATTCATTTACTTCTAAGTTGCACAGAGTAAAGATACAAACGGTGGCAGCAAAAGGCGAAAGTGAACCAGAAAGAAGGGAAACTAGAAGCAAGGTAATTATTTTATATTATTTTTACACTTAGTAATCCGCAAATTTCGTAAATGGAGAAGGTTTGGGTATTTGGAACTTTTGTCCATTTTAAACATTTACATAAAAAAGGCGTTTTAAACTTTGCATAATAATAACTGGGCGTCTCTAAAATATACGATATTGTAGGGTAATTTTTCATGGTAATGTTGATGTCCCATAGATTAAACAATTATACAAGTTTTGACTGTTAGAATTTTTAGAATTAGAATGAGTGGGAGGGGGTTAATCACTTCGACCTTACAGATCCATTGTGTCCCCCTTTCTTGAATCATAACTCATCATACAGTCCCAGGGCTTTGACAAAAGCCAGTATCTGGGACGGTTTTATAGAGGGTAGTTCTCCATCTCCAATATCAGTCGTACCAAAATTCATGGCACGAATGGTTGTCGTCTCGGCGCACTCAGTGATGAGGTGTACTGGTGTTTCACCATCTTCCCCACAGAATCTGCATTCGCCGTTTCTTCTTAGTTTCAATCTACTGAGGTGTTCATTGATGAGACAGTGTCCTGTTAAAAACCCCGTGACAATCCGAAGATTGTTCTTACTCAGACCCAGGAAGATCTGTGATTTTTCTTGATCATAAGCCCTCAGAAACTTCTTCGAGTGTCTTAGACCATTGCAAGATTTCCATTCCAGGTTGCGGATGGAATCTTCTAAGTTCTTGAGTTCCGCCTTGAGTTGGTTACCACTTGGAAAGCAGAACGGTTCTGGTCCAGTTAGTGGAGTGTTCGCTCCTTTCCTAGCTAGATTATTTGCTTTTTCATTGCCTTCTATCCCTTGGTGAGCAGGCACCCAGTGTAGGAGGACTTTGTTTTCTTTGCCTAATTTATTCAGCTTCTCTATGCAAGTTTTGACTGTTATTTAAATAGACTTATTTTTGTTATAATACTGCAAAATCAACAACAATAGTATATTAAACAACGAGTTTCGAAAACGACGTTTTGCACACGAGTTCGACAGTTTGTTGGCTCACAGATTAGGTATCCTATAAGTATACAGATAAAAATCTTGTCCCTAATTCGTGGTACGAAAATTGTTTTTATGACGATGTGCAAACGAGTAAAATTTCCTGTGCCCAAAAATAAACTCGCGTAAAATAACAATAAACAGCGTAATAGAGAGATATCGCTAAACCGAATAGCGTACATGGACGTTAATAAGGCCAGGTGTTATTTCCTTTACGTGAGGTGGTATTGAGTTTCATTTATAGTTATCGGATCGGAAAGAATTCTGTTCGCGTCGCGTCCGCTATTTAAACTTAACCTAACTTTGAATCTAAAACTTTGAAATTGTTTTGTTCACTAGGTATTTTAAAACTAAAGGGCTAAAGTGCTTATTCCCAGTGCTTTATTGTTCAACGTATGCCAGTGGGTTTAGGGCAACAAGCAACAAATTCTCTTAGAAGGGCTAAGTCGTCATCTGCTCTAAACCTAAGCCTCTTTATAGGTTCTTTAATATTGGAAGAGGTGAAATCAATATTTTAGGCCATATTTATTTAATTAAAACTAATCCCAGCTACTTAAATATCAAATTACCTAATAAAACTAAAGTAATAATTCAAAACAATTCAAACATAACCTAAAATAAAAGATCTCGCCGACCGGCCCCGGTTGTCAAATAGCCGCACATGCCCATTTAATCAATTTTTAAACGTTATTTAGAAATAGCGCTTGGTGTAATTGATCCGCAAATTACGTCAAGCGGTAACGTTATTAGCGGGTGTTGCGTTAAAAATTGACTCGCGCATATTGTAACCATGATAAGGTACCCGTAAATACTGCATGACACTATTCGGTTTTCCGATATCTCTCTAATAACTGTGCCGGTCAGGCGCTGTGCACAATTTTTGGAGGCCATAAGTGGGCGTGCTATGTGCGCAAACTAGTAACCTAACTAGTGCCCGATTCCGAAAATTGGAACCACGAAAAACAATAAAGAAAAAACAAAGTTTATAATCTGTATAATCTGTGGTTGGTTCGAGCCGCAGGCAAGAGCCACAAGTCGAACGAGTGTACAAAGAAGTTTTCGAACGAGTTTTTTACGCTATATTTTCTACGACTACAAATTAGCAGCAGACTCAGTTTTTGCCAGTTTTGTGAAATAATTTGCGATGTAATGATGACACTTTTCTGACGGCTGCGTTGCGTTTGGCGTTTCAGCTAAACATTGGAGGTTAAAAATGGTAAAATTGGCACATGTCGTGTGCAAAATGACACATGTCGTGCGCTAAATCCTTAGCACACAACAGTTTGCAAAACGCCAATTTCAAATCGAGTTTTCCATGTGTCAAACTGCATTTTCGAGGCTAGTCGTAGAAAAAATATTTTTCGACTTTGTTTGATTTGATTTCTATGGGTAACTACAAAATTGCCTCCATATTGAATTTCCATTAAAACCAAAGGAGTATACAGGGCGTCATTTAAAAATTCTTCGGTTAGGTTCATTTCCAGATAAATCGAAATTGATAGTCAAATGATATACAGGATGGTCCGAATTGTATTTGGGAAACTTCGGTAGCATATTCTGCAAATAAAAATAAGTAAAAAAACAGTTGGTTCTTACTAACAGCTATTAAATTGAATGATTTGAAGGATATATTTCTTTATGAATGTTTTTTATAAACTTCAAAAAATTAGAGTTAATATAAAACCGTATACCATTCTAGCTTTATAATTTTATAATGTTTTTTTTATTTTTATTAAAAAATTATGATTCTATCAAACGGCCGGATAGCCCTGGCAGCTGTGGCCATTAAACCAAAATACGACTACTATCCAACAATTTGTTTTGTGTGGACTGTGGTCTGTTTTGTTCATTATTTATAGTGATTTACAGTAATTTTATTAAATTATACGAATATTCTCGTTGATTATTAGTTGGAAATAAATATGAAATGTGTCCTCCAATGAAAATGCGAGTTACTAACTCTAAATCCTGATTCTGAGCTGGCAAATAACCTAGATGCTTTACCTAGACCGTTCAGAAGTTACAAACCTATTGATGAAAATATGTATGAAAATTTACTTTCTAGCACACAACCACAGGTTGGTACAGCATCAAGTTTATTATAGTAATTTTCTTAGCCGCGTATGGCACAGATCGTTACCCAGTGTTGGCACAAGCTTATTTTTCATCGGGGTAGATTATCACGAGATAGCGGGGTTAAATTGTTTTATAAAGGGGTAGATCTACCCCGAATTGCGTGGCTGTGGCAACACTGTCGTTAACACACTCATTCCCGCCAGCTAATGCGTCACGGCCGGCACGGCCGTCATTCAAGGTCCTGTGTCACCGGCTTTGAATTTTCTCCCCCAACGCAACGCGCGTAAAGAAGTGTCACTTCAAAAGTTCGTATAAATTTAAGTCCTAAAATACTTTCGTTTCGGAGATATAGGGTGAAGAAGTTTCGTTTTTATTTCGGTTTTCTCTAAATATCTTTTGAGCTAACGCCGATATTTGGATAAAAATTGATGTTTGTGTGTTTTTTGACATGAGAAATTCGATTTTTTATATAAGTATGACTCCTACTTGTAGGAGACGCCACCTACATATTTTTTAGCTGTTTCAAGTGTAATAACTTTTCGTCCGTACCTGTATTGCATTACCGAGTGATAAAATATACACTTCCATCATTTTTTACGTAAAAAAAGGTCTCTTGTTAAAACGCGCTACCAGTAATGGTTCTGAAGATATTTGGAATCGAAATAGTCAATGCATGTCATTATTGACAAACATTGTACATGTTGAATGGATATACTCTGTTTTTTTTCTCAGGTAAGATTTCGACAGACGATGACAGAAGAAAAGCAGATGACGTCCCATACCAATCTATTTATTTAACTAAAAAAAGTTTCTAATAATTTTTAAGTTAACTATGGATGAGTTTAATTATAAATCCGTCATGCGTCATCTCTTGTTGTTTTTAACCAGTTTTATTGGTTTATTTCAAAAATGACAGATCGTATTTCAATTTTATTGGTTTGACGGAACGATAAACGACAAACGGACGCCGATGCGTATGAACTCGCCTTTAGATTTTTTTGACGTTTGTCAAAGTCTTGCCAAATTATAGGTTAGAATTTTGTGTCAACTTTTAGTCAAATACTGCGTTTTGGAAGATGATGCATTTTGATTCGTGTTATTACGTGTGTTTTGTGTCTTTTGAAATCAAGTGGAGGAAAAATCGAGTGAAAATTAACTGTAGACCCAGAGAACAGTTTATGATTAATATTCGCTGCCCAGGCAGAAAGTCTTAAGCTACATTCTAAATCAATTCGCTGGCCGAGTCGTACTTTGGCACGCAAGCTTATCTTATGTACTTCAGTGTACTCATTCACAACAAAATTCGACGCCAGAGTGCAAGTTGAAGTTGGATTGAAAGCTTGCAAGCTGCAAACTTCCACTTCAGCACGGAATTTTCGTTTGACAATTATGACAAATTTGACATTTAAATTTTAATAATTATTTTGTTTGTGTCGTGGTTACAAGCCATTTTCCTGTGAAAAGTAAATAATTATTAAAAGAAAAATGAGCGAAGGACGCTATTCTTATTTTATTAGGACTTGTGGCTTTGCTGTTAAAAAAAACGACAATTATTATTGCAGCTCAATAATTAGCTTGACCGAAAACCAAAGGGTTTACCAAAACCCAAAAAATGGGGTGTCCGACCCATTTTAATGGCGAGAAAAAGTTTTGGGTGCTTAAGACACATTTTAGAAAAAAATCATCAGTAAATGACGTTTTTGTTTCCATTTTTCTAAACATAAAAACTTGGAAAACTTAATTAACAACTGTCTCGGATTTTGACTCTTCCAAAATCAAAACCAACAACTAACCTAAAAAATGTCAGGAGAACGTTTAAACACGCATGCGCAAAATTCGAATTGAAATTTGTTGTGAATGGTTAATTTCGTGCCGACTTTAACGTCGAAGTGCCACTCGGCCAGCGAATTGATTTCGAATGTAGCTCTATACACCAATAAAGTTACCATCAATAAAGTTCGTATACCATCTCGTCGTAGATAAGTGCATCTCGAATATGGACCATACTAAACACATAGTAAAAACTGGAGTAGCTATAAAATATCGACATCACACGATAGGTAAATAATGGATTTTAGTACTGCAGAAAAATAATGTCAAAAGGTTAAAAAAATTAAGATTAAAGTTAATTAATTAACCTTTAAGGTATAAAATTTGGTAAATGTTATTATTAATAAAATAGTTTGTTTTATTTATGTTGTTTTATTTATTCCTGCGGAATATTACAAATTTGGGTATACCTGCTGTTTAGGCCGACGAAAATAAAGCGAGTCGTCAGGCAACCGTTAACGATCATATGCGGCGTTGCCATTTAACACATTAACTTTTTAACGGAATTTAGTGATTGCTTGTTTTAAATTGTTAGAAATTTAATTTATTATTAGACATTTAATTTATATAACAAACGACTACCCATTCGCGGGGCGGGTAAGATTTATAGGGAATAATACAGAATATAATTATAATTAAGCTGAAACAACTATTATAACTTTTAGTTTCATAAGAATTATGGCTTCTACGATTATTGTAAACCCCGATGAAAGGCTTCCCCTATAACTTCTTTGTGGCAAGATAAACAAATAATGAATTTTAACTGGTTGGTTGGTTGGTTTGTTACATAAATATGCATTGATAGGCATACAGTTGTTATTTTTGTCTCTTCCTGTTAAACCGAAAATGGCTATAACTTGTTCATTTCAAAGGGAGGGAACCATCTAGGAGAGATACCGGGTATAAATTGCATGCCTAGTATCATTTAGACTGGTAAATGCATAGCTAACAACATAGCTAACATTTTGTTTGTCCTTAAAAATAGGTATTAACAATTTTAGATATAATACTTCCTGGTACTACTATCGTTTCTGATAGGTAGAGAGCCTATCGAAACATAAATGTCCTCGGTGGAGGTGTTTATGAACATCTTGTCATTATTAACCAAGAAAATTTTGTTAATCCCAATGATCCTCGAATTCACACACAAAATGTTGAAAATTTATGGATGAGAGCTAAAAGAAAATTAAAACGGCAATTTGGCACCTCTCCCAATCTGTTTGGCTCTTATTTACAGGAATTTATGTGGAGAAACAAAATCTCAGGAGAGCCAGAATTTCCAAACTTTTTAAAGTGCATTGTTGAACAATATCCTATGCAATAAAATATTTTCAGAGTAAATCTTGATACAATCTTTAACAACATCAGAGTGAATATTTTTCAGATTTCCCTATTTCCAAACCTATATTCTTAAGTTTGGCAACACAGCGGTCAATATCTGGATCGCAATTTTTCGTCGGCCTAAACTGCAGGATTACCCAAATTTGTATTTGTACATAAGTTATATTGATAAATATAATTATAAATGCGGGAAGTTTCATAAAGCTTGAAAGTAAGAAATAGTTCTTTTTTATATTTTTTTTTGTATGTGGCGTCTTGTTCTTGTTTGTTTTGTATTAACACATACCGTTTTTTAGTAAATAAAATAACTCGATTACATTTTTTCAGTTTTATACAGTTTTTTTTACAATATTTTGAAGTAATCACTTGTCAGTCAAATTTTAAATATATTAATTTCCTGATGCGTTCCAGTTGTACCAACTTATTTCTTTGTAAAATAAAATAAACTACTTTGAAATTAAAATGACAGACACATCTATCACTGTCAAGGATCTTCTCGTTGGACAGACTATAGTTTTATTAGTTTGAAATAATAAACTTAGAATATTTTTGTGCCAAAGATTCAACAGAACTGTTTTATCGTATTTTTTTTCTAGAAAAATTCATGATTAGCTTAAAGAAAATAAAAATTTCACAAATTTATCATTTCAGTCAAATAACTATCAACAGTCAACATGCTTATTTTTTGTTAATACTGACATGTATTGACCATTTCAAATATTTTGAAAACGGTTGCTCGTAGCGTTTTTTACCAAGAGACATTTTTTACGCAGAAAATTAGAGAAATGTATATTTTTTCAACCAATAGTTTTATACAGGTACGGACGAAAAGTTATTGTATTTTGAATAATTTAAAAAAGATGTAGCACCCCCCCAAGTAGGAGACAATTAACATCGAAATCAAACTTCTCATGTCAAAAATACCCAGACACCAATTTTCATCCAAATATGAACTTAGTTCAGAAATTATTTCGATAAAAAACGAAATAAAAATGAAACTTCTACACCCTGTATCTCCGAAACGAAACATTTTAGGACATAAATTTATAAGACTTTTTTTACTTATTTTTATCTGTAGAATATGCTGCCGAAGATTCCGAAGACAATTGGGACCATCCAGTATATTTTAAATCCAAGTTTCAAACTTATTGAGTAAAAAGCCATCAAATGTCGATGTTTGGTGCGATTTTGTAGTCACCCGGTATACAGGGTCCGGTAATAGTGCGTCGGGCATCTGTAGCTCCTAGAATAAAAAACTTGAGAATTTTGTTTAAGTGCAGACCTAAAGTATGTACAATGATGTATTTCAGGAAAATATTTTGACTTCTATAGGGTGGCTCAAAAAATTGTTAGTGGATTGAGATGATTTTTTATAAATGAAACACCCTGTATATTATTGCATTTTTGGCTTCCTTTCACGTCACTTTACATAATCCTAAGATATAAGTTAATATATTTCGATAATTTTAGAGATATTAATTATTTAGAGATATTAATATTAATTATTTGATAAAAAATATGAAAAATATATATTTTTCAACCTCCTGCGCCAAACTTTCTAAAATAAAAAATAATTTTTCTTTGTTTTTTTTTAATGGACCTCCCTGTATATTTTTTTTAATAATGGAGAGTTAAAAAATGAACATTTTTTTGTGTTTAAAGTATTTCAAAATTTTTAATGGTTTCACAGATTCAAGCAGTATTATTTCATATGGCTCTTTCAACAGTAAAATACAAGAGAACATTCATTGGGTGGCTTTGATAAAAATTTACTGTGGAAAATGCCATATGAAATATAAAACCGCGAATATCTGCGAAATCGTTAAAAATTTTGAAATACTCTGAATACAAAAAAAGGTTATTTTTTAATTATCTATTGAAAAAAATAATATACAGGGTGTTCCGAGTATAACGAAGAAGCATTATATTAGAAAGTTTACATTTGAGGGTTGGAACCTTTGGTGTTACACAGCAAAATAAAAACACTAAATCACCACAATACACCAAAACACTTTTACTTTTACACTGGACGCGCGTTTCGCTAACCATGTTAGCATCATCAGCAGATGATTATAAACTAAAGTACAATCTACAAGTTGAGCGTTTATATACTCGCTCAGTGGGCACCGAGTGGGCGTGGCAAAATCTAGCCAACCGAGTCAGAGCCAACTGAGCGTAACAGTTAGATTTCCGCCACTAGAGTAGTAGGAACAAAGAACTTGAAGGAATTGGACCGTTGACTTTGTTCATACTATCTTTACATTTATTAATTCTGATGCTCTCATATGCATCTAATTGCCTGTAATTTGAGACAATTTTAAATTATTAAGATCTATACAATGTTCATTATCAACAATATGTTCGGCAACGCAAGATTTATCCGGTTTACCATATCTTATCTGAGCTAAATGTTCTTTAAATCTAGTTAATATTGATCTTCTAGTTTGCCCAACATATATATGATTACAATCTTTACACGAAATTTCATAAATACCCGACCTTTCCAGTGGAGGTGTTTTATCTTTTGGATTACCTAATAATTGTTGTAATTTATTATTAGCACTATACACAAGTTTATAATTGACATTCTTAAAAATTCCTTTTAGACCACGGGATAACTCTCTATCAAACGGCATCGAAAAATATTTAGACGTATCTTTCTCCACTTGAAAAGTCGAATTTTCAGAAATCATTAACCTATACCTACGTTTTCTAATTAATTTATCAACTAGTGAAGGAGAATATCCATTACACTCAGCTACATTCCTAATGTAATCTCTTTCTATTTCATATCTTTCGTTGGAAAGTGGGAAACTAAGTAATCTATGAACTAAGAAATTTAAACTAGCCATATTATGTTCAACACTATGATGTGATTCATTAGGAATATATCTGCGTGTGGTCGTATTTTTCCTATAGATATCAAATTCCTAATACATCTAGAAATGGTGATCTGTCGTTGTTCCCAATTTCATGCGTAAATTTAATGGAAGGAAAACGATTATTTAACTTAGAAATAAAATTATCTATGGTGTCTGAATGTGTGTCAAAAACAGCAAAAATATCATCCACATACCTAAACCATACTCTTGGAAAATACTCAAACTGATTCTTAGCCTCCACGCCAAACCTGCTCATGAATAAATTAGCCAAAAATGGAGACAATGGATTACCCATTGCTGTACCTTCCCGCTGTTCAAAAAAGTTGTTATTAAATTGAAAACAATTTTGTTTCATACATAACGATGTAAGCTCAATATATTCACTCACAGTTTTATTGTCGAGACCATTTGCGTTCAGTAATTCCTTTAAGTTTATAATCATCTGCTGATGATGCTAACATGGTTAGCGAAACGCGCGTCCAGTGTAAAAGTAAAAGTGTTTTGGTGTATTGTGGCGATTTAGTGTTTTTTTTTATTTTGATTAGAAAGTTTGCCGAAGGATTTTCATTATCCTGTATGATTTACGATTACCATTTTATTTATAGCAATGTAAGTACAGACCATCTAAAGTAAATACCTAATATAGTTTTGATTTCAGAACAGTTCTTGTATTTTTAATATTTTTTTTAGGAAAGGCTGAAAAATATAGATAAATAAATTAATATAATTTTTTTAAATATTTATTAATATCTCTGAAACTATCGAAATATATTTACTCATATTTTAGAATTATGTAAAGTAATCTGAACCCCAGGATGATATCAGGTGAAACACTTACAAAAAACTCTATTTAACAGTTATTTCTTAATTACTTTGTAATCTTGTTACACCCTGTATATTTTATTTTAAAAAACACTATTTTATTAAAAAATAAATAAAATAGATGTTTAATTTTAATTTATATATAGTAAGGATCTAAGACAATATTTTACACTTTTATTAAAACTAATAAATCATTTAATTTTATTAGAAGTTATAAGAAATTTAAAAAAGGCTTTTGCATATCATCATGTGGATGTTTTTGTCTTGAGGAAAATTGCCGAACTGACTATTGGTGTCATTCATTGATTTTTTGAACTCAGTGCCTTTCGATAGAGTTTCAGAGTTTTCAACAATTATTACAGCAGCATCCCTACTTCCACTAGACCTAAACCTCACAGTACTTACAAAAACCAATCTTCTTTTGAAAGGTCCTGTATTAACCCTTTAACGAGTCTTTGTTTCGTGTTTATACTAGCCGATTGAAATTAAACTTTTAAGCGTCCATCAGTTCAGCTTGAATTCCCTGTAACTAATGAAATGCCTTCTATCCACGATTTATTCTATTTGCGAAAATTGTTTAAGGAAAAGCAACTTTTTTTCTATTTTCGATATAAAACAATGGAAAATGATTGCAAATGGGTCTCAACACCTTTCGTTTTATTGTAACTAAGAAAGTTGGGATCCAAAAATTGCATCACGACATCCCACAAAACGGTCAAACTGGTCTTAGATGTTGATTTTAAAACGCCTTTTTTTCTTAAGGGCTTCAAAAAATTCTTGGCAGCTGACTTCAACCTAACCTAACCGGTGAATCGGTGAGAGACTCCTAAAAATTATGTTTTTTTTTTCAACAATTTGGCAACGCCCTGTACAAATAAATATGGGCATGGAAACTACAAATATTCTAGCATCAAAATTGCTTACTACTTTTTGGTAACTATTGGTAACTCAAAAGATCTACATCATTCAATATATCGATATTTGTTAAAAAAATGTTTTGGAAAAATTCAACCGGGGGGGCTAGCGTTGCATTAGCCCCCCCTCCCCCGTTAAAAATGTCCTGTAATTCACTAAGGGTTGTGGTGCTAGCTCTGTAAGTTGGGTGCTAGGTGGGTGCAATACAGTGCTAAAATATTAAAGAGTTTGGACAACGGGGGGGGGGCTACTGTAACGGACCCCCCAAAATGCCATAATATACAGCCATTTAAAAAAGATTATTATCCCGATCCTCTCACACTTTTTTGAGCCACACTGTAGAAGTTAAAATGTTTTTCTAAAATACATCCTAGTACAGTGCGTCTGTCCGTTCTGTAGCTACGGGGTATCCGTGAGAGGGGAAACGATATTCTCTCGATGTTTTTCGTAAAAAATTAGAGGACGCGTCCCATCAATAAAAATTCGACAAATGTGCAAGTAGCCAATAAAATGAGTGGGCGGAGCGATTTGCGGTGTCGTACTCGTCAAGTCGACGTATAAAATATATTGCTGTTTATTTAAATGTTTTTTGTCCGCGTTCCTTTCATAGACACAGATCCAGCAGACGCACTTTACATACTTGGGTTTGCACTTAAACAAAATTCTCAAGTTTTTTATTCTATGAGCTACAGATGCCCGACGCACTGTTGCCGGACCCTGTATTTTTACGTCTTCTTTAATCCTTTTTTGTAAAAAAATATAATGAACTATTTTATTTATTTAGGTCGATGAGGATCGGAAACATGAGATTGAAGCTGCAATTGTTCGCATTATGAAGTCACGGAAGCGCATGGCTCATAACATTTTAGTGACGGAAGTCACTGAACAATTACGCAGCCGCTTTTTGCCATCTCCAGTGATCATAAAGAAGCGTATTGAAGGACTGATCGAGCGTGAATACCTAGCTCGCACGCCAGAAGATCGTAAAGTATACACCTATGTTGCTTGAGGTGACTAAAAATATTTGCAAGACTTCGATCGTGCAATTGTGGTTTTTTACAGTGCGCCTTTTTATGAATAGTGTGTATGGTTAATACAATCTGGAACTCTTCTGAACAAAAAAATGTAAATTTAGTAATTAACAAACTGTACAAATTCACCACAATTTGCGTTCAAGGAACCAATAATGATATATTGCCTTAATTGTTTCAATTACTTTAAACACGTTTTTTGATTTATCTTTCCGACTTTTATTTATTTTCTTGCAGTTGTAAAATACAATGTAGACTCTCAAATCAAAACATGACCATTATAAGTTTGGAGAAGTTGTTTTAATACCATTTAATATATCTCTCTCTTATCACCTCTTATACCGGGTGCGTCTCAAAAGTGGCTCCGTGAAAACCGGATGTTTTTTCAAAAGTGGCTCACCCCTATAACTTGTTTATTTTTTTCAGTTAAACGCTAGTTCAGAGCTAATACAAATAGGGACCATAAAAGTGATTTGACGCGATTGTCTGATAACATTTCTGAAGAAATTGATGGGCAACAGCCCAGCTACGTCGAAACACCGGTTCCTGTTAGAACACCGAAGTTAAGCGACGTAAGGCGATACTAGTGGATAGACGGGTGACCGGTTCGAAACTCTGTATCGTGCTGTTGTCCAATAAAGGCAAAAGTGTAAAATCTATTGACACACGTTGCTCATTCACGCCGATTCGAGGCCGGATGAGATCGGATATCTCGTGAGTAAGAGTTGATTTAGACACTTGCCAAGTCGGTAGGCCATTGACCATGATATGGCCGAGGACCGCGGTTCGGATTCGGCCCCGTCCAGATTAGCCCTGGCAGCAAAAACGAGACGTTAACTGAAATCTTTACTTTACTTTCAGTTAAAAAACGAGATTTGGTATATTAGTATCTGATATAAATTAGGATTGATTGGCGTATTCAATTGTTTTTGGTCACTTCCTGTTTCACCGGAAATGACTACAACTTTTGATTTTTAAATGGCACCCTCGGTATTTTTTTACTTTATTCGAAAGAAAATGACACTCTGAAAAGAATGACATATCATATGTCAACCTTTGACATTTTCGCTTAATAGAAAATCATATTTTAAAATTCAATTCTATGTTAAAAACTAGAGATGAGCAAAACTGCGATTGTGATTTATAAATCGCTGCGACTGTAACCAGCGATTGCGATTTTAATATTTTTAAATTGGTAAGCTGTAAACTGGAGAAGCTCAATCTCAAAATGTTCAATAAAAAACAGAATAAATAGCGGAGTCATTTTTTATATAAAAACTTACAAAGAAACTGTTGGGTGTTTCAATGCCATGTGCCTTTTAAAATTTGTAGTGCTTGTTTTTTATGATATTTTTGCTGCACACATATAGCACTTAAAATTTTCATCAATTACCAAAAAAAAACTCCACAAATAACTTAGTTTCCTTTTTTTAAACATTTTTGATTAGAACAGACCGAATAAATTTAAAAGGGAAATTAAAAATACATAAAATGTTCAAAATATTCCAATGTGCTTTTAGACAGTCTGTAGGTATACTAACGAAAAATTTATTATAAAAAAGGTTGCCGCCAACTTTAATTCCAATAACTCGAAAAAAAACTGTTTATTTTATCTTTTTTTTAAAAACATTTTCTTTATATGTAACTCAAAACGAGCATTTGTTTTGAGTATATGTAACTCTTTTGAGTTACATATACTCAAAAGAAGCCGACGCCGATGGCTGTAATACGACCAGTCCAGTGCAAGTGCAAACTTTCGAACTTTTAGATAAATAAAAGGACAATATCACATTTTATTATATTTGAAATGTCTCTAAAATGAAAAACTGATTGTAAAGGATGTATTTAAATTAACATAGCAGCCGATCCACAACTGTTAGTTAATATTCAGAAAATTATATTATATTATGGATTGTTATAAAAATGTTTATAATAATATAATATAATATAACAAAATATAATAAATAAAAAGGGCTGAAAAAAGTATCCATATTAATAGAGTTTCTTTTCCGTACTCTATGTCTTCTAGTAAATAAAGGATAAAAGTAGATAATTTTTTTATAATTTGAATCCAAAAAACTGTCCTTATGAATCATTTGTAAACAATCTGAATTATACCTGGGAGCAACTGTAACTATAATTAGTCATAACCGAAAACAAGCATTTTTTAACCTTTTCAATCCATAATTATATTATAAATCTAAAACTATTACCAAAATTTAAAACTAATAAATTATATATATTATGCTACATATAAACATAAGCCTATTTTCCACCGCTTCATAAAAATTAATGGGCCCTGATTGCGAATGTGATTTTGCGATCTAGTCTAGGCCGATGTGTTTCGTTCGCCGCTCTTCGTTGGCGTACCCGCTCCCGATGCCGCGCCGGCCGGTGCCAACGAAAATCGCATTCTCGATGCCGCGATGAGCTGCGATTTTCGTTCAGCTCCTCGTTCGCCTGCCCAATGCCATGTTGATGACGCGCCGCCGTCGGCCGGTGCGAACGAGAATCGCATTGCGATTTTCCTTCCCAGCTCTTCGTTCGCCTGCTCATTGCCGTGTCGATGCAACGGCGCCCCGCACAGTGGTCTAAATGTAAAAATTACGGGGACATTAGGTGACAAGTTTGTCTTCACTGAAGATTGATAGTATGTATAATTTTATAAATAGAATAAAGTCCCATCTTACTTGTATATCAGAGTTTTGTATTTGGTGGATCGGAATGCGATAAAATTGAGGACAAAGTAAACAAAAATATAAATGTTCATTTATATAGAATTTGTTCTCGAGTATCTTGAAGTTCTTTTTACTACTTGTGTTGAGATTAGAATATCGTGGTTTGTTTTTTAATTCAGACATATCTGCTCATTTGTTAGGTAAGTTTAGTTACTTATTTCGAAACACGAATATTGATATAATTGATGTCAAAGAAGTATTTACAATTTTATTAAAGTTTAAAGAATGGAAGGCTCAGAAAAAAAAACGACCCTTTTCTTCACTGTCAAACCAAATTTATTTTAAAGCTAGTATATCTGCCTATCGTGTAACAATATACTGAGCTGCTGATAGGTGCAGTCTTGTGAAATTTTTATTTTTTTCCTATTTTGTACAGTTTCGGGCGTGAGTCGAAAACACTTATTTGAGCTTTTGAATGAAAATGGCTGGATGGGAAATGCCACTTCTTTAGTTGTGAGAAAAAAGATGGCCGACTTTGTCATACAACGCTTCCCCACTGCTGACTATGATGACCTAACCAACAAAATATCATGGTTTTCAACTCAAATTGCTTTACGTTGGAAAAGGTGCTACCGAAATAAGAAAGACTTTTTAAAGAAACATATGTAATTTGGCTTAACGAATATGTTTATAAATCTAAGTGCCAAAGCACCTTTCAGCAACATGCAAAAACGCATTCGCGAAAGAACTCAAGACAATTTAGTGCTGTTAGTACTAGAACTAAGAGAAAACGTACACAAGAATTGGTTTCTTAATATGTCCTGCTGAACTTGCGTTTGCTACTCAGACTGGATACACACGAAAAGGAAAGAGAAATGTTGCTTTTGCCATCAAAAAAGCTACGATTTCTAGTCCAGAAGAGTTGGCAAAAATAAAAAATTTACTGTATGTCTGTCCGTTCTGTAGCTACGGGTATCCGTGAGAGGGGAAACGATATTCTCTCGATGTTTTCGTAAAAAATTAGACGACGCGTCCCATCAGTAAAAATTCGACAAATTTGCAAGTAGCCAATAAAATAAGGGGGCGGAGCGATTTGCGGTGACGTACTCGTCAAGTCGACGTATAAAATATATTGTTGTTTATTTAAATGTTTTTTGTCCGCATTCCTTTCATAGACACAGATCCAGCAGACGTACTGTAGAAAGGTTAAACAACGAGATGCGATCATTTTCTCCAGAGGAAGCCTTGATAAACATAACATTTTGTAGATCAGTAAATACATTCAGTTAAAATACCCAAGTAACACAATATCATTGTCAACATTGTTTTAAGTTGTAATATTCACTTGTAAATTCAATAAATAAAATGACAAAATACCATCTTGTTAATATCCTGACGCAATAAAACAAAATAATATTAAGTACAGTTCGTCTGCTGGATCTGTGTCTATGAAAGGAATGCGGACAAAAAACATGTAAACAAACAGCAATATATTTTATACGTCGACTTGACGAGTACGTCACCGCAAATCGCTCCGCCCACTCATTTTATTGGCTACTTGCAAATTTGTCGAATTTTTATTGATGGGATGCGTCGTCTAATTTTTTACGAAAAACATCGAGAGAATATCGTTTCCCCTCTCACGGATACCCCGTAGCCACAGAACGGATAGACGCAGACGCACGGTGGTCTAAATGGAAAAATTACGGGGACACTCAATTTTGTTTTTCAAATAAAGGAAGTAATTGTTATTTATAATGTTTTTATGTAAAATTACACTCATCAAAAATATTTTTTACATTTTTACCTTCCTATTTTATATACAGCGTGTTCAATTAGTGCGATAAAGTCCAGTATCTCGTTTGCTATTAAGAATTTTAAAATAATGCTAATACAAAAGTTATAAGTAATAATAAATTGCTTCTTGTTAAAATATTTTTAATTATAAGGGGTGTGTCAGAAAAGTGCTACAGACCAAACTTTTTAAATAAAACACCTATATATTTTTTAAGATTTCAATTCCTGGTACTTTTTCCAGCATTTTGATATAGGGGTGAATGGTTTATACTGTGTGTATCAAAAGTTACAGCCATTTTTATTTTTGACGCTCTATACAATTTACAGTACAGTACGTCTCACATAGGTCATTTTATGTATTTTAGGAATTAATAAATAAAAAAATTGAATGTCGAAAAAAATATTTTTTTATATTTCATCTTGGAGCTAGGGCCCATAGATATTATTTCTGCAATATTATATTTAATATTAACAGAGGTGGCCATGGCGAGAATGACAATATCAAAGTTTGTTTGAATTATTTCGCATTGTAAAATTACTGTCATTAGATCATAAAGTTTCGAATTTTGTTGTTACAAATAGAAAGTGAGTTTAAAAAGTAGTGTTGTGTTATTGTGTACTATAAGGTAAGATTTATTATTAAAAAAAATAATATGCGTGTAAAAAGCTTGTGACTTGGCGAAAACATACATTGTTTTAATAATAAGAAAAAAATAGTTTTTTTTTCATAACCTTGTATTTAAAAAGGTTTATAATTCAGGATTTATACAGATTTATTTCAAGAACATTTTTTTTCGTATTCACAATCTTTTTATCGATTAATCTATCCTAAATTTAGCTGCCAAGATGTGCCAAGAGAATAAATATATATTGTTTGAGGTACCATGTCAATAGAAAATCTCTTTTGTTTTCTGCTTGGTGTGAAGGCAATTCTTTGAAGGAAAAAGATGCATCTGTTTTGCGATTTGTTCTGAATACGCTAAATTTAGGGCAACATGATGGCGACGAACATTATGATGAAATAGTGAAAATTATTAAAAAAATTAAATTATTATTATTATTACTCTTTGTCTAAATGTGTGGGAGCACGGTCAAATAAGGAACCACTTATCAAAGAGGTTCTTAATTTACTTCGAGGGTGTACTTTACAGGCATCAGAGTTAGGACAAAATGATGAAAATATTAGTCAGGATGATGATGATCATTATTGATAATTGAATATTATTGTTACATAAATTTCTCTAGTAAAATAGTTTTATTATCATTTTATTTATATATTTGTTAAATGTTTTAGGTTGTTTTTTTTTCATTGTTCAAGCTAATTTTTACTTTCAGTTACTAATACAGTACATCTTCTGTAAACCTTCTAAATACTAATAAATTCACTTGCAAAAAAGTAAGGAACTACAGTTTTTGTTTGAATTCGATATAATAAAATGAAAAAAAAATAATATATTTCGTATAAGCATAAAGGGAAACAAAATGTCATTATTCCACGCATTTATTTATTTTCTTACCAAACAAATTATTTTTGTTTTAAAAAATAATTTAAATTTTAAAGGCATTATTTATTACCGCCTAAATTGGCGAAAATGACCTATGTGCGTCGCGGAGATATAGGGAGTGTTGCGTCGAACACACAGTTTCTCTTTTCGATTTTATATTTTGAATATTATTTATTTTAGTTCTATTACAAATCGTCCTTATTCTAATAGAAATATGATATATATGTTGGAGGCAGATGCCGAAAATTAGACATATGGCGATTATAATTAAATATACCTACCTATATCCACAAAGTTACGCGGAAGTGTTTTGATTGCATTGGTTTCAACTTCTATGCGGAGGGTGTTAATCTTTTGTTGTTATATTACACCAAAAAAAGATTAACCCCCTGGCAAGTTTAGTATGGACAAATCACCATATGTCTAATTATTTTGGACATTGGCCGAAATTCGGCATCTGCCTCCAACATATACAGGGTGTTTCAAAACAAATGCGAAAAACTTTAGGGGGTGATTCCTTGTTCAAAATAAAGGGTAGTTTGCTTTATAAACGTTGGGTCATAAGTCAACCATTAGGGAGATATCGCGGTACAAAGATGGCGGAAAAATAATGTTTTTATTTTTTATCTTGAAAACGAAAAGAGATAGACTAATGAAATTTTATGGAAGCATTACTGTTATGAAAACACACTTTCAGGTATTTTTTTTACTTTTTTAAAATGAGTGGAAGGGGTTGAAATAAACTACCCCTATCATTCTTGTTAACGAAATTTAAAGAAAAATCTTATCAAACACATGCAAATGGTTTAATTTGGATAGTTTAGTTTGTTTAGAAACTTTTTTACCTCTTGTGTTTTTTTGATAAAACTCACCGATTGGAAATTAAAAAATAAAATGTAAAGCATTACATGTCAGGACAAAAAACATTTTTAGATTAAGAATCTAGTGGACTGCTGTAATTTAATATAATAAAATAAATATACCACTATTTTGCACAATTTTGCACACCATAAATGATATTTTGCAGACTTACCTAAGAGAAGCCACTGAAGCCAGGGCCGTTTTTTAAACGGGGGGCAAACTTGACCGTTCCCCCCCATTTGTTACGAAATTGATTTATTTCTATGTAGATCGATTCGGCTAATTTTGCACAATTTTGCACACCTGTTTTTGAATTTTGCACACCCTTCTGACGAAAGTTATAAGCGGTTGAAAATTTGAAATCCCCCATCTGTAACTAAATTGAATTTTGTGTATATCAAACGAATCGGCTAATTTTGCACAGCTATTTTCGAATATTGCACACTCTCCTTACAAAAGTTATAAGAGTTTGAATATTTGAAATTTGTCCCATTGTGTGTGAAATGTCCCATTCAAAAATACATAAGTATCAATCCTATTTCGAAAATGATAGATCTCAGCGACGTGAAAAACTGCACGGAACTTAGATTTTAAGTTAGAAGATCACCTTTTCGATAATTTATAGCTTGCATAGAAGAACATTTATGAAACTAAAGATTCTACACACAGATTTATCCTAGCCCTCTTACTTCCTGAAATAACTGGCAGATTTGAAAATTTTGCATTTTTCGACAACCCTCATATATCGGTTATCCTATAACTTATCGAAAAGGTGAAGTCTGGGTTAGAAGTGTCTAGTCCTAGCCGTCAACTATTAAGCTTGACCAATCAGGTTGGTTAGCGTGGTTATTTGGAGTGTGTTAATTCATTTGTGTTTGTCAAAAACTCTAACGTGATTGGTCGGGCTTAACAGTTGCCTGCTAGGGCTAGACACAAGTGTCTAGGTTCCATACAGTTTTCCACGTCGCTGAGATATATCATTTTCAAATATGACTCATACTTATGTTTTTTAAATGGGACAATTCACACACAATGGGACAAATTTCAAATATTCAAACCCTTATAACTTTTGTCAGGAGAGTGTGCAAAATTCGAAAGTAGCTGGGAAAAATTGTGCAAAATTAGCCGATTCGTTTGATATAAACAAAAGTCAATTTCGTAGCAAATGGGAGGCAAATTGCAAATTTTCAAACCCTCATAACTTTCGTCAGGAAGGTGTGCAAAATTCTAAAATAGGTGTGCAAAATTAGCCGATTTATAAAATTAAACGAAAATAATAATAAATTTGAATAAACAATATTTGGGCGATATAATTCCGGAAAAAGCCGAACCGCTCCGAAATTTTCAAAAGTTTTGGGTCGCGACCGTTGCAAGAATAGCGCCAAATAGTGTTTACATTGTCCTTATGGGCACTTTCCAATCTAAACTTGTTTCATTTATCTATGACACAATTCAATTTTGTGGCAGATGGGGGGGAAATTTCAAATTTTCAACCCCTTATAACTTTCGTCAGGAGGGTGTGCAAAATTTAAAAATAGGTGTGCAAAATTAGCCAAATCGATGTACATAGAAATAAATCAATTTCGTCACAAATGGGGGGGGGGGACAGTCAAGTTTGCCCCCCGTTTAAAAAACGGCTCTAGTTTCTCTTATAAATAAATAAATGCCTTTATTGTCAAAAAAAATTTCAATTTGTAGACAAAGGTAAACTAACAAAGTAGAAAAAAAACAAGGAAAAATAAGTGTGCAAAATATAATTTATGGTGTGCAAAATGGTATATATATAGTGGTATATCTCTTTTTGAATTTCCTCTAGTACGGGGGGGCAAACTAGACCGACCTCGTTTTTTTTGTATGGGATGTATTGCTTAATAAAATTTTAACCATCCAGTATACATATATTATTGATATTAATATCACATTAAGTTTGATGCTTAAGACAAACTCTTCATGAACATAAAATATATATCTATTTTAATTTAAAAGATTTAAATTAAATTTAGAAATATATGAGTTTATAAATTGACTAATTAACTAGATAAATAATTATATTAACTACAATTTCTATATTTTATTCTATATTTCGCAATTATGATAACGATGGGGATAAATTTTGATGTAATACGTTATTGCTATATTTAGGTTTATCTATATTATCTGCATTTTGTAATTTTTCATCAGCCAGCAGTCGTTCTTTCCGCTGCTCTTCTATAGACTCTACAACATTATTTATTAAACTTATATCATATAAAGATTTTATTCAAAACGTATTTGATTTTATTAATACTCACTGTTATAGGGTGTATATTTGTCTGATAAAATATTTTCTAAATTATATCCTATGAATCCTATAATTCCAGCGAATGGTAAAGTTATATAGGGTACATATCTGTAAGATCCCCGCACTAATGTGTAAAGTATAGGCCACATTGCTTTAATACCAGAACTTGTTTGTTGATAATTTTAATATAAATCTTTCGGTCCATCCATCAATCAAGCGAAAAAGATAATATTTTCGTAGCGGTAGGTTAGGTCATTTTTCATAATTTTTTTTTCGCTTATGGAGTTCAGTGTTGCCAACTGTTCAGCGCATATCCTGCTGCGCTCCCTGCTCGTCAAGAAATAGTTACAGGTGATAATCGATACTGTGATCGATACCGTGATACATGCCGTGATACCGTGTCGATACGAAACAAATAGGCGCTGTGCCGCCGCTCCGGCCTCTATTTACCAAGTATTTACCCACGGCACCCCACGGCACGGCGCGGCGGCACAGCGCCTATTTGTTTCGTATCGACACGGTATCACGGCATGTATCACGGTATCGATTATCACCTGTAACTATCCTGTAACTATTTCTTGACGACGAGGATAGACAATGGCGCCCATCTAGATTAGGAGTGTAAGGAATCTCTACACTCCATCATTAGTAATGCACGAACGTACTAATTACACGCATTTTCCTTAAGCACAGATGCGCACTAGTCCAACGAATAAAGAATAAAACTAGTTGAAGCTCAATCTCTCTATCTCTATATCTCTGAAAAAAAAACCTACGACAAGCTATTTTTTTATGGATCTCAGTGGTGTCTTACTTGGTGATGTCTTCTTTTTATTCTTCATCTAAGGTATCACCACAGATAACATTATTATTATGTTATCTGTGGTATCATAGTACTTGTTTATGCTGTGATGATGCTGTGGTTTAATGTCAGATGAAGGTAAACACTTATGGTAAACACTCGTGAACACTTTCGATCTCTTTCGATCTATTTATTTTATGCGTAAAACACTCGTAAAAATAACAACTCGTAATCAAAACTAAATAAACCAGAGAAATCATCCACATTTCTGTGAAAAAAGTTTTGTTCGGGCAAGATCTTAATACATATATTTTTTATAAGATGCTTATGAAATTAACGATATATGTGTATTAATTATATCAGTAAAGTGCATTCAGGAAAACACCTCCAATTATTTTAGAATGCAAAGTCCAGAAGTTTGGAATTTTAAGGAACCCTCAACATTTCTTCAAATTAAAGAATTCAATAAGTTTCCTAAAACTTTATTAGAAGAATTCTTTTGTAACCATCTTGTACTGAATTCCATACGTGCCCATTTTCGAAAAAATACTAAATTCGTATTAATTTCAGATAACTTTAATTGTACCAGATTGTTTAAAAATCCCACCAAAGCTAGTTCAGTCTCTCATTGATGATTGTGAATATTATAAAATTACTGGTGTAAACCTTTCTCATTTACTTGATCCCCAATTTTTTGACAACTTTATCAGGCAAGGTAGTTAAATTAGCTAACATTTATGTGATTTATATTTTATTGTATTGAAAGTGGAAATATAAATGTATTTTAGGAAAATTAACAGCCCTAAGCATTGGTACTAGAATTGATTGTGATAATTGTTTTGCAATTACACCAACAGGAACCTTAATTTTAATATTGAATAAAGATACATATCAAAGTCTAGGACTCGAAGGAAGTGCTTCATATTTTTCACAAAAAAATAAAGATAGATATAGTAAGTATATCTCTTCTGCAGGTTTAGTAAATAGTAAATTTTCTGTTACAATGGTTTAAGATTACAGTTAATTCTTAAGAGTGCTAATTTTCTTATAATATAAATGCAGATTTATGTTATATATATATATATATATGATGTTTATTGGCTGTTTTTAAAAACAATTTAAAGAATTTACTATGAAAAATTGTTTTAGAAAATGCCAAAATTTAAAGATGTTCCAACTTTGACAACTCTTGCTCTGAAAAGTATTGGTTGCCTGGTTGTTGAAATGAAACCAATAATTATTTCAAGAGTAAAAATGCAGATGGATCAACCAAAAATAATTAAAAATCTGCAAAAAAGTATTGATATTCTTAATGATATTTTGGTCTCGTATGTTCCTTATCATATGTATGAAATAATGGCTGTGGAAGTGTTAAAAGCTGTCAAAACTTTAATAGACAAAACTAAGAAATTTTATTATCCTCATATTTCAATGTCTCATTTTTTAATGGAAATGAATGTTGCAGTTAGTCTTACAGAAGTTGTTCTTAATTCTCGACTTAGAAGTATAGATTTTTCAGAATGGCCGAAGATTATGAGGTGTGTTTTATATAAAAATTTAGAGAAAATGACTGGATTGGAAAATCTCAATTTAGGATCTTGCACTGGTGGTTGGAAAAATACAGAATTTGACAAAAATATTTTGGACGGAATTAGAAATATGAAAAACTTGCGACATATTTGTTTATGTTTTGATTGCAGTGATTTAATTATTCAGACACTATCTGAGAATTGCCCCAATCTCCAGTCTATTGATGTAACTTCTTCACGTTCTGTAACTGATCGAAGTATACCATATTTACTGAATTGTAAGAACTTGAAAGTTCTTCAGCTACATGGAACATCAATATTATATCCCGGTCTTGTAACATTAATATCAGGTTTACCTAAGCTACAGGATATTGGACGATGTGATAAATTTGGACACATCGTAAAATATATTCGTCAAAATCTGCCATATGTTAAATCTTTTGGACTTAAAAAAATTCAGACTAGAGATTTATGTACTGAGCATTTGAACATCATTGTTGCAATGTTTCCAAAGCTTGAATATGTCTCGATTTTTCATGATATGCAAGTAGCTGATTTGACAATTCTGGTTTCTCTAGATTGTTTAAGAGAACTTAAACTACTGTCATTTGCTTTTTACAGTCATTATTTAAAGCAATTGATTGAAATAAGAGGCTCAAATTTAACTACTCTTCATTTAGAACATGCTGAAGAGATGGATTTTAATGCTCTGCTTCATATAGGCCAATATTGCCCGCATCTAAAAAATCTGGTTCTTTATAACTGTGACTTCACTTATAACATGAACTTACCTACAAATAATTTACAGTCTGGATCATACTTCCGACAGTTGGAGCATATTTTCTGGGTGGTCGATTGTGCAATTAACCCACTAGACTTTGTTTTAACCCACGCAGTTAATATAAAATATGTGCATTTGGGATCATCAACTGGAATAACACATGCAAGCATTGTCAATATATTAAGATCTAACCCTATGAAATACTTAGAAGAATTAAGAGTTCTATATAGTAGTGATATGAGCATGAGAACCGTTGAATTACTCTTAGCAAGTTGTCCTAACTTAAAGGTTTTGTCAGAATTAGAGAGTTGGCAAGGGATTACAATGGAGGAATTAAAAGTTTTTAAAAATCATATTAGTAATAGCAACTTTAATTTGGATATTCGCCCTACATTATCTTTTTCAAGTTAATCTTTATTTTGTCAGAGTTGCAAATAAAAAGTAATTAAACATGTGATCATATTTATGCCATTTTATTTATTACGTACATTAAGGACTAATGAACTAAAATAAGTATCTCTTAACACACGGATACCTAAATAGATTCCCTCCTCTACCATAATAATAATAATATAGTAACCACTGCTGAAGAGTCCGGGTTCGATTCCAGCCTGTTTGGTTTTATTTATTTAAAATATAAATATTTATTTGTCTAAATAGAGCAACCATCAATTTGCCACCACAAGAAAGGTAATGACCAACCACGTCTAGTATACCATACTGGCAAGCGAGACCCTGGGTTGGCGTTTACGTGTGTAGGAGTGAATCGCTATGGCGATTTCGTATCAGCCTTGTATATGAATTTTTAAAGTAGCTCAACCTAAGACGTTTATGCATGTAAAGCACCAGATGGCGGGGCGTATTTCACAGTCTTTTGCTACAGAAAAATATTTTTTGTTTCTCTGATTTTTAAAGGACCAATAAAAAAAGAGAAAATAAAAATTGATAATTTTCGGACTGTGCCAATTGGTTACTAATCGACCAGATACTTTTTGTCTATTAGATATACTATAAAAGCTGGTAATTATACAATTCGACCATTGTAAATACCCGACAAATTCCGGAAGGCCGACGAGGCCGATGTCTTGTACTGATAAGAAAAAAAAAGGTTTGTTTAGATAATTTTCGAGATATTTTTTCTTTCTGAATGCACATTTTTAAAGTATTTTATATTCTTTGTCCGCTTGATCTTTTATACAGGTCGCACGTATCGAAGTTCTGTTTCTTCTAGCTTTAAAAAATGTTTTTATTTCTTTGTTGTAGTGGTTGTAGTGTATTTTTTTTTATTACGTTTAATTATAACGTTTAGTGTAGAATACCAGAAATACTTACTTAGTAGTAGTGTTTTTATAGTTCATTTTGCAGTTAAGTAGTAGGTGAAGGGATAATTTGGATATTTTTTCTTTTTGTTTGATTAATTAGTAAGTTTGATAATTTTTTCAGTGTAGAATACAAGAAGTAGCTGTGTAGTGTTTTTATAAGAGATTATATTCGTTAATATTGTAGATGAGTAGTAGGTGAAGGTATTTGGGTATTTTTTCTTTTTGTTTTTCTTCTAATTGTAATAATTCTATTAAGTATTGTGATAGATACACTATATCTTCCTTCAACTTCGGTGAAAAGTGCGTTATCATATAATTTTGACTTTCTGGTAGTAGAATATACGAAAAAAAATCTGATAAAATTTATTTTAAATTAAATTAATGGAGGATTAATCAAATTAATCTAGTCAAATAATAATAATAGTTAGTTTCTAAATACTATACAGGGTGAGTTTCCTACGATGTTCTCTATGGGTATCTCGGAAACTACTGGAGTTAGAGAGTCGGTTAAATAGGCAAAGAATTGCAGTTTTGTGGGGTCATAAATATGCGCCTTTCATATTTTTGAAATAGGTCATAGAATCACCAGGTATACGTTGCTAGTAACGTTAAACAATTAAAATATTATTATATACAGGGTGAGTTTCCTACGATGTTCTCTATGGGTATCTCGGAAACTACTGGAGATAGAGAGTCGGTTAAATGGGGAAAGCATTGCAGTTTTGTGGGGTCATAAATATGCGCCTTTCGAATTTTTCGGAGAAGTTCAAGGCTTATTAGATACTTCGAAAAAAACAAATTTTGGCTATTTTAAAACTTGTCTCTAATTCCATTATAATCTACCGTATGATCAAATAAACACGGCGTCAACGATGGCTATGAAATGAAGATCGATGTCATTTTATACGTAAAATCATATGGAAAATAGCATCGATCGTAATTTCATAGCCATCGCTGATGCCGTTTTTATTCGATCATACGGTATTTTAGACAAAAAGTTTTCAGATAAAAGTTGTAGATGTTCACATCCCTAATGAGTTTGTGTTTTCTGTTTTTTTCTCTAAAGCCTGTCATTTTTGACATATGACACAAACTTATGTTTTTTTTAATGGAAACCATAGTTGGCCATGACATAACCTTGAGCCATGACTTCATAAAAAGCGCCATTTTTTAAGCTTTTCAGCGATATAGGTATTATATGTTTTTTTCGAAAAATTACAAGTTATAGCCGATTCTTTTCTTTCTTGACTAATTTCCATACCAATAATACCATGCCAATTAGTTGGCATCAAAAATGTAAAAAGTTTTGTTTTCAAAAAAAAAAAAATATCGTAAAATTCGTAAAGCACTCAGTTTAGAATAAAATAATCTAAGAATGAAATGATTCTTTTATAAACCTGCATTAAATCAAATTAAAATATGTATGTAACTTTTTTTAAATTTTAATTAACAGCAATTAGCATTATCATAAATTATAAATAATGTACCAACATATCGAAATAATAATTTATAATTTCTTTGTTAATACGGTTTAGAATTCTTAAAATAACAGGCAAAAATAATCCACAATTTACAATAAAATAAAAGTTTCATTTAAATTTCTTAATCAGCTGATCACTATTAAAGTTCACAGAAACCCGGGCTATATTATTACATTACTCTGAGGAAAATAACGAAAATAATCGCTATTTTTGACTCCGCCCCGAAAAGTTCACGATTTGTCCTCCAGTTGGCAGCACATTTTGTCTGGTCGGTTGAGCAACTTTAAGAATACATAAACTAGGGTATTAGTTTTGTTTTGTTTCTTTAGTATGTCGGAGAGAGCCAAAATATGAAGTATTTGTTACATAACCACTTAAGCCCACTCTAGATCGATTTCATGCGCTTGGGAAAATACTTGCTCTTCTTTATACAGTACATCTTATTTAATTGAGCGCGCATTAACCGTACTCTTCGCACACACGAAAATCGGCACCCAAGGTTAGAAATGCTGAACCTAGTTTATAATGTGCGTATTCAGGGACGGTCAGTGGCTGAGTAAAGCCTTGGTTTCCTACAAAGCCGTAGCGCTAAAGTGCGGCCTTTTTTACCAACGAGTAGTACGGCCACTTTAACGGTGAATATTGTTGTAAAGTAACATTAAAGACGGCGCATTAAAATGCTTCGGCTGTTCGCTTTGAATCAGTTCAAATCATAGAGAAATATAAATTAAATAAATAATGTTACATTTATTTAATACTGTTTATTATACAGGGTTGATCACCACATACGACACGGAGTATTGTAGCTAAACGATTAGATTTTTACAAATTGTAAGTTTTGGGTTAGTTGAAGGACTATTAGAGCTACAATTTAAAAATATGTTTACAAGATACAGAGTGTCCCAAATAAATAAAAAATATCAAAGTAGTATTTTTTAAATGGAACACCCTGTATATTATTTCATTTTTAATTTTTACGATTAAAATAAAGGTAGATTTGATTAAGGTTTATCATACTTAAACCTTGCCGTTTTTGAAATATTTTCAATTTTGTGAAATTGCAGTAAAAATTTTAAGGCTTCATTTCTCCAGGGGTATCAAAGTTTTTAATACTAAATATTTACTGTAGTTTATTTATTGATCAGTTATTGTGTTGCAATAATATAAATGATACTACCTCATACAGAGTGTCTAATTATTTACTTCAAATAATTTCTAGTTTTAAACGGCAATAACTTGTTTAATTTAAATGGAAAACCCTGTATATTTTAGGAGAATCAGATGCACAATTTAATTGTCTATCAAATTGTATTACTCTATTTTTTACCTATCCTTTTTTTTTACCGTTTTCGTAGAAAATGAATTTACTTATAATTTAGACCTCCTTTATACCAATGGAGTATTGACATTTTAGATTGTTTTTTAGCAAAAAATGTACAAAATATACAGGTGCTAAAAATAATAATATTACTAGCCCATTTATATACAAAAAGAAAACTATTTAAATCTTTATAAAAGAGTATACCATTAATTAAATATAGCACCATTATTTCCGCCCAAATATTAATTAATTACATACTTAATTGTGTTAGTTAATCAATTATTCCAAATAAATGTGGATTTGAATCAGTAATAAGTTATAAATATGAACGTCTCTGTTGTTATAAATAAATAAGCATTTGTCAAAAAATGAAATAACATTTTTAAGGTGTTGCTTTTTACCACATTGTCTAATACACATACAAAATTCAGTTTTTTAGTATTTGGAGCAATATTAATCAACGCAAACAGTCAATTATTAATGTTTATTAGTTTGAATACTAGAATCATGTTAATTGGTCTTTTAACAAATATTTAAACAGTTTTTTTTATTTTTTTTAATGAAATAAACGAACTATATCGACAATATTAGTATCTGTACTCTTTAAAAACGTGTTACATCTTTAAAAATAATCTAAAATGTCAATATTCGTATAAGTATAGGTATATTGATAAATGGGGTGTAAATTATAAAAAACCGCATTTTCTACGAAAACTTCAAGAAATAGGTAAAAAATGGTATAATACAATTAGATAGACAATTAAATTGTGCATCTGATTCTCATAAAATATACAGGGTATTCCATTTAAATTAAACAAGTTATTACCGTTAAAAGGTAGCAATTATTTAAAAAGAATTTTTAGACACTCTGTATATGGCAGAATAATTTTTATTATTGAAACACAAACTTTGGTAAATAGAAATACTTCAGGATAATATTTGGTTTTAAAAACTTAAATACGCCAAGAGAAATGAATCATTATAATTATTACTGTATTTTGACAAAAACCTAAGTATTTCAAAGACGGTAAGATTAAAATGCGGTAAACCTGAATCAAATTTACCTTTATTTTAATCGTAGAAACCAAAAATGTAATAATACACAGGGTCTTTCATTTAAAAAAATGCAACTTTGATATTTTTTATTTATTTGGGACACTCTGTATCTTGTAAAAATATTTTTAAATTGTAGCTCTAATAGTCCTTCAACAAACCCAAAACTCACAATTTGCAAAAATCTAATCGTTTAACTACAATACTCCGTGTCGTATGTGGTGAACAACCCTGTATAATATTTATTTTAGTTTCTCTATGGTTCAAATCAAGTATTGTCCACCGTCAAAAAACGTGCTTGCAGTAACCGACCGTACAGACCGGCCGCGCCGCTTCAGAAAATACGCTGTGGTTTTTTTTCGAGCCGAACGCTTCAGGGTGCATCCACACTATCGTAAAAACGGCGTTACGATTTTGAATCGATTTCCAGTAATTCTATTGGCTGAAATTTTTGACAGATGAATTTGACAAATAAAATTTCTGACAGATGAATTTTTCAGCCAATAGAATTACTGGAAATCTATTCAACGTCATTACGCCGTTACGCCGTTTTTAGGATAGTGTGGATGCACCCTCTGAGGAACACACACCGATATGTAAGTACATACGTTTTTTAGCGGCGTAAAGCTTGATTTGCATGCATCCGTTGTCCGACGATACGATATTAATTTTATTGGTTGAATTTAAAGGCTTCGATTGGTTAACCGTTCATCGTTATCAACGTATCGTCGGATAACGGATGCATGAAAATCAACCTTAACTGGCCGTTAAATTACGGCCGCACTTTAAGCGTTATCGCTTTGTAGGAAACCAAGGCCTTAAGCCACTTCCCTGAACGGTTTATTTTTACATACAAAAATAGTCAGCCGCTGAGCAAAATTCTCAGCGGTTAGTCAGCCGCTGTGTTCCTTCAACGCGCTATCTAAGGTCCGCATGTACTATAGTTAGACCGAGATGCAGCGCCACGCGGCGATTTCGCAAGTATGTTACTAGTCTAATTGTAGTTGCGTGATGCAATTCATGATGAAATATTCACTGACTAGATAGAAGCGATTGCGAATATCAACCTTCGGCTTTAACTTAGATATACGTAATTGTATGTACAGGGTGTCCCATTTTCTTGTGTTTTACAGGGTATCTCGCTTAAGGGTATTGCTACTTTTTTATGAAACTAAAGATGCTACACACATATTTGTCTTAGCCCTCTTAGTTCCTGAAATACAGGGCGAAATTGAAATATTGCATTTTTCGACCCCCTTCATATCTCGGTTATCTTATAACTTATCGAAAAGGCGAAAAATGTGCGCAGTAGACATTTTCACGTAGAATCCAGTGGCGTAACTAGTTTTTCGTTGGGAGCCATTCTCAAATATAACCAAACTTATGTTTTTTTTAAATGAGACACCCTGTATATTATTATTTTTTATTAAATCTCCTTTTTCATGAGCTTTCTAAAAATATAATATACCGTAGACTTATTTTCATAAATATGGTAATATATTTTTAGAAAGCTCATGACAAAGCAAATATAATAAAAAATAATATACAGGGTGTCCCATTTAAAAAAAAACAAAAGTGTAGGTTATATTTCGAGAATGACAGCTCCCAACGAAAAACTCGTTACTTTTCGATAATTTATAAGATAATCGAGATATGAAGGGGGTCGAAAAATTCAACATTTTCAATTTCGCCCTGTATTTCAGGAACTAAAAGGGCTAGGACAAATCTGTGTGTAGCATCTTTGTTTCATAAAAAAGTAGCAAAGTTAAAACCGCATCTTTGTATCTCTACCCATAAGCGAGATATCCTGTAAAACACACGAAAATGAAAAGTGAAACCTAAAAAACAGAAATAAAAGCAAGTGTTTTAAGGAGTGGTAGATCTGACCAAAAGAAACATATTTTCTCTTTACCATTTTTAAAATAAATTGAAAATAACCGAGTTATTTAACTTTGAAAATTTTAAAAATAATGGCAAATAATTGGTCGAATTAATAAATTTTAAAAATATGATATATAATGGCAACATTTTGAGAGCCGCCGGCAGCAATCGATAATCAACCGCAAATACCAAGCAATTACCAGAATCTCAGCTTGTTTGACACACTCAATGTTGACACATCGACTGGAAAGATTTAAAAACGACTTGAAAAATTCAGATTTTAAGTAAAAAACTTACCTAACATAGTGAATGGGACTCCGATAAATAACGGATCGATGTAACAGTATATCACCAGAGAGTAACAATACAGGGTGTCCCAGGCTGAGCGTGCATTAGAAGTTTCTAGAGAACTACAATATCTAGCTCGGGGATTTTTTGCACATCATAGTTTCACAACGAGATCTATTAAAAATATTTTCAATATGGCGGCACTTCCGGAAATACCGGAAATTGACAGGAACTTTCTTATTTTAAATGGATGCCCCATTTTTTATTATGTACTGAAATTCTATGTAAAATTTTATAAATTTTGTAGTACTTAACAAGTAGCCTATGACTTTAAACGTCGAGTGAGGTAAAACAATAGATCTGGCCATGTCATATTGTGACGCTTTGTTCAAAAAGCAGCATCATTTTCGAGCCAACTTTGCGCTGTTTTTTTTCGATCATACGGAATATTATTAATAATGTCAACTATTAGATATCACTAAAGAGCGAAAATACGAGATATTTTTATAAATACACTTTTTAAACCCTTAAGCAGGCAGTATTTATACTATGGGAAATTCAAATAATTCGTTTTCTGACAGATGGAAATAAATTGTCTGACCGTTTGACACTTAATGTCAAAGGTAGCTAGATAAAATCAAGAAAAATATAGGTTTTCAAACTCAACCTTAAATAACTTAAAAACGATTTTTTTAGGTATAGGAACATGTATAGTTAAGAAGTAACGAATTGAAAAACCGTTTCTTTAGTGAAATAAAAAAAGTGGGTTTCCATTTGAACAAAATGATTTATGATAATTTTTTAATCACTCAATTCCATGACAGCTACTGCCATTATTATATGACATTTGAACAATTTAATTTTTGAAATAGATAGCCACATGTCTTCTCTTTATGTCACAGTGGCTGTGGTAATGACTAAATTTAACTTTTAGGTTATACAAATTTTTTTGACAGGTGGTTTTTTTCGTCGGAAAATTTTAAATAATTTTTTTCTCAAAAACGGTTAATGTTAGACATAGAGTGTTTGACATTAATATTCATAGAATTTTACAGATAATTTAAGTATGTAATAAAAAATGGAGGCACCCATTTAAAATAAGAAAGTTGCTGTTAACTTCCGGTATTTCCGGAAGTGCCGCCATATTGAAAATATTTTTAATCGATAGATCTCGTTGTAAAACAATGATGTGCAAAAAATCTCCGATCTAGATATTGTGGTTCTCTAGAAACTTCTAATGCACGCTCAGCCTGGGACACCCTGTATATCACCAGACACTTACACGAGTATTTGGCACAAAATACATTCATATGCCATCTGAATTATTTAGTATTATTTTTTGAGAATTTAAACTCCTCTGTTTTTCTATCTCACACTCTTGTTTTTGTGAATAACCAAAACATTTTTGTGTAAGCACCAAAATAATTGATATTTCGATTTGAATAATGAAAGTATTTTTACAGGCTTACCTTACATTTGTCTATTTTTTTAGTTTTTTTTAGAAGCTTACTGTTTTGAGTAAAATCTCAAATGATTGGATAACTTAAAAATTTCCATCAGCTGATCTGTTTTTCCGTCTCCCGCGTTTTGACGCGTTCCAGTGTGCGTACTCACAAGGGAAATAATTTTGCATTCGAGTCTTTTCAGTTGGCTTTTTGACTAGGAACTAGTGATACGTATCACTGGTAGAATTGTATTTTTAAAGGTAAATTAGGCAAATCGATTTTCATAAAGGAATATGATAATTTTTTATTTATAGTCTTCCCTCACTAGAGACAGATGGACGAAATGCCGTTCTATCAAAGATTTAATATAATTGAGGGGTGTAGAGGCAAAACCGGCAATCTCCACTTTTTAACAAAAGTGACAATCTCCAATTTTTAAATTCTAATTACCTAAATATATAAAAAGATCAGGGTTTTTTCACCACATAACTAATATACACATCAGAATAAATAAGAATTATCAAAAGTATTAGTAATTTGTCTCTTCTGAAAAAATATGATGAGTAGAGATACTCGGTGTTTTGCTTCTAAAACCCTCAATTGAGGAGTACGTAAAATGTTTCCCTTTATATTTTGTAATACTGAAAAAATGATCTTGTCTTTTATTAAATCTGGAAAAAGATGGTAAAATTCTCCAAACTTCTTTCTTTTTTGTTAATCGTATGAGTCCAAACTTTTCCTCACCCCTCTTCCTCTTCCTCTGTTAGAAGAGCACAAAAATACGCTTTCGTCCGTACTTGAACTCATTGCTTTAAAAACTAAACTACAGTAAGTAAAAAACACTTCGACTATAACTAAATAGCGTTGCCGCGTTTCAAAAGCGCGCTATAGTGGGCGCAGTTCCTTCGCAGCCGGAAAAAATTCTCTTCCCAGCGCCGCGCCGCGCAGCGGTCTAGTGGGCGACAACCTTTAAACTCCTCTGTTTTTCTATCTCACACTCTTGTTTTTGTGAATAACCAAAACATTTTTGTGTAAGCACCAAAATAATTGATATTTCGATTTGAATAATGAAAGTATTTTTACAGGCTTACCTTACATTTGTCTATTTTTTTAGTTTTTTTTAGAAGCTTACTGTTTTGAGTAAAATCTCAAATGATTGGATAACTTAAAAATTTCCATCAGCTGATCTGGTTAAATGTAGGTCAAGCGTTGATAATTTAGATATCTAATAGAGGGCGCTGATTCTGAACTATTGAAAATTTGCTATTTGTGCATTACTTAGTTTCATTATTTTAGTTTACAAAACTGTAAAAAAGGTATTTAACATATACTTAGTAGTAATCTACAGTGAATAAAATTAATTTAAGTATTTTTTTGTAGTAATTTAAATATGTGAACTTATAAACATACAGAATGTGGATAACGTAGGGGGGGCAACATTGCATTTTCTAAGCACTATAAACAAATTTATGGAAACTGAACAAGCGGCACGCAAAAGTTTTTCAATATTTTCCGGAAAATGTCAAGAAAAATATATAAAATTTTCAACATTTTTTTTCGCAAAAAAAATCATGGGCGTGTTTCTGGGGTCGAACTATACTACCAGTTAAAATACTTGCACTTATTTCTGGGACACCTTCTATTATGTAGTCTGTCCAACGAGGGAAGGTATGATAGTTTCAGTTGTCATACCTTGATTTAAAGAGGGATTGTATTTTCAGTTTTTTTTGGATGTCCTCTGTCAAAATCATCCCTTCCTTCGCTGAACAGACCTTGGTCTTACCTATTTATTTTCCTAAACAATCCCCAAAATTATTTTGACTTATAACATAATCATAGTTAATTTATATTGTGATCGAAATTCACACTATTTAGTACATTTTTTAGTTATTAAAATAGACCTAAGAAATAGCAAACTACAACCTGGCCAACGAAGTTTCAAACGGATTAAGGCAGCTTTAGATTCTTTAGAAAAATTCTCTTTAATATTATCCTGGCTGCCCCCAGAAGATACAATTTGTCCTTCATCTGTAGCAAAATTTTTTAACGATCTTAATTACAACGTTAAAGTGTGCAAGAACAATTTTAAAACACACGTTTTATATTCTATCAACAGTCCGATAATATTGAAAGAGGACATATCAGAAAATGAGATTATAGATTTTGCTGAGTGGTTAGGAATGGTATCTATAGACGGAGATTTTTTGGGATCTTTTGACAACTATGTTAATACTTATGAAGCTCCAGAACCTTCTATAGTTTTAAGTCAATTGCGATTTTTGCAATGGCGAGGATTTTTCTTACCTGAACATATTGAAAAATTAACATCTTTTTTGAGGTAAGTTATCAATTTTGTATAGGCTTGGTGCATTCTCCGCCGGTGCTGCCACCATCGGAGAATATCGTAAACAACTAGTATATACAAATACACGGGTTTAAATAGCGAGTATACGAAAAATTTATTATATTATTGTTCTAAAAGTGTTAGGAAGTATAATTTTTGAAAATTCTAAAAATAAAAAAGTAAATATTTTGATATCTTCAGAAGGTCTTACTTGTATTATAATTGATCATTCAACTATATATATAAAAAAACTTTTTATACGAGTTCAACTACGGCAGCAAGCATAGTTTTAATCACCGGTTTTGATGGTGGGATCATAATTGGGGCTATTTCGGCTATCACGAATTTTTTTTGAAGGTACAGTACTGGCCAAAAGTGGAGAAACTTTTAATATTTTTACTATGTCAAAATACAGTTTACTCTCTGCAGAATAGGATATCAAGAAAATATTTCTCATTTAATCTGCTTTGTATAGCCATATAAAAACTGCTTATTTTGTGAATAAATTTGCAGACAAAAAATTATTTTCAAATTCCAGCGGACATAAGTGGAGAAACCTTATCTTCTTCTTAACATTCTGTGAGATATTCTCTTGTTAAAGCGTCTAGATCGTGGTATTGGGTTCACAGAGCGTTAAAAATATGTCGCGCGGAATAAATTTGTCAGTTCAAATAAAAAAAATCATAATTGAGAAGTATCATTCGGGAATTAAACAAATTGATATTGCTAGACACTTAAATTTACACAAAAGTGTTGTGTGCAAACAGATTAATTTGTATAGAAGTCGTGGGACAAATGCCAGTGTACCCAAGCCCGGAAGACCCAAAAAAACAACTTTGGCGACAGATAAAATAATAAGAAGATATTCACTTAGAAATCCATTTTGCACTGCGGAGGATAAAGGAACGAATATCCCTTTATCTCAATATCTGTTAGGTCCATTAGACGACGTCTGAAACAGGCAAAACTAAATGCCAGAAGACCTGCCTGAAAGCCGTTTATTTCTAAGAAAAATAGGCAGGCCCGACTACAGTTTGCATTGGAACATGTAAATTGGATCTACAAGCAGTGGAAAAATGTACTCTGGTCGGACGAAAGCAAATACAATCTATTTGGTTCGGATGGTATTAGGTGGGTGAGTCGTCCTGCCAATGAGAGGTTCAATCCCAAGTACACCATACCCACCATAAAACACGGAGGTGGGAACGTTCTAGTTTGGGGTTGTTTTTCTGGGCATGGGGTCGGGCCCCTTGTTCAAATAGATGGAATTATGGATCGTTATATGTATTTAAATATTTTGCAAGAAACAATGGTACTTATGCTGAATCCTCTCTCCCTTTAACCTGGAAATTTATGCACGATAATGATCCGAAACAAACTGCCAAACTTATTAAGGAATTTTTAACCGAAGAACAAGTTGAAGTGATCAACTGGCCAGCACAAAGCCGCAAAAAAATGACTTAAATATTATGACAAAGCCCCGACCTGAACCCTGTAGAGAACCTATGGGATCAACTAGAAGTCGATATTAGGCGTAAAAACAGGGACAAATTTAAAAATAAAGATGTTTTGTTCGCTATCCTATTACAAGCCGGGAATGAAATATCCGGGGACGTAATAAAGAACTTAATTGAGTGTATGCCCAGAAGGTGCCAAGCAGTCATCAAAAGTAAAGGCTATGCAACCAAATACTGAGACTAGCGACTACAAATGTATAAAAAATACCAGTTTCTCCATTTTTGTCCTCATAGAAATTAGTTTAATTTTTTCAAAATTTAATAAAGGCTTTTTCCAAAAAAATCTTGTGTGTATTTTTATGAGACAGTTATCCTATGCAAAAATACGTATGCTTTCGCCAGTAAAGTGGAAAAACTTTTTAAATAAATTTAAAAACTTCTCCACTCCACTTTTGGCTACTTTGAAACTATAAAATGTTGTTTCGGGAGAGTTGAATATCCAGTTAAGTTGAGTTATTAAATGTTATTGCACCCAACAACGCCCTAATTACGCTCTCCTTTACGCGTTAACACCTTTTTGTCAATTTTATTAACATTTGAAATTGTCACAACACAACACGACGCCTAGTTCGAATTCTTTTTCACTTATTTTTTACTACCCGAAATAGCGTTACATTACATAAACCTCGTACCTGAGTGTTTTATAGTTTCAATAACTGCACTAGCAAAAAACTAAAATACTTAAATATTATGGCAGAGCCACTATTTCAATATTATTTTAATGCTATCAACATACGGCGCGGCCGCGTGAAATAGGTATATACTGACAATTTCTGATTTCTGTCGTTGAAGCGCTGCGGTCGGAACTGAAATGCACCAAGCCTATTGTGACAAAGATAATAATTAATTGTTTTAGGGACTATAATGATGTTGAAAAAAAATCATGGATGGCAATATACACTCAAGGTTTTTCAGATATGCCAATTGTTACTCCTAATAAAGAGCATCATTACTACACAAATGGTGATAATGGGAATTTATTAATTTTTAATAAAAACAAATTTTTATCTTGTATACAGAGATGTACTTCAAAAACCTACAAATAATTATTATATTATTTATATGTTGTTAATTTTTCTGTAACAAAATATAGAATGTACTAGATAGAATTTATTTTCTTCTTCTTCGTGACTCATTGGGGTTTCTCTTCATCCACTGTTTGAATTCCGCATTAGGTCGTATACACAGCTGTGCTGATTTAGAGTTGACATCTCTCATTACGAATGGGGAGAAACCTAAAAATTAATAAAATTCATATTTTGAATATTGAGACAATATTATTACAAGGGTGTCCCAATATTCAGTGGACATAGAATTACTACGTATTTTTGGAATCAAAATAGGTTCAATTTTTACCTCAACACAATTTACCTCTATACAAAATTGCTCCGTTTGTCTGTTAGAGGGCATAAAAAAAACACATTTTTCAGATATTTTGAGAATCGTTATTCCGATTTAAATGAAATTTTGGGTGTCATGTTTTGCTAAGTGATTTAACATTTGACTTTCACAAAAATGAAGAAAAAGTACGGGAAGTATCAAAACTCCCCTACCCCTCCATAAATTCTAGTATAAATATTTTCTAACTCCACCGACGACCGATTTTTATTTCGTAAATTAGTTCTTCCAGTATTTACTACACTTTTTGTTTCTCGTAAAAAAAACGATATCGCGCATACTTTTTGAGGAAAAAAAAAACTTTTCCAAAGCTGACTTTCAAAAAATATCTTTTTGTCACAAAGCTATGGAGGTGCATAAAATATATTACGTTCCAATAATCTAGTTGGCGAAAATATGGAATTTTATGTTATCCCAAATTATATTTGACAATAACCTTAATAAAAAGCTTAAAAAGAAAAAAAATTCACGTTTTTATTTTTGATTGATGCCCTCTAAGGGACAAACAAAGCATTTGTGTATAAAGATAAATTATTGGCAATTAACATATTTTGATTAAAAAAATACGTAGTTGTTCTATATCCACGGAATATTGGAACTCCCTGTATATTTTGTAGGTCTGCTTTGGAAAAATAAATTCTCAAAAAAAATTTTCTCAAAAACTATGCGATGTGACGTTTTTTAACAAGAAATACTAGAGGGGGCATAAAACACTTAGCAAAACGTAGGCATCTAAAATATTCAAATCGGAATAATGGTTCTTAAAATATCTGAAAAAATGTGTTTTTGTAAATCGGAAAACATATTTCAGAAACTACTTTTGTATAACTTTGGGAAAAAGATAATAAATCATTTTTTGTTTATATCTTCGTCTCTATAGATTGCCGTAGTCGCATTTAAAGGAGCCAGGAGCGTCATCAATATTTTGCCGGAGCAGGCCTCCTCGGCGTTAGACAGTGCCGCGCGAAAAAATAATTTGAAATATTAGAATAAACATATCTAAGCTGGCGCTCATGGATCACCGAAACGTACATACGTCCAATCACAAGCAAGGAGCGGTCGCTATACAGGCTCATCACCGATGACTTCCTGGCTCCTTTAAATGCGCTCACTCTAGAGAACAGAAAAAAATTATATGGCAGGCTATGTATTTTTGCTTAAAACAGATCACAAAGATTCCAAAAAGTTACAACTACAATAGCAAAATTTAAAATACCTCTTTATGTGCATATTTTTGGGGAAAAAATCGTTTCCTGATTGACAATAACGATGCGCTCTCCACGTTTTTCGAACTTCAAATAATTCGCAGCTGATTTATCTTGGCTGGTTTACTTTTTAGAACTTTTTCCCAAAGCTATGTGATAAGTAGTTTGTTACATGAGTTTGTTAGATATAACCAGCGTTTATTCTTAGTTGGCCACCCAGTACTAGGGTATGTACCACCATTTTCCCTTCTGAACATCTTTATTGTCGAAGGGGGGGATAAGGATTGCTGAGCCCTTAATCAAAATAGTTGGGCGCGTTCAGGGACGGTCAGCGGCTGAGTAAGCGGTTTCCCTAAACGGTCTCTTTTTCATGCAAAAACAGTCAGCCGCTGAGTAAAATACTCAGCGGTCGGTGAGCCGCTGTGTTCCCTGAACGCGCACATTGTCTTTCTCTGCTTCATTTATGAAGTACAGGGAGAAATTTAACAATATTGCATTTTGAACCCCTCCCGGTTATACCCAATAACCATTCTCTGGTTCTTAATACCTAGTTTATGACACAGAATTCAGTGTTGTTAGATTTTTTCTATGAATTATTGTCATGTAAATATCTATTACCTAAGTCAAGGTAATTATAGGGAGACACCCTGTATTATTTTCTAACATTCAAAACAACTTATACCAGGGGATCAAACAACCAGAGAACCAAACATGCCTACTAGAATACTGTACATATGTTATACCATATGATAAAAAATCGCGTCCAGTTGACGTGAAATGGATTGGTGACATTCCCTATATAATTTTACATACAAAATGACAGCAATCTTCACTTCCAAACTATCGCCGACGCCGTTTTTTTCCGATTGTATGGTTCATGTAAATGTATTGAACTATTTTATACAGAGTCTGCAACGGCTTAGCTTGGGTGACAATTTTCTTGTGCATAGTCAATCTGTCACATAAAATGAGGTAGGTATACTGAACAAAGAGAGAAGAGTGAAGAGTGAGTATTTTCCCAAGCCTATGAACCATAGATAAAAGACTTATACTATTAAATAGATAGGCAACTTATAATACATTTCAATTTTATTATACAAGGGCGCCTCTGGTAGATGGAGGAAGAAATACTAATGGAAGAGAGGGGTGAGGGGAAGGGGGGTTGTTTTAGTTAATTTAAAATAAATTTGGACATACATGTAAGAACACTTTGTGTGCTTTTAATTAGGTCGAACATATTATAAACGATAAATCAACTGAATTAAAAGCATACAAAGTGTTCTTATATGTCGGATATTAATTAAAAAATATATTAAAAAGACTAGAAATAGTATATATTAAGTTGTTACAGTTATAATTTAATCTTTGGCGGTTTTCAGGAAATAGCAGGCAGTTTTACATAATTTTCCTCCCTTTGAAGTGAATTGGAAACGGCTATATAATTTTGGTGTAGGCAAGATTCCCAGTTTGTTTCCGTTTGAGACCTGAAATAATAAAAACAAATTAAATTAGATGTAATCATCTGCTGATCATGCTAATATAACACAACGCGCGTCCTTAATTCCTTACATGCACGGTAATAAAATTAAATAACTGCTCAGCAGGTGGCATTTATTAGCAGTACTAATTTAAAAATCTATAACTCTAAGTAGATATGTTTAATTTATTTACCATTGTATCCTTCTGAAACCAGGTGTACAACAATTAAACTCCATGATAAAAAATAATTAAGAGTCTATACAAAACACAAATTGTCCCACCATTTTTAAAAACATTGTCTAAAACAGAATACTGGCAAAAACTCTGAAGGAATTTAATTTTACAATAATTCTAATACAAATCAAAACGTAATCAAAACGAAATCAAAACGAAATCAAACCGTAAAATCACAACAAAAGCGTCTCTGAGTGACAGTTAAAAATCAAATTTTATTATTGTCAGATATTGACATTTGCATTGTTAATATTGACAGTTTTAATATTTTGCGCCTCTGCATCTTGGAGGAAAAACTATTTTTAATGAACCGTCATTTCCATTTAAGTTTCTCAGCCATGCCTATGAACTAAATGTCATATTAAGTGGTTATGTAATAAACACTTAACACTTTTTCACTGGCGTACAAAATCGACATAGATTCACTTCTAGACATATAAATGTCAATGCAAGAGTCTGTTACCAACAAGGTATATAAAAAATCATGAAATGAAATTGTATAGTTAAAAAAAACTGTATAGTTAACAAAAATCTTACCTGCTATATAGTCATCATCTAATGCATTGGTTTTTGTTCTTGCTAATCTACTTGGTTTATTATCAGGGATCGGCTGATCTTCAACTATAATGGGATTGTTAGGATGTTTTCCACCCTTTATTCTAGGTAAACTATAAATTTTGCCCCGACCACTTAAAGGTTTTCTGGGATTAATATGAATTTGCATTGCACCATTCTCATTCACTGATATTGCAACTTTTTTGAGAGTGTCATTTCCACATTTAGGACAAAATTTTTTAGTCATTATACTAGTGGTTTTAAAACAAGCATAACATCTTAAAATATAAGTCCTTAGTTGCCTTATAATTCGACCATCTAATGCTGAAACATTTAGATTAATTTGTTTCAAAACATTTTGCATTGCAAAATCTGTGGTCATGCATGCAACTTTGACATATTTCTCTTCAATAATTTGTGAGTTGACCTGTTTTCTAGCTAAATGTACGTTTGAAGGATTAATCCAACTATCGTCGTCATCTTCATCTTCACAACTATCACTTAAACTGTTTTCTGAAATATTTGGATCAACTGGAATTAGCACTTCATTATCAGAATCATCAACTCCACAATTTATGGGCTCAAGCTGAGAGGTTTCTATCGTTGTTGTGATCTCTGTATTTTTAATATTATTGTCTAACAAATCTGTATTAGTAGATTGTATTTCATCTTTTAATAACTGTTTGTTATCTGAATTGTCCTTTTCAAAAACTCCTTTTTCATTAGGTATAAAGAAACCTGTTATATCAGGATCTATTTCTTTTACAATACTCTCAGTGGTAGGTCTTGGTAGAGTAGGTTCTGTTCTCAGCTGTTTTAAACCACATTTCTCTTTCTCCAGTTGGTAGGTTAGAGCTATAACCTTTATATCAACAGCGGATAGACTGGGATAATCCCCAGTTTTTTAGAAAAATCTGTAACAAATTTAATATTCTCTGGGGAAAACATCTTTTACACCAAGTTGTAAGGTAATGTAATGAGTCTTCTTAACTGTCGTTTATTAGTAACTTCGTTTAAAACATCCTGACAAGTTATTAAATTTTCTGCAATTTCCTAAAAACATATATATCATACAATGCCACACCATAACAAACTATAAATTCGAACTTACATGAAGTGGAGCATTTTGAATAAAAGCAGAAGTATCTACCACTAAATATTCTACTTGTTTCTTGTCGGAGCTGGACATAACTTCTGCCATTTAAAGAATTCTAAAATACACGTGTTAATATAAAAGTTCTGAACATGAAATAAAAATAAATAAAAATATAACCTTACATTTTCCGTATATCGGACAATTGAACTACTATCACGACTGCAGGGAATTTAGCCACAGGAACTAATTGTTTTTTACATGCACATCCCCAAATCACATCCCTGATACAATGGAGTGTCAAATGTCAAAGAATATAAATATAATATACCGGGTGTATGTTTTGGTTTAACCGTTTAATTTTTTCGGTTTTTCTTCTGAAATTTTTTGTTTTCAAATTACATCAGAGAAATTAAAACAAGTACGGTATATGTACAGTATTTTCACAGTCTAAAAGATATATTTTTTTATAGTAAAGAATCTATGTAATATGTATGGAGTAAGTGTGAGTGTAAGAATTTATTTCAGATACCTAGTTGTTTCTATGATACCCAGTTACCCACTTATTAGCCTCATTTAATTAAGGATTCTGCTGAAAGACAAGATTACATCACATCATTTTATCCAATTTGTCACATTAAACTATGAACTTTTTTGAAAGATTATTTGGCTTTGGATTTAAAAATGAGTAAGTAACTTTATGCCTGGTAATTTTTTGTTACTTACAGAAATTTACTTTTTAAGAACAAAACTGTGATGAACTTTTCGGTTATTATTGATCCCATTGAGAAAAAATAACTAATATTTTTCAGGTCTGGAAATAATTTTGATTCATTCAAAGGTAAACAACCAGACAATCATATTGAGGAAGCTAGAGATTCCTTGCATATGCGATCCTTTTTTGAGGACGAAATAGATTCTTTTATAGAATCTATGGGACTCCCGAGTTTGCCACAGTTATTTGGTAAGTATTCCGCCTATTTATGTGATTAACAAGTGTAAAATAATAACAAATTTTATAACTTAGTTACATGACAAAGCTTTTGTTTGTCACAGTACAGAAATACCTACATTTATCTTTATGCATTTTTCTAAAACATTGTCAACCAAAAAGCAATTTTTTTGTCACAACTACTATAATCATAATTTTCTTTATAAATAAACGTTTTAAGATCAACTTTTCAACTAGTATAAAAGAAATAAAAATAAGCGATACAAAGGTACAAGATTTTAGCATTATGATAGAGTTGGTGGTGTTGTTGGTGTGTGTAAGTAGATGGATAGACTGAGGCAGTATACTTCCGTGGCCAACTAGGTCACTCGCTGGTCATGAATTTACCATTCCTGGGATTATATTTATGGGATTGAATCAAAAAGGACATGGATAAATAAGAACTAAATAGCATTATAATTATTATTAATTAATAATTTTTATATTTTAATATTAATTTTAATTTTATATTAATTTTAATTAATAATTTTTCCATACATATAATTTTTCGTAAAAAAATTAAATGCAAGTTTTATTAAGAACATTTAAAATCCCGTTTCTGATTGGCCATCGCCACAGCAGCGCTCCATAACGGACATTTTATGAACTTATAATTTCTAGCTATTGCAGGCGGCCGATTTACATGTTTACATGAATTTTTTTCCCAAAGTTATATGATAAGTAGCTCTTGGGATACAGCCGGCGTTCATTCTTAGTTGGCCATCCGGTACAATCAGTTTTGATAATATATTGAATTCAAGTATTGTTTTAAATTTAATATGTCTGTCACCTACCGACAATTTTTTTATATTATATCTTAAATATCGTAATTATGGAAAATATCTTACTTTGAAAAACTAAAAGGCAATACTGTTTTAACTTCAATGATCGACTAAAACCGACAAACAGGGTAATTTAAAATAATACAGGGTGGCGCACCTTATTCGCCTCGGTTGATTATACGAAAACGGAAAGATGTAGAAACAAAAATTTTGATGGGTATATGTAGAGATGCAATGTGCATAATTTAAAATTATTTTCAAATGTACAGGGTGTGTCAGAACTAAGATCCATACCAATGTGTTATATTTTTTTCTTATGGAACACCCGGTATTTTATTTCATTTTTGGATTCTTGGACATAAAATAAGGCATTTATTATAAGGGTTTAATATGTTTAAATACTTTGGTTTTTGAGATATTTAAAGATATTTAAATAAGCATGCTATACTAAAAAAGTTTGTCAATACGCTGTACATTACTTTTCAGAGTTAATTCTTGTGCTGACTTTGAAGCCAGAGAAATAAACTTTACTAAAAATTTTTATTGCTTCTGGCTCAGATTTTGAATTAAAAGCGATTTTTCAATAAAATGGCAATCAAGATGGCTGGTGTCGCCATGGCAATTTGCTCATGGTAGTTTAACTCAGCACAAGAATTAATTCTGAAAAGCAATGTAAAGGGTGTGAATAATAATACATTCTATTGTAGGCATGCTTTTTTAAATATCTTTAAATATCTCAAAAACCAAAGATTTTAAACATATTTAACCCTTATAATAAGTACCTTTTTTTGAGCATAAGAATCCAAAAATGAAATAAAAAACTGGGTGTTCCATAAGAAAAAATATAACTTTGGTTTGAATCTTAATTCTGAAACACCCTGTATATTTTAAATTGCCTCCCCACATATACCCATAAAATATTTTGTTTCTACATCTTTCTATTTTCGTATAATCAAACGAGGCGAATAAGGTGCGCCACCCTGTATAATTTAGTTAATTACGACGTTTCACTAAAATATTCCGTCGTTACAGGGAAAAATTGAGATCCACAGTCGAACTTTCAAGTTACGCTGTTTGCCGGCAATACGTGAATTGAGTACCTAGGCATTTCAGGGAATGACGAAATCACTTATTGACGCCGACATATATAATATTCACAAAATTCTATTCACAGACAAATTTTATTCCGCAGAATGCCGACTTTTGTATAGACTTGTACGCTCAAATTCCGACCTTCCAGTGAGAAACCAAGGTCGGTATTCTCGAATAGAACAATAGAATTCTGATGTTCCGACGTATCATCTGAACTCATCCTTTCCGTCTCGTACGAACCACACTTTCAACTCAGTAGAGTAGGTATAATAATTTGATTTTGCGGAATAGGTTCACCGGACTGGGTGTCCCGTTTTTGTGTGTATTATGGTGGTTCTCGTTTATGAGTAGTGATACAAAAGATTTTTAAATCACTGTGCTATTTTTTATGTAACTATAGATATTACACTAGATACTTAGATACTTTAAGATAATATACGCAGATTTATCCTAGCCATCTTAGTTCCCAAAATACAGTATAAATCTCCTCGTATCTCAGTTATCTGATAATTTACGGAAAATGTGAAAACTGAGCACTGTGGAGTATTTTGCCTTAAATCCACTGGCGTAACTACACTCACCGGCACGACAAACGGGCACCTTAAAACTTTCATGTATTTTAATGTTTTATACCGGGTGCGTCTCAAAAGTGGCTCCCCCTATAACTTTTTTATTTTTCCGGATAAAAAAAAACTAGATTTGGTATGATAGTATATGACATAAATTAGGATTGATTGACGTATTCAATTGTTTTTGGTCACTTCCTGTTTCACCGGAAATGACTACAACTTATGATTTTAAAATGCCACCCTGGGTCTTTTTTTACTTTATAAGATAGAAAATGACATTCTGAATAGAATGTCATATGTCAACTTGACATTCTCGCTTAATAAAAAATCGTATTTTAAAATTCAGTCTAGAGTGCCATGGCTATGTTAAAAACACCAATTTTTAATCAAGGAGCCTTGGAATAATAGATTTGATCGTCTAATGGTTTTTACTGTCTTGTTCTGGCCAGTTAGAAAATGCTCAAATCGTATTTTTAATCATATCTCAATTTTTCCAAATGGAACGAGGGTGGCTCATTAGCATATTTGGAAAAAGCATTTTTTTATGAATAATTTGATACCACACACTTGGTATTTCGAGTAAAATTTTTGTTCCGAACTGCAAGTTATAATTTCAAATAAACCATATGCGAAAACGTCAAAAGTTGACATACGATATGTCATTCTTTTCAGAATTTTTTTTTCTATGGAATAAAGTAAAAAAATACCGAGGGCGCCATTTAAAAATCAAAAGTTGTAGTCATTTCCGGTAAAACAGGAAGTGACCGAAAACAATTGAATACGTCAATCAGTCCTAATTTATGTCATATACTGACATACCAAATCTCGTTTTTTTAACTGAAAAAATAATTTTTTTTAATAAATTAAGGAATTTTGTCATCTAGGTGTATCTTTTTTCGATAGTTTGTTTTTTGATTCATCTTAATTAGCTTTATTTTTTTTGAGATATTAGCTTCTGAAGAAGACTCTAACATTTTTTCGAATTTTTAACATTAAATTAAAAGTGTTTATGATTTATATACAGGGTGGCCCATCGAAAACGTTCCGCAAGGCATAACGGCTAGGGTAATTTTTTTTTCAGAAAATTCAAAAACATGTCAATTTTGTTTGTGAGGGGGACAACTCTTGCCCCAAAAATGATTGCAAAATCTTCAACCCTCTAAGCGGGGGTGTCATCCATCAATTTTTTTCAAATGGGAACGGTGTTCAAGTGGTACCGCAATGAAAAGGCCTTTCTATTCTCTATACTTTCCCGTTTCGTTTTTGAAAATCGGTCGAGTCATTGAGAAAATATGAAGGATTGAAATTTGAAAAGAGTTTATTTAAACATTTATCAGAGTAAATGAGAGGGATAAATTCCTTCGACCAATTTGCTGTCTTTTCTTGTTATTTCTAGATGTTTACGCATTTTTTCACTTGCCACAAGGTTGAACGATCAGGTGCGGTAGTTGCTAGAGAGCTGTTCTGTGACTTGTGCGTTGAAGTTCTTCTCAATATCGTTAAACTTTTTAACAATTATGGTGTACAGTTGTACAAATATAGGAAGAGACTTGGGGATAGCTCCGGTCGCCGTGTTATTTTATATTTCTCACGTCTCTAGCTATACTTGTTAAGTTAAGTTGTACTCACTTGCATAAAAAGTGGAAATAATCGAACTTTATTTTAAAAATAATGAATTTATCGGGTTCCGCAGATATTCAATGAATGCCATCCTGACAAACAACTTTATGGCAAAATTGTTCGCTAGTTAGTAGCAAAATTTCGCGGAACTGGTTCCGTTATGAATAAAAAGAGGCAGAGGGAAAATCCTGTAGTAAATGAAGCTATGGAGGTATTCGTATTGGGCCAAGTTGTCATGGATAGTACGCTGAGTACAAGAAAATTAGCCAATGAGACCGGCGCCGCCGCCGGCGTGAATCGTACAAGTGTCCAAAGGATATTAAAAAACACAAGTTCCACCCGTACAAAATTCAGTTGGTACAAGAACTCAACGAAGACGATTTTGATCGTCGCTTGCAATTTTGTGAAACTATGAGTGAACGAGTGGCGAATGATAATAATTTCCTATTTAATGTGTGTTTTTCGGATGAGTGTAATTTCTTTCTGAATGGTGTAGTTAATCGGCACATCTGTCAGTACTGGGCTGAGGACAACTCCAGGGTTTTTCACTTGGTGAACACATAAAACCCTCAGAAATTGAACGTGTGGACTGGTATTTTTGGAAATCCTATTGTAGGTCAGTTTAACGATATTGAGAAGAACTTAAACGCACAAGTCACAGAACAGCTATCTAGCAACTACTGCACCTGATCGTTCACCCTTGTGCTAAGTGAAAAAATGCGTAAACATCTAGAAATAATAAGAAAAAACAGCAAATTGGTCGAAGGAATTTATCCTTATTATTTATTCTGATAAATGTTTGAATAAAGTTTTTAAATTTCAATCCTTCATATTTTCTCAATGACTAGACCGATTTTCAAAAACAAAGCGGGGAAATATAGAGAATAGAAAGCTCTTTTCATTGCGGTGCCACTTGACCCCCCTTCCAATTTGAAAAAAGTTAGGGGATGACAGCCCCGCTTAGAAGGTTGAAGATTTTGCAATCATTTTTGGGGCAAAAGTTGTCCCCCTCACAAACAAAATTGTCGTGTTTTTGGATTTTTTGAAAAAAAAATACCCTGGTCGTTATACCCATAAAATAATAAATACAAGAAGAAGTGTCAAGTCAATGTTAAATTATGGAAACAGCGTGGCTGCCTGGGTAACTAATTTTCAGATATGGCGGCTGGGACATTTGACATGACTATGACATGACATAGACATGACAATTTCAATTTTATGAAATTTCTTTCCGTTTCCGGTTTTTAATGGCGGGCTGTTCGGGAGGTTTAAATGAGGGTTAATATACTTTTTACTCTTTCTAGTAGTAAATAATACAACAAAATTACTCAAAAATATTTATTTGGAATTTAGAACAATGTAAATATGCAAATCAACACAATTAAAGAGCTATAAACCAATAAACTACTGTATCAATATTAAATATTTAAATAATATCAGAGATGCTGTGTTAAAGCGAATTAGTAAAGTAACAGTGCATTGACTTACAGAAACTTGAAGATAAATAAATGTTTTCACAGCTTCACGGATAAATAACTGGAAGCAGGAAAAAGGCAACCGGAACCCACACAAAACCTGGAATCAAAAAAAATATGTAAAAAATATAAATATAGGTACCTACATAAGACTTTTGTGAATTAAATCAAACAGGACTTGAATGAAAATAAAATGAATAAAAAATATGATACATATACATCTAATACCTCATTTGTATTTTAAAAATAATCTACATACATAGATTTATAGCATTATTGCTATGAAAATACATAATAGGTACCTATGTGATATGTAATTACGCATTTCTGTTCATCTTGTAGAAATTTAACGTAGGCTAATAATAGTTCAATAATCATAATTTACCTTGTATAACTTGCTTTCAATTGCTCAAAATCACCGATCAGTCTTTAAAGTAGAGATACGGAAAAATCCTTGAAAGAATATCCCAAGATCCTTGGGTTTAAAGCTAAAAAAATATAAAAACAGTTAATATATTACCTATTTTTACCTATAATATGGCCCATACCTGCTACACGCCGAAACGTCGATTTCATCATTTTCTTCATGTAATTAATATCATATATACTTTATTAAAGTGTTAACAAGGAACTTTATATCAAAAAACATCTTTGTACTTATAAATTTCAGCCGAAATATCAGAAACAAACTTCCAATCAAATCTAAACGGCAAAAATTAAAATGGCGCCCGACCTTGCCAGAGGCCTCGAGGCTCACACTGACACACAGACAAAAGACAAAAGAACAGGACGCCGACGTGCATAAAAATGTTCCGTAGCAGAAATTGACAGAAATCATATAGAAATATTCAGATTTTTGTCTAGGACAGTCTAGAAGGCCATGCTTTCTGCCTGGGTAGAACCGCGCCACAACTGTTTCCAATTTTCCGGTTTACTGTCACCCCCCTGGTTATACCTTGCGGACTGTTTTCGATGGGCCACCCTGTATATGTTACTGTCTTTGAAAAATCACATTATTATTGTCTGTTGGGCAGTTATTCTAGCCAGATATGGTTTTAAATTCTAAAGTTCATGATCAATTAAAGGAGCAATAGCCGATACTTCAGAACTTAAAACCATCTCTACTAGAGTAAAGTCAATAAACAATTTTTTTTTCAATGATTTTGACATTACAAAAACACTAAAAACTATTTTATAAGTGTGTTGATGAGGACCCAAAATCAATGCTAAAATTGCCGTAAATCGTTACTGTTTTATTCAAAAGCGAATATTTCCAATAAAAATAAAGCTATTAAAATGAATCAAAAAACAAACTATCGGGAAAAGACGTACCTAGATGTTAAAATTATTTTGAAATCCCTTGCTTTGTTAACATATTCCACAGGGTGTTTCAAACTTTCACCAAAATATAAACATTTTTTTGCTCCGTATAATTGACAGATGGAAACTTTCATTTTTAATTTAGAAAAAAAAACACTAAAGCTTTTTTCGTTTTCCTGTTATTACCGATTCTGAACCGTCCTAGAATTGTGATGCGTATGCGCAGAAGGAAATATGAAGACATTATTTCATTTGCGCATGCGCTGGAGAGTTCTAGGACGATTCAGAATCGATAATACCAGGAAAACGAACAGACCTTAAAAAGTAAAAAAATGATGAATGATCAATTTGAATGAGCTTCAAATTGCTTAAAATATCATTAAAATCGGCCCACTACAACAAAATATATTAAAGTTTAGTTATTATTACATTAATATTTTAAGGTCCCGTTTTTCGTGCCGGTGAGTGTAGTTAGTTACTGTTGGCTGGAAGCAACATTTTCAAAATCGCCCTGTATTTCAGTAACCTAGGGGATTAGGACAAATCTGTGTGTTGCATAATTAGTTAAACAAAAAAGTAGCACAGTGATGTGAAAACGTATCTCTGTATTTCTGCTCATAAACGAGAAACCCCATAAAACACACGAATATGGATTAGAATTTAAAACACTGTACTATAATTTAAAAATTGAATACGATAAACAAATAACTGTAATAAAAAAAATCAGAATGCCTTATGTTAAAAGCCGCTTGGTTTTGAGTCTGCGCGTTACTTTTAGTCATTTCTAAAATATCTTTTACTTGTATATTAAATATAGCAACTCAACTGTATAAATAAACTAAAAAAATCACAGTTAATTTGTTTCAGTCTATGGTCCTAAATTTTTAATTTAATGGCTAGTTATGTATTACACTTTTGAATATCCGCTTAATACAAAATACCATTTTTACAATAGAATCTGATTTATTATTATAAACCCGTGATTTTAAACTTCCGTTTGTAGGTTTCGGAAACGAACCGCTTGTCAATCGGACTAGAGACGATGAATACGAAGAAAAGCCAAAATCATTAAGGGACCAGTTTTTAAAAAGCGACCCTTTGAAGAAAGATTTTTATGAGAGGGAGCACAATGATGAAATTGATCATTAGTAAGTATTTATTGAACTCATCCAAATGTAAATAAGCAATATTATTTATTTTAGTTCAGGGCGTATTGGAGGACTTCCATTTTTGTACAGCATATTTAAAGGTCTAGATGGGAATCCGGGTGTTGTCAGCCGATCTGTTCAAATTAGAACGGTGGTTAAACCCGATGGGGTGAGCTTCTTTTTGATATGATAAAACAGATTTTTTACACAACATGTTCATTAACTTTCTCTAGGTCATTCAGATATATATTTGACATTTATAGGTTAAGTATTTTATAATATATCTTCCATGGTAGCCAACCGATTTGCGTAGTTTAAATAAAGCCACTTACCGGGTGTTACTCAAAAGTAATAAATATACAGGGTTGTCCGAACTGTATTCCGGAAACTTCGGCAGCATATTCTGCAGATGAAAATAAGTAAAAAAGTTCATATAAAAAATGTATGTCCTAAAATGCTTAGTTGGGTGTAGAAGTTCATTTTTATTTCGATTTTTACCAAATAATTACTGAAGTAACGTCAATATTTAGATGAGAATTGGTATCTGGGAGTTTTTTGACATGAGAAATTTGATTTTCATGTCAATATGACTCCTATTTGTAGGGGGCGCCACCTACATGTGTTTTAACTGTTTTGAAGAGTAATAACTTTTCGTTCGTACCTGTATAAAATTACTAAATGAAAAAATATACATTTTCGTGATTTTTTACATAAAAAATGTCTCTTGGTAAAAATCTCTACAACCATTCTCAAGATATTTAGAATGAAAATAGTCAATACATGTCATTATTGACAAAATATAAACATGTCGAGTAGATAGTTATTTGACCGAAATTATAAATTTGGGAACTTTTTATTTTTTTTTAAATTAATCATTCTTGACTTGTTAAGTAATCATTCTTGACTTATTAATCATTCATTCTTGTATAAATGACTACAATTTTTTTTATTTTAAAATGCCACCCTTGGTATTTTTTAACTTTTTCCATAGAAAATGACACTGAATAGAATGACATATTATATGTCAACTTCTGACACTTTCGCTTAAAAAACGTATTTTAAATTTCAATCTAGAGTGTGTTACTACTGTGTGAAAAACACTAATTTTTAATCAAGGAGCCTTGGAAAAATAGATTTGGTCATCTAATGTTTTTCCTTTCTTGTCCTGGTCAGTTAAAAGATGCCCAAATCGTATTTTTAATCTTACCTCAATTTATTCGAATAGAACGACTGTGGCTCATTAGCATATTGAGAAAAGCATTTGTGTGTAAAAGATAGTGTAAAATTCCTTAACAGCCCTAAAAAGGTACTTTCCATTAGGGTAGAGAGTACTACTGGTAAGGGTAAAGGGTAGAGAGTACTTCTTTTATCCTTATAGATAGAGTAATTTCAATAAATGAAAATTAAAGCTAGGACTTTTTTATTATACTTATTTTATACTTTATTAAACTTGTATATATATGGTTTTTTTTTATTTCTTAGACAAGTGAAAGTATTAAGACTATTCGAGATGGATCTGGGAATGAGGAGACTACAGTCTCTCATAAAAGAGGTGACCAAGAACATATTACCTTTCTGAAGAAAGATAAATTTGGCAAAGAGGAAGTATCCGAGACTATATTTAATTTGAACAAGGATGAAGTCCCCCAATTTATTGTATGAAAAAGTAGAAATGTATTGGAGACATCTTACAAGAAAGATGATTTAGAATAAATTTAGTAATATATTACGTTCTGTTTTCAAAATTGGCTAGTTTCAAACAGTTGTTGTATGATTATATAGTTTGAAATAAATGGCCAAAATGTTTCAATAAATAATTTACTTCATTTTATTTACATATATATTATATATAAATTATTTACAGTCCCTTAAGATTTAAAAATTTACATTTCTACAATTTTACTATATTAAAAAAAGTATTTTTAAATTATAGTTTTTAACAACTTTGGTTTTTATATAAGCTTATATACATAATAATTCTGGAATGTCAACTTAATTCACTTAGAAAGTGAATTAAATTTTCAAATACAAAAAAACTAAGAGTACATTGACATATCTTAGTTTTAAAAATTTAATAGATAATCAGTTTTAACATTTAGTGCAGAGATATTTTGAAATAATTTATATTTCATTTACAAGTATGTAAGTTCAAATATATAATAAATACGTAGGTACACAGTAAAAAACTAGATTCTATATACAGGAAATAACAACGCCGTGTGAAAGTAAGTTAAGATAATGAACATTATAAAAGACAAACAAAAAACGGCTGTGGTTTTATTTTGATACTGTCGATGATGTTATTTTTTGTAATGCACCAAATATGATTTCGCTAACAAATTTGGGTGCAATTGTCATTTATCCAATATGTATAGGGTGGTCCGATAATAGAGGATGTCGGCTGTAAGTTGGAACCTTTAGTGTAGAAAAATTGGCCAAGGAAAATAGCTGTAAATTATTTTCAATTTCGAAAGTTGGCCGCTAGGGTACCGTAATATACACAATATCGAAAATACTAAAATTTTCTCTTAAATTTCTATAACTGAGACATGCTGAAAATCTGTTTAATTGCACTGTATTCAAACAATCTTTTTTGCTTTAGACCATTTTGTTTATTGTCAAAAGTAAAGTGGCAGGGGAAAATTCAAAAGTCGATATCAATCAACTTCGTGTCGAAAAAACTCTCATTTTTTTCTGTATTTGCGCAGCTGTAGTACAGAAAGTACAGTAGTGACTTTGTCAGAGGTTATTAGATGTTTCGAAATTATCAAAATAATACTGATTTTCTCGAAAATATCAAAAGGTATGCCGACTTTTGTATCGTCTTTGTTTGTTGTAATTATGTAAGACATTGAATAAAGTGAAATAAACAAATAACAAATTGAAAAATTTATCTTGCTACTTTATAGAGGACTAGAGGATCATTTCAATTATTAATCCTAAAATTTTTAAATGATTTTTAAATTTTTAGTTTTTTTCCAGTTTTTTCGTTTTCATAAATTTTTAGAATTAAGATGGTTAATGAAAATAATCTACACTTTGCCATTATTGCTTTTTCTCTGCTACAAAATGGCAAGGTTAACTTTCCAATCTGATTGAAATTTGAGACACATCATCAATTTTCTTTATTTACATAACAGACCTGAATTTTTATATCCTTAGCATATCATTATACGGAGAATTTCTAAAGAACGCCATATTATTGTGACAGATAAAAGTCATTAAAGTACAATTTATAGAGATCCATTAGTAGAACAAAATAAGGCCCTATTTTCGAAGTTAGCTCATATCAAATTATCCAAAACCGAGATGACAACATTTGAGTTTAAAAAATGTGTTTTCACACCACCACATTATTTTTGACAGCAGAAAAAAGTGGGCTAGAGCAAAAAATAAGTAATTGTAAATAGGTAACTGGCTGTAGAATACAGTGCTTCTATTTTTAATATACCTCAATTAATAGTTTTTTTTGCTCTTACTCCCTCTAGCAGTCAACTTTCAAACTTAGTTTACAGCGATTTGTCTTGGAACGCGATTTACTTAAAAATATTTCTTCCCCAAGTTTCAGCATTAACGGTTCAATAGTTACAGCCGATTGTACCCTTATTACACAATACAATCAGAAAGAATGACAGCTGGGTCCAAGATAATTGATATTTATATCAAATTTATGCATGGCAAACATTTTTAGCGTGGGTAAATTGTTATTTCAAGAGCTTGAAAAAATATTTTATTAGGTATCTAATTTATTGGCTTTATTAAAAATATTTGAACTCGATGGAAAATATATATCTAAATTGAAAACTGTACGGTATTAATTCACAGTTATAAATGGAAAAAATTATCTATTAACAAAACTGAAAACCAAAGATGTGATGTGTAGTATCACCTCAAAAAGTAATAAGAGTATTAACTCTCCAAGTTAAAATTAATTTTTTTGATTATAAAATTACATTAACTAAATGCAATAACTGGTTTTTGAGTAGATAGAAATTTAAAATAATTTTATATTTAGAAAAAAAAAACTGCATCCAGACTGGTTTGGAAATGACAATGGATAATATTCGCCATCTAATTTAAAAATAACAGTGATCTTCTCTTCCTAGTCAACTATGACGTTTTTTTTACTTTATGGTATTTAACGGAGATAATTTATATCAATTTAAAACGAACTGAGTGACATTTGTTTGATCATCAAAGTCATTTTATAATAAAAAATCGGAATTTGTTCAAAATTTATGTCTGTAAAATGCTTGACGATAAAGATTACTCATAATTACATGGCATGTTATAAAGGCAATAACAAAAAGTTCACATCAAATGAGATTTTTTTATTACTGAGTTATTCATAAAAAGTTTATACTTAATTTTATAAAATATGGAAAAAAAATCAAAGAGAAAAGTTGTTGAGATTTTAACTATAGAATATATAATAATTTAAAAAAAATCTAATCTTTTTTCCAATTATGCCTAAATCTCTTGTCCAATTACTCCATAAAAGAACAATATCCATCTGTTGCGAACTTTTTGAAACACCCCCTAATATTTATTAAACCATAAAATAAAATAAAAACAAATTGAAAAGAAGATAAATAAATCAGCATTTCTTGATTTGATTGAAAAAAATATTAAGTAAATTTTTAATATTAAAAAATATAATTTTAATATAACAGTTAACAATATATTTCTATTAAAAGATAAAAATATATACATTTTACGATGTTTTAAATATACACAAATTCAAAGAATGTTTTAGGTTCTTTATAGTGGTAAAATAATTGTATCGTAGGTTATCCCTTAACATTTCAAATTTTACTAGCAACATTTTTAGAATAAAATACAAGGCCCTTATTCTTGCCCAAAAGTGTCAGTTTCTTCAATTGCGTAAGTTAATTTTTCTACTAGTTGCTCATAACTTTTATAGGGTGGCAAGTCTAATCTATTGAAACATGTGTGTGACCTAGGTAACCATGACTCTTTTCCTACTTTTTCGATACAAAACCTCTGTGGTCCGTTGGAGCCCATCAATTCGGCGAAACCACCCACTGGAACACGACAAGTGCCGGTGACAAACTGTAGAAGTCGTGTCCTTTTCTCGTTATCGGACTGTTTCACAAACTGGAAGCAAATAATTAATTATTGAATTGAATAAAAGGAAGGAAACTTGACTGAACACATGCTTATTTTTATGATTTTAGCTTAGTAAGTATTTTAATAGTTTCGTTGTTATTATGTTTGATCCAACAAAACAGGGAACCACTGTTGGTCCGGTTACGCTTATGCGCAGTGGAGAAAATGCGTTCCATCCAAAATTGTATAGTAAACGCCACGAATGTTTGGGAGTGATTCATCGCTTGATGAGGTTAGAATCGACACGCGCGCTATCATTTTTACATTTAAAACGTAAATTTTTATCGCAGGCGTAGGTTTTTAAAAGCCCGGTTTAATCATCTGTCTGCGGTCCTCCTACTTATTCTAAAATGTTAGCGTGAATGACAAAGACGATACTATATCGCGTTTCTTTGATTGATTCGTTTTTGTGCGTCAGTCCATTGGTGTGCTTGCAGTGCGACCAATGGGGCATTTCAGTTTATATTTATAACCAAATATCTTTGAATAAGAAGACTAAGGAAGGAGCATAATGCTATCCATGTATTCATGCATGGTGGGCGGAAAAAGCACTCTAGGGTGGGGATCCTTGACAGTTCTGTTTGACGATTCATTTGACACATTTGAATTTGATTTGAAATTTTGTGGATTTGTCAGTCTTTACGGAGCTTATTTTATGTTATTTATTATTTATTCTACTACTGATAGTTGTATAAAGGTAGTAAATCTAGATGGAAATTGTGGCAGAACTTAAATTAACAGTGACACTATCGCAATTTATCGAAAAAGACTCTAAAATAGTTGGTTGTGTAGCGTGCGGTAGATCTCGGCAAAAATTGAGTGAAATAATGGAACAACTATTCGCTAGTAAGTGACTATATAATATACTGTCAAGGTGTATTACTGGTTGCATAACTGCATACTGCTAAAAAATCGCAACGTGCCTTGAGGAACTTGGCGCATTCGCCAGAAAGTAAAGAAAATTATAGAATTCTTTAGAAAAATCTAGAAACAACCGCCAGGGGGTATATAAGGCCCGCGCTTTGACAGTTGGACAAGTTTGAAGTTTAAAGTCTGAAGATAGTCTGAAGTTTGATAATACCGCGAAATACCGTTAGAGTAATAGTAGTTGCATAAGTTGTGTTGTAAATAGTATAAGTTGTGTGTACAGAGTGAAACAAATAAATTCGTTAAGTATTTTATCGTGAGTTTAAATAGTGGACCCACGGAATCCGTAACAATTGGTGTCAGAAGTGGGATTCAAGAGGATTTTAAGAAGAAATTAAGTGGATTGGAAGATTTTTAGACCGAATTAGAGTATTTTTATGGTTGGTACAAGGGAGCAAGCGAAGAAAATGGAAGAAGCAAGCAAATTATTGGGCGATTTTATGGAGAATATGAGAAGAGAGAAAGCTGAAGAACAGGACCGGCTTGAGAAAATTTTTGAAGATTTGAAAATTCAACGACAACAAGAAAAACAAGAAGAACAAGAAAGACTACGTAAAGATAAGGAAGAGGAAAAATTACAACGACAACAAGAAAAACAAGAAGAACAGGACCGGCTTGGGAAAATTCTGGAAGGCTTAGAGGCGCGTTATCAGAAAGAAAGACAAGAGGAACAGGACCGGCTCGAGAAAATTTTACAAAAGGTTTTGAAGTGCGTCGACAAGAAGAAAAAGTTGAAGAGCAGGACCGTATCAAGAAAAGTTTTGAAAAAATGGAAAAAAAGCAACAATCAATGTTGGAAGTACGTTGCCAGGAACAACAGAACCACTTCCCAGAAGCTGTAGAAGATCTGGAGGAGCGCCTTCAGCAGAAGATAGAAAAATTAGAGATGGACCTACAGAAGACCAAGGTACAAGTAAGGACACCTGGCGTTCATGGAACTGCGAACCTCAAGGCCCCGACCTATGATGGACAGACCACCTGGACGATGTACCACCGCCAGTTTGAAGCAGCGGCTGCTGCCAATGGATGGACTGACCAAGAGAAAGCAGCAGCACTTGTAATCGCGCTGCGTGGCCCTGCCCTGGAACTGTTGCGAACTATTCCTGCAGCCCAACAACAGGAATACCAAACTTTGATTGCTGCACTGGACAGAAGATATGGCGACCAACATCGACGTCAACTTTACCAGGCCCAGATCAAGACACGCCTGCAGAGGTCCGGAGAGAGTCTGCAGGAATTTGAAGCAGACTTACGTCGGCTGGTACACCTGGCATATCCAGAAGCACCGGAAGGATTTAGGGAGGAACTCGCTGCTCAGTGTTTTATCAGCGGACTGAGGGACAACGAACTGCAGAGGGCGCTGCAAATATCCCGATTTTCTACCAGCAGCGAAGCACTGGTCAGGGCGCTAGAAATTGAAGCTGCTTTTTAGCGCCATCCCTAGACCGAAGATAAGATCGGTAACGGTCGAGGAACAGCCCGGAAGTTCTCACATACGTTTGGAGGAGATGTTTAGTAAACAATGTGAGTTACTAGTGAACAAGGGTAGCAACAACACCCAGACAGAGAACCATAGAAGATCCCAGGACATAAGGTGCTTTAGATGTGGCAGGAATGGCCACATTAAACGGGATTGCCGCGTTCAAATGCGATCCCGTTCACCATCCAGAGAACGTAGGCACCAGGAAAACTAAAATCAGTCAATACTAAGGGGCGAGTATTGACTGGGGAGAACAGAGCCCCCAGGATTTTTTCCATTAGAAGTCTAGGAAGAACCGCTGACAGTTTGGTGATCGACGGGAAAGTCAATGGAAAGGGAATTCGAATGACTGTGGACACTGGCGCTATGGTATCGTTGGTACGGGCTAACTCAGTGCAAGGGTTGAAGCTGATACCTCTGAGAAGAAGAGTGTGTTTACGTACAGTCACGGGGGAAATAGCCGTTGTACGGGGAGAGGCTATCGTCGAACTGAAGTTAGGAAATTTGAAGTTCCAGCATAGCGTCTTAGTGGCAGATATTGAAGATGACTTCATCTTGGGCATGGATGTGATTCGTCAACATGGATTTTCGTTCGATCACCAGAGAAATATCTTAAATATTGGAAATGAAGAGTTCATGTTATCTCCAGACGAGGGACCAGGCAGAATGGATGTAAGATTAGCGGAAACTGTGGTGATACCTGGTAATACCGAGAAGATCGCTGGGTGCTGTGTTGGACTGGTACAAAGTGGCGACAAGAAACAAGATAGGTACTTAGTAGGAAAGTCATTGGTGAACACCGACAAGAATATACCGATCAGAATTGCGAATGTTTTCCCGAATTGTGTCAAGATTCAAAAAGGTGACAAGATAGCCATCTGCGAACCTGTAAGAAGTGTCACCCGATGTGATGAAGTGCCGTCAGCTGTTACACAAATGGCATCCAAAGAAACACTAAAACATCTAGAGCAGCCATGGGATCACCTAACATCTGAGGAGAAACAGAAGGCTAAGCAGTTCCTGCTAAAGCATGGCAGTATTTTTGAGAAGAACAACAGTGGAAGAACGGATTTTGTGAAGCACCGGATTAATACTGGTCATGCTCAGCCGATTCGACAACGTCCTAGAAGGGTGCCCCTTTCCAAACAACAAGAAATGGAGACCATGGTAGATAAGATGTTAGAAGATGGAGTAATCGAAGAATCATCAAGTCCATGGTCATCTCCTGTTGTTTTGGTGAGGAAGAAAGATGGTAGTACACGATTCTGCGTGGACTACAGGAAGCTCAATGACGTCACTAAGAAGGACAGCTACCCACTGCCACGTATAGACGACACGTTAACCACACTGGCAGGTTCGTGCTGGTTCTCCACTCTCGACTTAAAGAGTGGATACTGGCAAGTTGGCCTGGACGAGGAAAACAAAGAAAAGACGGCTTTTTCTACAGGAAACGGACTATACCAATTCAAGGTCATGCCGTTTGGGTTATGCAATGCTCCAGCCACTTTCGAACGTCTCATGGAGGTGGTGTTAAGAGGATTAACTTGCTTGGTTTACCTCGACGATGTATTGGTTATGGGAAGAACTTTTGAGGAGCATTTGCGAAATTTAGAAGAAGTCTTCGGTCGCATACGGAATGCTCACCTGTACTTGAACCCGAAGAAGTGTAGCTTATTCCAGCGACAAGTGGAATTCTTGGGTCATGTAGTCTCGGCAGACGGAATTTACACCGACCAGAAGAAAATCGCTGCAATCAAGGATTGGCCTAAACCTCGCGACAAGCATGAACTTAGAAGTTTTCTAGGTTTATGCACATATTACAGAAGATTTGTCAAGGGATTTGCCAACATAGCTGCACCTTTACATAAACTTACAGGTGATGAAGTCGGCTACGAATGGAACACCGATTGTGATGTAGCCTTTGGAAGACTTAAGGCGGCTTTATGTTCAAGTCCTATTTTAGCCTACCCACAATAACAAGGGAGGTATATCCTGGATACCGACGCCAGCAACATCGGCATCGGTGCAGTGCTATCACAAGTGCAACATGGCGAAGAACGAGTGATAGAATATTACAGTCGAGTTCTATCTAAACCAGAAAGGAATTACTGCGTTACCCGGAAGGAGCTGCTAGCAATTGTAAAAGCAGTTGATCATTTCCATAAATATCTGTATGGCCAAGAATTTTTAATTAGGACAGATCATGCGGCTCTCAAGTGGCTTATGGAGATGAAACAACCTGAAGGTCAAATAACACGATGGCTCGAGAAGCTCCAGCAGTATCACTTTACCATCCAACATCGTGCTGGAAAGATGCATGGTAACGCAGACGGTTTATCCAGAAGACCCTGAAACGGAACAACGCGAAGGCACTGTTATGATAAGGAGTTTTAAGCTTGGAACCGATGAAAAGTGGACGACGACACAATTGAGGAAAGACCAAATGGAAGATCCAGACATCGGGGCAATACTACGGCTCAAGGAAGGTAACGGCGAGAGACCACCGTGGCAGGATATTGCGGACAGAGGGCTCGTTTTCAAAGCTCTCTGGGCTCAGTGGAATTCACTGGTTATTGAGAATGGATTGTTAAAGCGCACATGGGAAAGTGCGGATGGCAGCACAGTAACAACTCAGTTACTGGTACCAAGGAAGAAAGTTACCCAGGTATTGGAAGAAATTCACGGTGGTAAAACTGGAGCCCATCTTGGGGTAAACAAGACCTTGAGCAAGCTGAGAGATCGCTTTTACTGGGTGGATTATTGCGAAGATGTCAAGAAATGGTGTCGACAATGTAAAATTTGTGCAGCCAGCCAAGGACCAAGCACTCGATCTAGGGGAAAAATGAAACAATATAACGTTGGACTGCCATTCGAAAGAATCGCTGTTGACATTGCAGGCCCATTCCCTGAAACGCACAAGGGCAACAAGTACGTTTTAGTGGCGATGGATTATTTCAGTAAATGGCCAGAAGTTTTTGCCATTCCAAACCAAGAAGCATCGACTGTAGCTGAAGTATTAGTCATAATGTCTTCAGTAGATTTGGAATTCCTTTAGAGCTTCACACTGACCAAGGAAGGAACTTCGAGTCAAGACTGTTCCAGAAGATGTGTGATCTGCTTGGTATTCACAAGACTAGGACAACAGCTTTACATCCGCAGTCTGATGGGATGGTCGAGAGATTCAATAAGACCATTGAAGAACATCTCTCGAAAATGGTGGATGAACATCAAAGAGATTGGGATCAGCATATACCACTATTCCTAATGGCATATAGAAGTGCAGTTCACAACACCACCGGACTTTCACCATCGAAGATTTTATTTGGTCGAGAATTACGGTTGCCTTGTGACTTGGTGTTCGGATCACCAGACGACAGCACCACGAACGTAGAGGACTACGCGGATGAACTGAAGGAAAGGTTATTGGGAATTCATAAGGCCGTGAGAAGTAAGATTACGCTAGCCAGTGACCGGATGAAAGCTCGTTACGACCTCAGAGCTAATTCTACGGGATTTCAACAGGACGATATGGTATGGTTATATAACCCACAGCGCAAGAAAGGGAGGTCCCCAAAGTTAACTCCAGCATGGGAAGGTCCTTATACAGTCATCAAGAGGATAAATGATGTTGTGTACCGGATTCAACGCAGCCCTAGAAGTAAGATGAAAGTAGTTCATCTGGATCGATTGAGAGATACCAGACAGGGAAACCTTGATCGGGACGATCAAATTTGAGAAGGGGCAATGTCAAGGTGTATTACTGGTTGCATAACTGCATACTGCTAAAAAATCGCAACGTGCATTGAGGAACCTGGCGCATTCGCCAGAAAGTAAAGAAAATTATAGAATTCTTTAGAAAAATCTAGAAACAACCGCCAGGGGGTATATAAGGCCCGCGCTTTGACAGTTGGACAAGTTTGAAGTCTGAAGTCTGAAGATAGTCTGAAGTTTGATAATACCGCGAAATACCGTTAGAGTAATAGTAGTTGCATAAGTTGTGTTGTAAATAGTATAAGTTGTGTGTACAGAGTGAAACAAATAAATTCGTTAAGTATTTTATCGTGAGTTTAAATAGTGGACCCACGGAATCCGTAACAATACATACGTGTAGTAAACCGATCATTTATGAAATTCACTTAAATTAACTAAATTATATATTTTTCTTGCATTTTAGCTTTTATTTACTACTTGTCAAAGATCAGATGTCAAAGAATTTTGATACGTTAATTTGACTTACCTGTTTCAGTAGCGTATCGGATGTTTGTGTTAATAAATACTTATTATAACGTATCTATTTTTATTAGAATTATATATTTTTATAACAATTTTAATAACTACCAACATTTATTCACAACGTAAAATAAAATAACAAATTATTGAGTTTACCCCACGTCTACCCTACATCATAGTTTTACATTTTTTAAATAAAATTAGAACGGCACTGATAAACCGGAATTTAAGTCGGCCATATTTGAGGCCCATTGCGGGGTACCTAAGATTTTTGATATGCTCCTTCCTTAGTCTTCTTATTCAAAGCCAAATATAAGTTTTGACAAGACTTTGACAGTTAAAACAACAGATTATATATTGATTATTATATGACTTGAAACACCACGGCACTGGAATTAAGTTTTATGTGACCTTGAACAGATTAGTTCACATGGTAGCGACCGATGAATCACTCCCAAACATTCGTGGCGTTTACTATAGTCGTTAGTGAACCGTATTCAGAATGGTGATTTCGATACCAGCGTAAAAGCAAGAATCAAAAGAAGTGACCTACGTATTAAAATTGTGTCAGCTGATTATTGTTTTTCTTTTATTTTTTGGCTATTTTCTGCTTTTAATTTGCTGATTCCTCAAGTTTTATTGTTTAGTAAAAAAACGCCACATAGCATAGTTTTTGAAAAAAAAAATTGGAGAATTTATTTTTCCAAAACAGACATGCAAAATATACAGGAAGTTCAAATATTAAGTGGACATAAAACAAGTATGTATTTTTTGAGTCAAAATAAGTTAATTGCATATAATTTACATTTATACAAAAGTGCTTCGTTTGTCCGTTAGAAGGCATCAATAAAAAATAAACCAAACCAACATTAATTAATTTAAAATTTATTAATTTTTTATGAAGCTTATTGTCAAATATAATTGGTGGTACTAACATAAAATTTCATATTTTTTCCAACTAGATTATTAGAGCATAATAGATTTATTCGCCTCCATAGCTTGATGTGATAAAAACATTTTTTTTTGGAAGTCAGCTTCGGAAAAATATATATATTTTTTTAAAAGTATGCCGTCTCTTTTTTTTTTCCAAGAGACAACAAATGTAGTAAATACTAGGAGGATCGTTTTGCGAAAAAAAGTCCGGCGGTAGAATTGGAAAATATTTATACTAAAATTTATGTAGTTGTAGGAGTAGTTTTCACCCTTCCCGTAGTTTTTCGTTATTTTTGCGAAAGTCAAATGTTAAAGCACATAGCAGAACATAGACACCTAAAATCTCATTCAAACCGGGATAACGGTTCTTAACATTATCTGAAAAAATGTGTTTTTTTATTGAAGTTTGATGCCCTCTAGCAGACAAACGGAGCACTTTTGTATATAGGTAAATTGTGTCCAATGAACTTATTTTGATTCCAAAAATACGTAGTTCTATGTCCACGGAATATTGGGACACCCTGTATATTTATCTAACCAACAGTATATCCCCGTATTATCTTTACAAGAGGAAAAACTTTTTTATTATTGATATTTTGAGAAAAAATCATTCTTCATAAAAATTTTACAAGGGGCTACAACAGTAAATAAAAGCAAGAAAAAATATATTATTAGTTAATTTTAAGTGAATTTCATAAATGATCGGTTTACTATACTAGGAGCAGTTGCCTGGTACACAAAATAGAGCAACGGACGGCAAGGCTAAACCTATGCAAAGTCCAGAGACTAACATGCGTTTGCATCACAGGAGCCATGAGAACCTGTCCAACAGCAGCAATGGAGGTCATTCTAGATCTAACACCACTGCACATTGTCATTGGTAGATATGCCAATGCGACATTGATTAGAATGGTCACTAACGGAATTAGTACTGGGAGAATTGTCAGATCAGGGGCTTGGAACACCCTCATAAAGGAAATACCACTCCTGCAACTCCCAGTGGACGATATGCTAAGAACGTACAACTTTGAGAAACATCTCCATGTAGTATTGAGCAATAAAAAGGATTGGAAGAGCGAAACGCTTGCCCAGCAGTTAAAAGACCATACCATAACTTGGTATACTGATGCTTCCAAAACCAATACGGGAACAGGGATCGGAGTGTTTGGGCCGAGAGCTAAATACTCCGAACCAATCGGCACTTACCCTAGTATCCTACAGGCAGAAATCTACGCTATCGAAAGATGCATACAACTTATCTTAGATAGGAACTATCGGAAACAAGAAATAGCCACCTTGTCTGATAGTCAAGCAGCGTTAAAAGCGATCAACTCAGTATCAATCCATTCGAAATTGGTCAAAGAATGCATAGAGAAGCTGAATAAATTAGGCAAAGAAAACAAAGTCCTCCTACACTGGGTGCCTGCTCACCAAGGGATAGAAGGCAATGAAAAAGCAAATAATCTAGCTAGGAAAGGAGCGAACACTCCACTAACTGGACCAGAACCGTTCTGCTTTCCAAGTGGTAACCAACTCAAGGCGGAACTCAAGAACTTGGAAGATTCCATCCGCAACCTGGAATGGAAATCTTGCAATGGTCTAGGACACTCGAAGAAGTTTCTGAGGGCTTATGATCAAGAAAAATCACAGATCTTCCTGGGTCTGAGTAAGAACAATCTTCGGATTGTCACGGGGTTTTTAACAGGACACTGTCTCCTCAATGAACACCTCAGTAGATTGAAACTAAGAAGAAACGGCGAATGCAGATTCTGTGGGGAAGATGGTGAAACACCAGTACACCTCATCACTGAGTGCGCCGAGACGACAACCATTCGTGCCATGAATTTTGGTACGACTGATATTGGAGATGGAGAACTACCCTCTATAAAACCGTCCCAGATACTGGCTTTTGTCAAAGCCCTGGGACTGTATGATGAGTTATGATTCAAGAAAGGGGGACACAATGGATCTGTAAGGTCGAAGTGATTAACCCCCCTCCCACTCATTCTAAATTCTAAAAAATTCTAAGTTAATTTTAAGTGAATTTCATTAATGATCGGTTTACTATACTATACAGGGTGAGTTTCCTACGATGTTCTCTATGGGTATCTCGGAAACTACTGGAGATAGAGAGTCGGTTAAATGGGGAAAGAATTGCAGTTTTGTGGGGTCATAAATATGCGCCTTTCAGATTTTTAAAAAAGTTCATGGATTACTAGATATTTTGAAAAAAACAAATTTCGGCTATTTTAAAAATTGTCCCTAATTCCATTATAAGCTATTTTAGACAAAAAGTTTTCCAATAAAAGTTATAGATAATCACATCCTTAATGAGACTGTGTCCTCCGTTTTTTTCTAAAGCCTGTCACTTTTGACATATGACACAAACATAGGTTTTTTTAAATGGAAACCATAGTTGGCCATGACTTCATAAAAAGCGCCATTTTTTAAGCTTTTTAGTGATATAAGCTATAATATCTTTTCTTCGAAAAATTACTGAGTTATAGCCAATTCTTATCATTTTTAAACAATTTCACTTAGGTAGCCATGGAAACAAGTTCAATCGCCATTGCTCTCAGAAATGTGAAGCTGTCACATCCAAACTTTAAAAATTAAAATAAATAAAAATTGCAAATATGAATTTTTCAAGTGAAGAAAAGCGTGTAGATTATTGGTTCAACTTTTCTTGACCATACATTTTCGAGGATACGTTGACCGGTGAATGTTACGTTTTTGAGAGAACAGTTTTCAAGACATGTTAGAAAAGTTAAATTTAGTTATAGCCAATTCTTATCTTTCTTGACTAATTTCACTTAGATTGCATGGTATTCTTAATCTGTTATGATTTATAACTTATAAAAAGTCAGAATATATTACTAAACTGTTCTTTACAATTTACATTACACAAACTAAAAGTTAAAAAAATAATATCACTACATACACTTTAACTTATTCTAAAAAATGTTTAAAAAATCCGCCATTGTTTTGAGTTGCATGTTTTTAAAACTGAATTACTACCTATTCTCACAGAAAGACCGGTCGACTTAATTAAACTTTTCTCGCACCGCCACTTCGAGTGCCTCTCTTAATTCATAAGTTCTTTTGTAAAGCTTATTGTTAAGTATACCGCATAAAAAAATTCTAAAATGGATAGCTCAGGTGATCGAGGAGGCCCATGCAATTAGTCCACCTCTTCCTATCCCTGCATTTGTATAATTATGATATAAATAATTTTTAACATTTCTTTCATGGGGGGTGGGGGGTGGTGTGTCATAATGGGGGGTGGGGGGTGGTGTGTCATAATGAAAGTCATGTTGGAACCACTCTATTGATGCGCGAGTATCTACACGATTTTCTTCATTTTAAAAATTCATATTTACAATTTTTGTTTATTTTAATTGATGTATGACCCCACAAAACTGCAATTCTTTCCCCATTTAACCGACTCTCTATCTCCAGTAGTTTCCGAGATATACCCATAGAGAACATCGTAGGAAACTCACCCTGTATATATATACTATACTTTTTTTTTGTTTCGTTTCTTTGACCTGTATACTATATATTTTTTTGTTTTCACTCTTGGCTTTAGGTCGTTGGGGTTGCAAAGATGTTTCTAGATTTTGTTCATTATTTTTTTATTTTGTGACGACGTTTCGACAGTATATGTCTTTTTCAAACCTCTTGAACGTAGATTCTTACAGAGTTAAAATTTGTTAAACTGGACAACACAATAACACATATTAACTATTGTTTTTAATTGTTTTTGGACATTACACTTTACTATAGAGCACGTACGTATTTCCTTGCAGATCGCTCTGTATAAAACACATTTATCGTTTCAATACCCGATGTCTATCGGGTATTGAAACGATAAATGTGTTTTATATAACAGATATATATTTATATAACAGACATCGGGTATTGAAATCGATAATTCGATTGAAAAAACGATAAATGTGTTTTATACAGAGCGATCTGCAAGGAAATACGTACGTGCTCTATAGTAAAGTGTAATGTCCAAAAACAATTAAAAACAATAATTAATATGTGTTATTGTGTTGTCCAGTTTAACAAATTTTAACTCTGTAAGAATCTACGTTCAAGAGGCTTGAAAAGACATATACTGTCGAAACGTCGTCACAAATTAAAAAAATAATGAACAAAATCTAGAAACATCTTTGCAACCCCAACGACCTAAAGCCAAGAGTGAAAACAAAAAAATATATACTATACTATATACAGGATCAAGAAAAGTTGAACCAATAATCTACACACTTTTCTTCACTTGAAAAATTCATATTTACAATTTTTATTTATTTTAATTTATAAAGTTTGGATGTGACAGCTTCACATTTCTATAAGAGCAAGAAAAGTTGAACTTGTTTCTATGGCTTTTTTCTTCACTTGAAAATGTATTTAAAATTTTTATTTAGTAATTTAGCTATAGTTTAGTAATTTTTCGAAGAAAAGATATTATAGCTTATATCACTAAAAAGCTTAAAAATGGCGCTTTTATGAAGTCATGGCCAACTATGGTTTCCATTTAAAAACCTATGTTTGTGTCATATGTCAAAAGTGACAGGCTTTAGAAAAAACGGAGGACACAGTCTCATTAAGGATGTGATTATCTATAACTTTTATCTGAAAACTTTTGTCTAAAATAGCTTATAATGGAATTAGGGACAATTTTTAAAATAGCCGTAATTTGTTTTTTTCAAAATATCTAGTAAGCCATGAACTTTTTTAAAAATCTGAAAGGTGCATAATTATGATCCCACAAAACTGCAATTCTTTCCCCATTTAACCGACTCTCTATCTCCAGTAGTTTCCGAGATACCCATAGAGAACATCGTAGGAAACTCACCCTGTATATATATACTATACTATATACAGGGTTGTTCACCACATACGACACGGAGTATTGTAGCTAAACGATTAGATTTTTACAAATTGTAAGTTTTGGGTTCGTTGAAGGACTATTAAAGCTACAATATAAAAATATTTTACAAGATACAGAGTGTCCCAAATAAGTAAAAAATATTATAGTTGTATTTTTTTAAATAGAACAGCCTGTATATTATTCTATTTTTGGATTCTACGATTGAAATAAAGGTGAATTTGATTAAGGTTTATCAAACTTAAACCTTACCGTTTTTGAAATATTCTCAATTTTATGAAATTGCAGAAAAAAATTTAAGGCTTTATTTCTCCAAGGGTATAAAAGTTTTTAATACTAAATATTTACTGAAGATTATTTATTGGTCATATATTGTGTTGCAATAATAAAAATTTTACGACCTAATACAGAGTGTCCAAAATTTTTTATTAAATAATTACTAGCTTTAAACGGCAATAACTGGTTTAATTTAAAAGAAACACCCTATATACTTTACGTGAATTAGATACATAATGTAATTGTCTATCAAATTGTATTGTTCCATTTTTTACCCATCTCTTCAAGTTTTCATAGAAAATGTATTTTCTTATAGTTTAGACCTCATTTATCACTATACCTATGGAATATTGACATTTTAGCTTATTTTCAAAGATGTAACAAATTTTCAAAGGGTACATATACTAATATTGTTGATATAGTTCGCTTATTTAATTAAAAAATAAAAAAAAACTGTCTAAATATTTTTTGTTAAAGAGGACCAATTAATATGATCCCGGTATTCAAACTACATTAATTGCCTGTTTACGTTGTAGTAATAATTGTTCCATATACAAAAAAACTGAATTTTGTGTGTGTATTACACAGTGTGGTAAAAAGTAACACCTTATAGATTTTATTTCATTTATTGACGAATGCTTATTTATAAAAACAGAGACATTCATTTTCATAACTTATTATTATATTGATTTCTGAGCCAAATCCACATTTATTTAGAATAATTTATTAATTAAAACAATTTAAAAGTATGTAATTAACTAATTTTTGGTGTTTTTGGTAGGAAATAATGGTGGTATATTTAATGGGTATACTCTTTTACAAAGATTTAAAGTTAGTTTAATTTTAGTTTTTTTGTATGCCAATGGGCATGCAATATTTACCACCTGTACATTTTGTACATATTATGGTGCTATAAAAAAATCTGAAATGTCAATATTCCATGGGTATAGTGATAAATGAGGTCTAAATTATAACAAAATGCAATTTCTACGAAAACTTGAAAAGATGGGTAAAAAATGGTATAATACAATTCGATAGACAATTACATTGTGCATCTGATTCACGTAAAACATATAGGGTGTTCCATTTAAATGAAACAAGTTATTGCCGTTTAAAGCTAGTAATTATTTAATATAAATTTTTGGACACTCTGTATAAGGTAGTAAAATTTTTATTATTGCAACACAATATCTGATCAATAAATAATCTTCAGTAAATATTTAGTATTAAAAACTTTGATACCCTAGGAGAAATAAAGCCTTAAAATTTTTACTGCAATTTCATAAAATTGAAAATATTTCAAAAACGGTAAGGTTTAATAGTGTGATAGACAGTGTGATAAACCTTAATAAAATTTACCTTTATTTCAATCGTAGAATCCAAAAATAGAATAATATACAGGGTGTTCCATTTAAAAAAATACAACTATAATATTTTTTACTTATTTGGGACACTGTATCTTGTAAAAATATTTTTAAATTGTAGCTCTAATAGACCTTCAACAAACCCAAAACTTACAATTTGTAAAAATCTAATCGTTTAGCTACAATACTCCGTGTCGTATGTGGTGAACAACCCTGTATATAATATGTATATTATATAGTCATTCTAGCGAAAAGTTATTCCATTATTTCCCTCGATTTTTGACCGAGATCTACTGCTCGCTACACAACCAACTATTTTATAGTCTTTTTCGATAAATCGCAATAGTGTCACTGTTAATTTAAGTTCTGCCACAAAAATTTCCTTCAAGATTTACTACCTTTAAACAACTATCAGTAGTAGAATAAATAATAAATAACAGAAAACAAGCTCAGTAAAGATTGGCAAATCCACAAAATTTCTAATCAATTTCAAATGTGTCAAATGAATCATCAAACAGAACTGTCAACTATCCCCACCCTAGGGCACTTCCTTAATCTTTTTATTCAAAGTACATATACAGCACTAGAGATCGAAGCCGCAAAGAACTTTAAAGAAAAATTGGGTAATATCTTTCAAGTTAGTATCAATCAAATGAATACTTACTTGCCAAAACCAAACTACTGGTTTACTATTTCTAGTATAATGCCTATAAATTGTATGCTTTTGCCAGTCATCAATGTCGATCTCTTGCATTCCACAAAGCAAAAGCTCCAGTTCCCTCTCATCAAAATATTTCAACCATTCAATTGGCACAACTTCATTGAATCCATCTAAAAATGCTTGAGTTTGCTGTTCTATTCCTCTAGTCATGCGCCAATTTGTCATCAGAGTCAAATACTCTTCCTTATTCTCCTGTGTTACTTTTTCCGAATCGCCATTTTTCTTTAATTCATGATGGACTACTTGCCCTAGCACCTAATAGATATAGGATATGCGTTAAAACAATTCTTAAATGTCAGTATTGGGTGTCCCATTTTAGCTAAAATCATACGGTACCTCCTTTATTAGTGAAGATAGAAGGATGCTGTTTGCACAAACCTGTCCCGCTTTTTTGTCAAACGGAAGATGCTGTAAACAAAATTTTCATAGCCTCCTTCGTTTCTGAGCTAGAAGGTTTTTTTGAAAGTTTTGCAATATAGAACACCCCCGTATCTCTGATATTGTGAAAGATATCGAGTAGGTGAAAACTGTTTATTGTAGAACCATTTCGAAGAATTTGTAGCGTAGTGTGGTGTTTTGTTTATTAATTATTATATAGTTAATATTATTTTTTTATAAATCATATGATCTGACTTGCTATGAGCTTCTCAAAAATATATATCACTCTATATTTATTTTCACTATTTACTGCTATATTTTAACGTTTTCACTAAAGTATTTTATTTTTATTAGTAGGTCCGAGGTTGATAATAAAAGAAGCAAAAGAATTATAAAAAGTATACTACTACCTGTCTCTTATTTTATTTTGGGAATCACTAATAAACTCTTTATACAGGGTGGTCTGAACTGTATTCCGGAAACTTCGGCAACATATTCTGCAGATAAAAATAAATAAAAAAGTTCGTATAAATGTATGTCCTAAAATGCTCGTTTCGTTGAAGTTTAATTTTTATTTTGATTTTTTCCAAATAATTTCTGAAGTAACGTCAATATTTAGATGAAAATAGGTGTCTGGGAGAGAGTTTTTTGATATCAGAAATTTAATTGTGACGTGATGAATATGACTCCTACTCCCTGGGGCGTCCTGGGACATATTTTTCAATGGTTTGAAAGAGTAATAGCGTATTCTTCCGTACCTGTATAAAACTACTGAGTATAAAAATATACATTTACAACGTTTTTGACATAAAAAAAGTCTCTTGGTAATAAATCGCAGCAAATAATTGAAAGTCAGCTGCTTAATATTCCATGGCAGCTCCACTTTTTTACTTGGAAAATGAGATTTTACTTGCGTACATCTTTAAAGAATAGTTCCATTGTTCTTTAAAACGTAATAATTCCATTTGATAGCAAATAAAGGTTGATTTGTTTGTGTCCCAAGTCTTTGTGCCTCAGTTTAAGATTAACAAAAGGGTTTTTGTTTGTCTTGCACTTTAGTCAATACAGAAACTTTATTCAGAGACGTATTATTTTCAAATTAAGGACATTAATAAGTTTCTTAAAATGGAGCTACCTGGTTATTGCAGCCACCCCCTTCAATTGTTCTTGAGATATTTGGAATCAAAATTGTCAATACCTGTCATCATTGACATAAATTATATGTTTATTAATAATTATAAATTATATGTTCTATTTTATTTTTGTTAAATGATGTGTATTGACTGTTCCCATTCGAAATATCTTGACAACTGCTCATTTACGATTTTACCAAGACATTTTTACGTAAAGAATCACGGAAATGTAAACATTTTTTACACACGGACAAAGAAGTTATTACTCTCTCACAACATATTAAGTCTGTAACAGCCGAGTAAACAAAAAACATCGTAAATAAATACGGTAAGTTGGCTCTCCCTCGCTTTTATAGTAAGAGAACTTTTAACTCCCTAGCATCTCCCCAGTTTCCTTACTCCCTCCCACAATATTTTCAAGAATACGGGAAACTACCAGTTTTATGGGATTACCACGCCCACTTCTCTCAGGAGTTCTACCTCCCTGAAACTCAAGAATAGCAAGTTTCTCATGTCAAAAAATCCCAGACACCAATTTTCATCCAGCTGCAATATTGACGTTACTTCAGAAATTATTTGGAAAAAATCGAAATAAAATGAAACTTTAAAACATCCTGCATGTTCCGAAACTAAGCATTTTAGGACATACATTTATACGAACTTTTGACATATTTTTTATGCAGAATATGCTGCTGAAGTTTCCGGAACAAAATCGGACCACCTGGTATATTTGGAACTTAATACTCTACTGCTATTTGTAAATATTGGAATCTATCTTACCGGCATAGTGATGGGCAAAACTGTTATTTTTAGATAACAGTTGAAACTGTTATAGTTATTTATAAAAAACAGCTTAAAATAACAGCTTAAAAATAACAGGTTTCTTTATTTTACTGCTAAATATCTGAAAGAGTATGAGACGGTCATTGCCAGGCGTATTAACGCAGTTGCAAGTTGCAACAATGACGTGCTCGGTGGTAGTATTTCCAGGGTGTCAAAACATTTCTAAATATCGATTGTTATCTAAAATACCTCTCTAAAAAACGGTGGTTATTTACAAATAAGCGCTGTTTACAAATTGCGATATAAAAAAAGCCAAAATTGTCTATAGTATATACCACTCGTACTATATACCTACTCGGCCACTCGTCTATAGTATATACCTACGCCCTGCCCCTCGATCCGCGTAGATCCTGAATTGCGTAGCAGTGTACAGGGTGCATCTCACTCGACGGGCAAGAAGCTCTTAGTTATGATTTTACCATTTGCGGTCAAAAAATAGCAATATAAGAAAATGTATAGTATATTCTTCATAAGTAAACCAACTACACACTAGAGTTCGAATTAATTTTACACTTAAACTAGCGTGTACCCGCGACTTCGTTCGCGTCGAATTAATAATTTCTAATGGTGATGATAAAGCAAAACAAGAATTTCCATTAACATACAAACTGGATAAAATTTTCTCACATTTGCCAAAAATAAGCTTTAAACGTCGAGCAGTTTAAGCAGAATCGTGGTTAATCAATTACTCAACTTTTTGGAACACCCTGTATGATTTTTTTAAAAATTTCAAAATATGAAAAAAAAAAACAAAATAAATTATGCTTGTCAGGCGTTATCCCGAAAGACTAACCGTTTTTTAAATAACAAATATTGTAATATTTGAGGGGCGTTTTCACCCTGTTGGAATTTGAGATTCGAGAAACCCCTCCTTATCGAACCTCAACCCCACAGTCAATCCGTTTGCCAAAAAATCAGCTTTAAACGTCCAGCAGTTTAAGCAAATAGTGATTACTCAATGGTCATATTTTATGAAACACCCTGTATATATTTTTAAAAAATCTTAAAATATGTAAAACAACATATTAAAATATAGGTACGTGTTTAAGAGTTTTTCGAAAAACTCACCCGGTTTTTAAATAAAAAATATTCTAATATTTCAGAGGTTTCACCTTTAGAATTAGAGTTTCGAAAAGTCCCTTCTTATCGAACCTCTACACACTAAAGTCAATCCGTTTTCCAAAAATCAGCTTTTACGTCAAGGGCTTTAAGCAGGATCGTGATTAATCAATGACCAGATTTTTCAAAACACCCTGTATACATTTTTAAAAATCTTAAAAATATTATTCTGAAAATTTTATCAGAATAAAATACCTAAATATTGAAACTTAATAAGTAAGTACTGAAACATACAGCGCCATAATATCTCGACCTCCGTCCGTTATGCTCGTAACAGGTTGAAACAGAATGTATCTAAAACAACTGATGCGTTATTCCCCAATCTGTTTCGAACCTCCATCGACAATCGACCGATGCAGCAGCGTTCCTTTCCCACACCGATTATCTCGTCCGCCGCTCTGTTATGCTTGTAACAGGTTGAAAAAACAACATATCTAAAATGACTGCTTCTCCAACCCGTTGCGAGCCTACATCGACAATCGACCGATGCAGCAGCGTTCCTTTCCCACTCCTGTTATCTCCGACCGCCAGGCGTTATGCCCGCAACTGTTTCAAAAACCTGCTTCTTTTATATCCTATTATTTTTTAAGCTGTTGTAAATACGACCATTGACGGTATCGACCGATGCAGCTACGTTCGCCGTAGCGTAGCGCATCCCCCACTCCGTTGTCCGTTGTCTCGCCGCCTGTATCGATAGTTGACGAAATAACATGTTTTCCATCCATACTAGTTGTTTTTGGAATTGCTTCTAGCAGCATCGAATTTCGTGGTGATGCAGAGCGCCGACTTCCTTTCACGAGCGGCCGATCTCTACGTGTCGTTATTATATATCTGTTATTTTTTAAAAGTAGTAACGGTTGCGTTATGTTATTTATAAATAATTGTTATAAAATAACAGATAGTTAAATAACAACCCATCACTATACCGGCAGCCACACCTTCATATTTCTTTAGTCGAATTTACGGTGGAATAAAATTTCAATAAGATGGTGCTCCCGCTCACATCATTGACAAAAATTATATGTTGATATATATGATTTTTACCAAGAGACATTTTTTACGTAAAGAATCACGGAAATGTATATTTTTTCACTCACTAGTTTTATACAAGTACGGATAAAAAGTTATTACTCTTCAAAACATTTAAAATACATGTAGGTGACGCCCCCTACAAATAGGAGTTATATTGACATCAAAATCAAATATCTCATGTCAAAAAAATCCCAAACACCAATTTTCATCTAAATATTGACGTTACTTCAGAAATTATTTGGAAAAAAATCAAAATAAAAATGAAACTTCAACACCCTGTATCTCCGAAACTGAGCATTTTAGGACATACATTTATACGAACTTTTTTACATAATTTTATCTGCAGAATATGCTGCCGAAGTTTCCGGAACACAGTTCAGACCACCCGGTATATCAGGGGAACTTAATACTCTACTGCTATTTATAAATCTTGGAATCTATCTTACCGGCACTTGTAGATGATATTTCTTTAGCCAATTTAAGTGAAATATACTTCCAGCAAGATGGTGCTCCCACTCACAACTTTGAAAATATTAGAATTTTTAAACGACTATTTCCTAAATCAATGAATTGGGACCAATGCGATATAGACCCATACGATTTGAGAAAACATAATTTTAGCTCATAAGTACAAAAATATTTTTTTCGTTGAAAAACAGACAACGCCACTGTATTCTACGTAAAAAGTTCTACAAGGTACAGTTTTCACATTCTCGATACCTGTCATATAATAACAATAATTGCAAAGTTTTCAAAAGGCCCTGTAACTTATAAAGAGGCATACTAAAATTTCGTTTACAGCATCTTCCGTTTGACAAAAAAGTGGGACCAGTTTGTGCAAACGGTATCCTTTTATCTTCACTGATAACGGACATACCGCATGATTTCAACCAAAATGGAACACCCAGATTACAGTGTGATGTCCTTTAGTAGGACTTGCCTGCAACTTGGTATTTTTTTAATGCCATATGTATTTCAAACTAATCAATTGATAAATTGATATGTATACAGGGTGCGTCACAAAAGTGGCTCACCGCTATAACTTTTTTATTTTTTCAGATGAAAAAACGAGATTTGGTATGTTACTATATGCCATAAATTAGGATTGATGGACGTATTCAATTGTTTCGAAAATCTACTTCCTCTTTCACCGGAAATGACTACAACTTTTGATTTTTAAATGGCACACTCAGTATTTTTTTACTTTATTCGATAGAAAATGACACCCTGAGAATCCAATGACATATCATATCATATCTTTGGACATATTGGCTGAAAAACAAATTGTATTTTAAATTTCAATCTAGAGTGCCATGGCTGTGTTAAAAACACTAATTTTTAATCAGGGAGCCTTGGAAAAATATATTTGATCGTTATTTTGTACCTGTTATTTTTTAGAAGTACAACTGTTGCGTTATGTTATCTCTAAATAGCTATTGTAAAATAACAGATAGTCATCGGATTTAAGCAATTTTTCATTTTGTTTTCTTATACAGGGTTTTTTAAAAAACATGTGACATCTCTCGTGGGGTGATACGTCAGGTAAAAATAAGATTTATTTTTCATATCAACATAGGTCCGATTTTGCTGTATTTCGTAGCTACAGGGTGTTAAAATCTTAATAATCTTTTGATTTATTATAATTTTCTTCCAAGTACGTTTTAATGGGGTTTGATATTTTTCGAGGCAAGAGTAAACTACCCTTAGGACAGTATTTATTTCAAATCTGATAAATTATATAGAATCCTCCTTACCCAAGATACTTAAGTTCTAATTTTGATAAATATTGATACAGGGTGTGTTATTAAAATAAGACATTTTTATTTTTATTATTATTTTTTTAAGTACTTACGACGCCACTGGATAAACAACTGGATTATTATCAATAACCAATTATCAATTCATAATCGATTTAAGTTTTCTAATAGCTTCCATAATAATTAAGATACAAAAAACTAAATATTTTCAATTTATTTTGTTTACCTACTTTAAAAAATTGTTTTTTAAGTTTGTTAATACAAACGAATAAAATGAGTTTCCGATCCATAATGCTGCACCTGTAAGAAGATGGGTTAATGAAAATTTTCAAGATAAATGGCCAATGGCCCTCTAGGTTTCCAGACATCACACCTCTGGATTTCTTTCTGTGGGGAACTATCAAAAATAAAGTTTATAAAACCCGTCCACGAACATTAGAAGTATTGAAAACTCGAATAAGGCAAGAATGTGAACAAATTTCCAGATAAGAATTACGAAAAGTTTGTTTAAGAAATAGGAAAATTTATGAAAAATGCATTAGAAATTATGGTGGTTTGGTCGAAGATGTTGACTTTTAGTTCGTTATAGTTTTATAAATCTTTGTTTAGAGCATATTTTCCAAAGTTAATAGTACTTAGTTTTATCGTACAGTAGTGTTTTATCGTACAGTAGTAGTATCGTTAGTACTGTTTTATCGTTTTCGTAAATTCTTCGAGGCTGTAAAAGAAGTATACGGCCCAACTAAGAACGTAAGCTGCCCAATCAAGGCACAAAACGGTGAACTTCTAAAAGAGGAAGAGCAAATCAGAAATCGCTGGAAAGAGCATTACAGCCATATCCTTAACCAAAACAATATC
>NW_022146309.1:1319601-1390005 GCF_002938485.1 Sitophilus oryzae | reverse complement strand
TACTCTATTGACTGCTTCTCGAAATTTCCCCAATTCTCGGAAAGCGTACTTCTTCATACCAGACAATTCTATTGTCTGATTCCCTTACTTCTCGACTTGACTAAAAGATGGCGCCTGAAAAAGTCTTTTAATTTCTGGCGGATACGTTGCGGTTGTGCAGGCAACCAGTAATACATTTTCAATTTCTGGCGGATAGGCCATTTTTCTTGACAATATGTAAAACAACAAAATAAAATATAGGTACGTGTTTAAGAGTTTTTCCGAAAAACTCACCGGTTTTTAAATAAAAAATATTCTAATATTTGAGGGTGGTTTCACCCCTTTAGAATTCGAGTTTCGAAAAGTCCCTTCTTATCGAACCTCTACACCCTAAAGTCAATCAGCTTTTTACGTCAAGGGCTTTAAGCAGGATCGTGATTAATCAATGACCAAATTTTTAAAAACACCCTGTATACATTTTTAAAAAATCTTAAAATATTATTCTGAAAATTTTTCAGAATAAATAAATACTAAAACTTAATAAGTAAGTACTGAAACATACAGCGCCATAATATCTCGATCTCCGCCCGTTATGCGCGTAACAGGTTGAAAAACAATATATCTAAAACAACTGATGCGTTATTCTTCAACCTGTTTCGAACCTCCATCGACAATCGACCGAAGCAGCAGCGTTACTTTCCCACTCCGATTATCTCGACCGCCGCTCTGTTATGCTCGTAACAGGTTAAAAAACAACGTATCTAAAATGACTGCTTCTCCAACCCGTTGCGAGCCTCCATCGACAATCGACAGACGCAGCAGCGTTCCTTTCCCACTCCTGTTATCTCAACCGCCAGGCGTTATGCCCGCAATTGTCTCAAAAAAGCTGCTTCTTTTATATCCTATTATTTTTAAGCTGTTGCAAGCCCCACACGACCATCGACCGATGGAGCTACGTTCGCCGCGCCGCGCCGTAGCGTATTCCCCACTCCGTTGTATCTCGCCGCCTGTATCGATGGTTGTCGAAATAACATGTTTTCCATCCATAATCCATACTAGTTGTTTTTTGGAATTGCTTCGAGCAGCATCGAATTTCGTGGCGGTGCAGAGCGCCGACTTCGTTTCACGAACGGTCGATCTCTGCGTATCGTTATTATATATCTGTTATTTTTTAAAAGTAGTAACGGTTGCGTTATGCCATTTCTAAATAATTGTTATAAAATAACAGATAGTTAAATAACAACCCATCACTAGTTATTGCAGCCACACCTTCAATTGTTCTCGAGATATTTGGATATTCAAAATTGTCAATACTTGTCATCATTGACATAAATTATATGTTGATATATATGATTTTTACCAAGAGACATTTTTTACGTAAAGAATCACGGAAATGTATATTTTTTCACTCACTAGTTTTATACAAGTACGGATAAAAAGTTATTACTCTTCAAAACATTTAAAATACATGTAGGTGACGCCCCCTACAAATAGGAGTCATATTGACATCAAAATCAAGTTTCTCATGTCAAAAAAATCCCAGACACCAATTTTCATCCAAATATTGACGTTACTTCAGAAATTATTTGGAAAAAATCGAAATAAAATGAAACTTTTACATCCTGCATCTCCGAAACTAAGCATTTTAGGACATACATTTATACGAACTTTTTTACATATTTTTATCTGCAGAATATGCTGCCGAAGTTTCCGGAACACAATTCGGACCACCCGGTATATCAGGGGAACTTAATACTCTACTGCTATTTGTAAATATTGGAATCTATCTTACCGGCACTTGTAAAGCATATTTCTTTAGTCAATTTACGGTGAAATATACTTCCAGCAAGATGGTGCTCCCGCTCACAACTTTGAAACTATTAGAATTTTTGAACGACTATTTCCTAAATCAATGAATTGGGACCAATGCGATATAGACCCATACGATTTGAGAAAACATAATTTTAGCTCATAAGTACAAAAAATTTTTTTCGTTGAAAAACAGACAACGCCACTGTATTCTAAGTAAAAAGTTCTACAAGGTACAGTTTTCACATTCTCGATACCTGTCATATAATAACAATAATTGCAAAGTTTTCAAACGGCCCTGTAACTTACAAAGAGGCATACTAAAATTTCGTTTACAGCATCTTCCGTTTGACAAAAAAGTAGGACCAGTTTGTGCAAACGGTATCCTTTTATCTTCACTGATAACGGACATACCGCATGATTTCAACCAAAATGGAACACCCAGATTACAGTGTGATGTCCTTTAGTAGGACTTGCCTGCAACTTGGTATTTTTTTAATGCCATAAGTATTTCAAACTAATCAATTGATAAATTGATATGTATACAGGGTGCGTCACAAAAGTGGCTCACCGCCTATAACTTTTTTATTTTTTCAGATGAAAAAACGAGATTTGGTATGTTAGTATATGCCATAAATTAGGATTGATGGACGTATTCAATTGTTTCGAAAATCTACTTCCTCTTTCACCGGAAATGACTACAACTTTTGATTTTTAAATGGCACCCTCAGTATTTTTTTACTTTATTCGATAGAAAATGACACCCTGAATCCAATGACATATCATATCATATCTTTGGACATATTGGCTGAAAAACAAATTGTATTTTAAATTTCAATCTAGAGTGCCATGGCTGTGTTAAAAACACTAATTTTTAATCAGGGAGCATTGGAAAAATATATTTGATCGTTATTTTGTACCTGTTATTTTTTAGAAGTACAACTGTTGCGTTATGTTATCTCTAAATAGCTATTATAAAATAACAGATAGTCATCGGATTTAAGCAATTTTTCATTTTGTTTTCTTATACAGGGTTTTTCAAAAAACATGTGACATCTCTCGTGGGGTGATTCGTCAGGTAAAAATAAGATTTATTTTTCATATCAACATAGGTCCGATTTTGCTGTATTTCGTAGCTACAGGGTGTTAAAATCTTAATAATCTTTTGATTTATTATAATTTTCTTCCAAGTACGTTTTAATGGGGTTTGATATTTTTCGAGGCAAGAGTAAACTACCCTTAGGACAGTATTTATTTCAAATCTGATAAATTATATAGAATCCTCCTTACCCAAGATACTTAAGTTCTAATTTTGCTAAATATTGATACAGGGTGTGTTATTAAAATAAGACATTTTTATTTTTATTATTATTTTTTTAAGTACTTACGACGCCACTGGATAAACAACTGGTTTATTATCAATAACCAATTATAACCAATTATCAATTCATAATCGATTTAAGTTTTCTAATAGCTTCCATAATAATTAAGATACAAAAAACTAAATATTTTCAATTTATTTTGTTTACCTACTTTAAAAAATTGTTTTTTAAGTTTGCTAATACAAACGAATAAAATGAGTTTCCGATCCATAATGTTCCACCTGTAAGAAGATGGGTTAATGAAAATTTTCAAGATAAATGGCCAATGGCCCCCTAGGTTTCCAGACATCACACCTCTGGATTTCTTTCTGTGGGGAACTATCAAAAATAAAGTTTATAAAACCCGTCCACGAACATTAGAAGTATTGAAAACTCGAATAAGACAAGAATGTGAACAAATTTCCAGACAAGAATTACGAAAAGTTTGTTTAAGAAATAGGAAAATTTATGAAAAATGCATTAGAAATTATGGTGGTTTGGTCGAAGATGTTGACTTTTAGTTCGTTATAGTTTTATAAATCTTTGTTTAGAGCATATTTTCCAAAGTTAATAGTACTGTTTTAAATAATTAACTATGTATTTGGATTTTTTTAAATATTCCTCAATAAAACGAATAAAAATCATATTTCAGATTCAATTGAAAACTGGGGTTTTAAATTATTTTGTAACTCATTTTATTCATTTGTATTGGGAAACCTAAAAACAATTTTTTAAAGTAAACAAAATAAATTGAAAATATTTAGTTTTTTTGTATCGTATCTTAATTATTATGGAAGCTTAAATCGATTATTAATTGATAATTGGTTATCGATAATAAACCAGTTGTTTATCCAGTGGCGTCGTAAGTACTTAAAAAAATAATAATAAAAATAAAAATGTCTTATTTTAATGATACACCCTGTATCAATATTTATAAAAATTGGAACTTCAGTATCTTAGGTAAGGAGGATTCAATATAATTTATCAGATTTTAAATAAATACTGCCCTAAGGGTAGTTTACTCTTGACTCGAAAAATATCAAACCCCATTTAAACGTACGTCTATGAGGTATCGCATTTCTTACCTTGGGCAAAATGTACGTCTTATAGCCGTACAGCCTCCAGCCAAAAATGAAAAAAATCGCTCAACAAACAACCAAGATATTGGCTTGTATCCATCTTAAGTGGGACACCCTGTATATTAAAATTAATAAACCAAGTAGTAAGCAATAACGAAAGTACCTCAGTTAAGTAATGTTTACAAACTTCATACAGATGAAAAAGTGCAATGAGTCTGTGTCATGTTAAAACTTATTTTTAAAAACGGCAGTTGCCAGTACCGTGGTGTTGGTAAATTAAATTAAATATTGATTATTTTTTTAAATAAATAACAAATTTTTGTACTTATTATTGCCTTATTAACCAATAGCTGAAAGGCAAGAAAAAAACGATGTTATACTTAGAACTCTGTATGATTATCTTACCTCAAAATCTACACTAAAATATAGTTCCAATCCACATTCATCAATATTATTTTCTTTGGTCCACACAAGAGAATTATAAAACTCTGGATCGATGCTCTCAATATCTTTCATAACTAATTTTTTTCCCAACATTCTTTTATAAAATGGCATAGTAAATCCAGAATAAATAAATCTTCCGTGATATAGTGCCATGGCTATAAATCTTCCTATAAACTTGAAATACGTCAAATGCTCGGGATTTACGTAAGAGGCTGGATTGATTTGCAAACTGTAATTGTTTTTGTTTGCATACTCAAATAGACAATACATTGGATTTAATGCTTCATGCGAGACAAGGAAAAACCATTCTCTACTAACACCACCATAATCCAAACCTTCCTCCCCTTTAAAAATAATATACAATCTTCTACGCAATTCATAAGCTGGTAATCTCATTATCGTGTGAAAAGAGTCTTCAAATAAAGTCTGTCTTGATACTTGAATTTTAATATGACTTGGCAATGCATTACTATGACATAAAAATCTAGAAGGAAAACAATATAATTTAATTATTATAAATACAAAATTCACACAAAATAATTTAATAACTACAAATTTACTGTACCTGAATTGACTGATTTTCCATTTAAAAGACCTTTCATAGGCTCTAGGAACACCATAAGTACCTTTAGCACCCTTTGGAGCACCTGGCCGTGGATCTTCAAACGTCGTAATTTTCGCATTATGGTCAACAAAATATCTGAAAGTAAAATTAGACAGTATAAGTATACCAACTGGAGAAAACAGAATAAGTAAAACCTTTTATTATCTTCTGTATAGCGAATTTCCCATCCAGCAGGTAATGGTATATCGTCCACATCCCCAATTTCTTGACCTTGCGTTCTTGGATCTTCCCACTGTGTTGTTCGATTCTACAAAAAATAGACAAAGAATTAAAATTTCCTTACCATATTCTGGTTGGTCCCAGAATATGTTTTGCTATTCAAAGTTCCAAACTCCTGGAGGGTCACGTAAAAATTATTTATTTACTATTTTTATCGTTCGTTCAAAGTTGGTACCTGCCACCCCAAATGCGTTAGGCTAAGCGCAAATTGAGTCGCGTCTATCACGTGTGACATGACCTGACACGACGCGACTTTTTTAAACAACAGAAATAAATGGGACAGCGCAAATTGGCAGCAAGACGCGACCCGTGTAACCTGACGCGTGCCTCGCGTTCGCGTTCATTAATTTTGATTATTGAATACAGTAAAATTTCCACTTTCGCATCATCTGATGCTGATTTAGAACTAAAGTTTAGTTACAATAATTGTTTCGATGGTAAATCAGACATTTTTTTGCAGCCGTTTTTATACGATCGCAGAGGTGAAAAACTGCGTCTCAATTTGGCGGACCACCAAGAAGCGCGAGTGCCGCGTCGAGTCATGTCGGTCGCGCCATGTCATGTCAGGTCATGTCACACGCGATACTCAACGACCACTTCAGATATTGAAACTTCTTTTTATTTTGAAGTTCGGATCTTTTACAAGATGTTTAAATAAGAAAAATTCGATAGGCTTTTTAGTGTATAGCAATTTTCAGCAATCATGTAACTTTTTTATGTATAAATATATTCACATACTGTCTGCGAAGAAAATATAGCACAAATATTAAGAAAATTTTTAAAAAAGCCTACTATCAATTGTTTCTAATGGATTTCGAGAGATCGATTTTTAAATTCACTAATAACGCGACCACTGTCAAACACCAACTCAATTCCACTTATTTATACCAAAAGTGCAAGGTTTTCTAACTTGCACTTAAAAATTTACAAGCTATTGAGAAAATTACCACTCGTTAATAAATAAACAAATAAAGTATCACGAGACGTGATTAAATCGTGAAGCTGAACGCATGACGTACACCCTTCCCTAGAATTTTAAGTACTGATTGGGTCGACCGCGACGAATCTTCTTATCACCCTTTCACGTCTCTTAGCAATGTGCACAGTTTCTCGGTATATTTCATACATTTGGCAACGTTTTTACTGTTTTTTCTTTGTTCAGTACATTATAAACTCTTCGTACATATGGAAATCTCGACTCAAAACTAACCTTTGCCAGCCCTTAGTATACGTAGTTGGATTCATTTTTGCCAAAATTACTAACAAAACCACTGTATTACAGATGCATTAAATAAAGATAACCAAATAATTTCTCTGGAGACTGACAATTTCTTTCTTACTCTACTAAAAATTTTAGTGTAATAAGAGTCTATATTTTAATGAGAGAAGATAAGAGAAGTTTGAATAAAAAAGTAAAAAAAAAAACAACAGAATGGCAGAATGTTTCTAAATATTAATCAATCAGATTTGTAAATTATGATATCTTTCTAAGCATCTTATATAAATGTAATAAACTGTACTGATATACCGTGCTAGCAACTGTTACTTTTGGGTCGGCATTTACATGTGTGGAAGTAAATCGCATAGGGATCTTATTAAGTCGGAGTGAGAGAAATGCGACCGACCGACGCGACGCGCGACGGTGTGCTGTTGCTGCGTTGCCGATACGCCTTTCCCTATCAAGTAAAGTAAAATCACGATCGCAAACCGCTTATTTTTAAAAGACATTTTTTCAAGAGATAACTAGATAAAATCATTAGACATGTTTCTGAGCATCTGAAATGGAATTGTAAGGATATCGTTAGGGTGTCATTTTTTTTATAACGAGAAAACGTCAGTAATCGCGATAATTTAAAAACTCAACTTTTTAACACATAACAGGCCATAACTCAAGAACCACTTTAGATATTGAAGCTTTTTTTATTTTCAAGATCGGATATTTTACAATATGTTTACATAAGAAAAATTCGATAAGGTTGTTTTTTCCATTAAAAAATTGTAAACAATCCATCCATTTACTTTTAGAGCATAGCAATTTTCAGCAATCCTGTAATTTTTTTATTGATAAAGATTTTCACATACTGTCTACAAAGAAAATACAGCAGAAATATTAACAAAGTTCTTGAAAAAACTAAAATCTATTATTTCTAATAGATTTCGAGATATCGATTTTTGAATTCAGAGTTCTAATAGCGCGACCACTATCGAACACCCACTCAATTCCACTTATTTTTACCAAAAATGCAAGTGTTTCTAGCTTGCACTTAAAAAAATTCAAGCTATAGGGAAAATTACAACGACTCGTTAATAAATAAACAAATCAAGTATCACGAGACGTAATTAAATCGTGAAGCTGAACGCATGACGTACACCCTTCCCTAGAATTTTAAGTACTGACAGAGGTAATGATTGGGTCGACTGGTCAACTGCGACAAATCTGCTATATCCCCTTCCACGTCTCTTAGCGATGTGCACAGTTTCTCGGTTTATTTTGTACGTTTAGCAACGTGTTTACTGTCCTCTCTTTGTTCACTACATTATAAACCAATTGTACTCTTCTTACATACGGAAATCTCGACCCAAGACTAACCTTTGCCAGCCCTTAGTATATGAGCTATGCCTACCTTGTGATTTACAAAATAAGGTCGGCCTTCAGGTTGAACTCTTCTTTCCCAACCTGGAGGTAATGGACCTAAACTATCATCGTCATCAACAGCAGCTGACGTTCCTGGAAGAGATCCATTTCCAGCTTGGTATTGGGGGTATAAAAATCTTTGATTTCCTGAAAATAAATTCCACCGCCAAGTTAAAGAGAAAAAAGACAAAATAGCATTAGTAGTATACAGGTTTTTTCACGCGTCTGGTTTGTTAAAAAAATTTCAAGATAATTAATTTGAATGTTTCAAGTAAAGGTTATTTCCAAGTGAATTTCCTTCTTTTTTGTCAGAAAGTGGAAAATAATGCCAGGGCTAATCTGGACGGAACCTACTTTGTTTACGCGGAATCCGAACCGCGGTCGTCGGCCATATCATGGTCAATGGCCTACCGACTTGGCGAGTGTCTAAATCGACTCAAACTCACGAAATATCCACTCTCATCCGGCCTCAAACCGGCGTGAATGAGCAGTGTGTGTCAATAGATTTTACACTCTTGCCATGGAACAACAGCACGACAGAGTTTCCAGACGGTCACCCGTCCATCCACTAGTATCGCCGTACGTCGCTTAACTTCAGTGATCTAACGGGAACCGGTGTTTCGACGTAGCTAGGCCGTTGCCCAACCCATTTATATGTTTTTATTTCATTTTGAGTATAATGTTATAACCTAAACTTTGTCATCTGTTGTGAAAAGTAGTTCACAATGGTTTTATAGTCTCAGCAGCCTAGACCACACAAGCATAGAAGTCCTCGAGTCTTTCTTAGGAAAATAATAAATCGGCTCGGCCTTGAATGACCCGTGAGACGGCCGGGCCGTGACGCACGAGCTAGCGAGAGAAAAAGTGATAGCGGCAGTGTTGCCACAGCTATACCATTCGGGGTAGATCTACCCCTTTATAAAACAATTTAACCCCGCTATCTTGTGTTAATCTACCCTGATGAAAAATAAACTTGTGGTAACACTGGGTAACAATCTTTACCATACGCGGCCAAGAAAATCACTATAATAAACTTATACTGTACCAACCTTGATGTGTACCAGTATCCTCTGGCTGTGTGCTAGGAAGTAAATTTTCATGCATATTTTCATTAATATGTTTGTAGCTTCTGAATAACGGTCTAGGTAAAGCATCTAGCTCATTTGCCAGCTCAGAATTAGACTTTAGAGTTAGTAACTCGTATTTTCATTGGAGGACACTGTCATATTTATTTCAAACTAATAATCAACGAGAATATTCGTATAATTTAATAAAATTACTGTAGATCATTATAAATAATGAATAATAACAAAGATAAAATGAAGCGTTTTTTATAAAACATTACCACTGCGAACGGCAGCTTTTCATCGGAGAGCAGTCGTGGATAAGGTATTTCACTAGAGAGAAAACTAATCAATAACAATAAACAAAAAAATACAGATATTGGGCGCCAGGCATGTACAGAGAAAGAAAACACAGTTGTATATTACTTAAAACTAATGACTATATTTATTCATGATGGACTGTGATGGTAAATAGCATTGTACAATTTTAATAATTATTATAGTGGTTATATGTCAACGAAAGTGGTGTTAAGAATTGTACTAAATTATCTATGAAAACAACTATGATAAAATACAAGACATGTAAAGTTTAAGAGAATATATGAAATGTAGCATTACTTTAATTAATTTGATATATTTTATATGATGTTAGTGCAATAATAATATCTATAAAAAAAAGTAATACTATTACAAGGCGTAATATAGTGAAACCTAAAATCTAAATCACATTGTAACTATTAAATCGACATAAATGTTCTTAATAATCTAACAACTAAATATAGTCTGTACGATATTATTTAAAATGTACGTTACTGTTTAAGACCGAAAATATAGAAAATCTAAAACATAAAAACTAGAACGTAAATCTACACTTAGCTGTTCTTTATGTAATCTTGATTCAAACAGTAGCAGCGTGAGGTGGTCTCGCATCTCTGTACTCGGCCATCTAATACAACAAAAGGGGGCCAGAGTGAGGACACCATGAATTGATACAGCCGTAACTACTGACTAGACTGAGAAATGGGAACGAAGCAGCATGGGGCTTACGCTGTATCCATACTGTAGCAATATGGGGACACTACCCGTACCTTGGAACACTACTAGGACCTTGGATATTGTCCGTAACTTGAACCATAACCTTGGACACAGCCCGCCCATATGACAACGGTACAGGGGAACACTACCCGTACCTTGGATACTACTAGGACCTTGGATAATGCCCGTACCTTGTAAATAGTACGTACCTTGGACCCTAAAAATACGAAACTCTTGTTTAAAATCAAACAAGGTCTAACAAACAAAATGAACCTACCTCGAATTACTTCCGAGGGCTCACTAAATAATAAAGAATATGTCCTTTCTTCCATGTGACATTCTGGAGGACAAAAGAAAAGGGACGCCAACGTGCCAGCAAAATACAAATACAAGTTGGGACATCCGTAACTCTACCCTAAAAATATTCAATAATAATATCGAATCTATAAAAGGTAATAACTCATCTTTACCTGTAGCCTCGAAATAGCAGCTGATTCAGATTATACAGCAAGATTTAAATAATCACCATTTCTAAAAAAAACTGGGACTAATGGCGTCTGACAGGCCAAACGGTCAAACCAAAAGTGCCGTTAAATCACAGAGAGTTGACAGAAGCGATGTTGACAGCGCGCGCCTCCACAGAATAGTGAAACGATAGCAGGGTTGGTGACTAGGGAACGTAAAAATTACGCCAAGCGTACCAACAAAATGATCAGGCCTGAACGAGAGGGAATCCGGTGACGATAGGCCAGACATCATATATTATATGTAAAAAAGACATGTAACGAACTAAAAACGTTACAATAATAACCAAAACATTTAATCAGAAACAGACCACAGACCACACAAAACAAACAGTTGGTTAGTAGTAGCACATATTAGGTATCCTACAAGTATACAGATAAAAATCTTGTCCGTAATTCGTGGTACGAAAATTGCTTTTTATGATGATGAGCAAACGAGTAAAATTTCTTGTGCGCAAAAATAAACTCGCGTTTAAACAGCGTAATAACTGGGCCGGTCAGGCGCTGTGCACAATTTTAGAGGCCATAAACCATAAGTGGCCGTGCTTGTGCGCAAACTAGTAACCTAACTAGTGCGCGACTCCGAAAATTGGAACCACGAAAAACAATGCTTTTGACGGTACGTTTATAATCTGTATAATCTGTGGTAGTAGTCAGAGATATAGATGTAGTAATATTTTGGTTTAATGACTACAGCTTTGAATTAAGCACCGTTCGGATTTGGCGATAAACTGTAGATCCCGTGTACTTGTGAAACACTGATGACACACATCACAAATACATGCGAGAGGTAAGTTATGTAATAAACTCTGCATTAAAATTATAAAACAGTGAAACGACAAGTGTATTTCTATCATCTTTCGTAAAAATGGGAATAAACTTTACTTATTAAATAAATTTAAGGTAATAATAAATGTCCTACCTTGCTGTACCACATTCTGTCTTTGCCCCCGCCATTGCTCAAAGTGTTGTAATCTTTCTAAATTAGGCCTTTGCCATGTAGTGGTTCTGGTGTTATGATCTACATAATAAACCCTACCTCTTGGGTCACGTCTTAATTCCCAACCAGCAGGAAGAGGCTGAGGCCTTTCCCACGAAGTAGATCTAAAAAATACACAATTGAATTAACACATTGTAACAACTTACAATAAATTTGAATCACCTGGTATTATGATCGACATAATATCTTCTTCCATAGGTATCAAACCTCATTTCCCAACCGGGAGGTAAAGGTTCATCTTGCCTAAACTCATCTTGTTCTGCTGGAACAGCTCCATTAGGTACTGTTGCAGGTGGTCCAATACTACCTATACATATAATAAGCTGATAACTAATCTTATTTTTCAATATCTGAAATACTCGCGCGCACTTGTGATACTTCTGGACGTATTCGTATTAATATGTTTGACAAAAAGATATTTTCTTTTATCCAAAAGTAAAATGTTAGTTGTAAGTGTAATTAACTTATAAAGAGATACGTTTCTATCGGCTTGGTGCATTTCATTTGATTTCAACAAATTCCGACCGCAGCGCTTCAACAGCAAAAATCAGAAATTATCAGTACCTATTTCATGCTGCCGTCATGTTGATAGCATTAAAATAATATTGAAATCGTGGTTTGGTCATGTTTGGTCATAATATTTAAGTATTTTAGTTTTTTGCGAGTGCAGTTATTGAGACTATAAAACACTCAGGTACGAGGTTTGTGTGATGTAACGCTGTTTCGGGTAGTAAAAAATAAGTGAAAAAGAATTCGAACTAGGCGTCGTGTTGTGTTGTGACTTGTGACAATTTCAAATGTTAATAAAATTGCCGAAAAAATGTTAACGCGTAAAGGAAAGCGTAATTAAGGCGTTGTGAACAATCAATAATTCAACTCTCCCGGATATTCAACTCTCCCGAAACAATATTTTATAGCTTCATAGTTTCTCACACCTATTTGATCAAAAGCTAAAATGGATTCAGGCAGTTCGACGAAACAAGTGACTAAACAAAGTGCCCATTATATAATCAAAAAATTAAATAGACATAAGAGGATAAAATATAATTTGCAATATTAATGGTATACTTTTTTTAATCAACCAGTGATTAAATTTTTTATGAACATCTTCTAAAATTATAATTATGTACCTTTATTTTTTTGATTGGAATAATAAATTATAATACAAGTTAGACCTTTTGAAGACATGAAAATATTTACTTTTTTATTTTTAGAATTTTCACAAATTATACTTCTTAACAGTTTTAGAATAATTAAATAAAAAATTTTTCGTTTTCTCGCTATTTAAACCCGTATATTTGTAAGTACTAGTTGTTTACGATATTCTCTGATGGAGGCAGCACCGGCGGAGAATGCACCAAGCCTATAGCATAAAAATAAAAAACATATCAATTCATCAGCCTAGAGGGAAATGAACGAAACAAACGTGCCGACTCCCTCGCCAAAACAGGTGTCATTTGTGGGACCAGAACCGGCATACATGTTCCAAAAAATAATAAACGTCTTAGGGGAATGACGTTTAAAGACTGTAACGACAGACCCGGGATGGAACATGACAAGAGAATCTTGGCAGGGCCATCCAAACACAGAACCGGAGAACTCTGATACTCAATGCAGTATACACAGGCCACTGCAGGCTGGGATCACATCTGCAGAGGATGGGACTGGTGGAAGACACCAAATGGCCGACTCTATTTGACGAGACTATGAAGCACAGTATATGTACCTGCCTCGCTGGGAGGAAGACCAAGTTGGAGTTGTTTAGCAAAGCTATGCTAGACTTTTGAAACGTTGGTAACCTCGGATATAACCACCTATATAAAAAGGTCGGGTCTCGAGGGTGAAATAAAATTTTATAGACCTGATCCACAATAGGCCCTTGTGGTCGACGTGGAGGCCAATTTTCGTAAAATACAAAAATACTACATTCTTATTAAGACTCACACTATTATATAGTCGCCTTCCACACAAAGTGTCGTTACTAACAAGAATTCAAAAACATTGATGAAATTCTTATTACCAGTCAACTTTACCCTATTTTCGAACTAGCCGGGTAAAAAATTCCTACAAAGTCATCCCAATAGGTTGGGCTGACTTTTTAGATTTTAAAAGTATCTCATGAATATTAAGAATTTTAACAGTCCACTGAAATATTATTATTAAAGAAAAATTTTGATGATGTTACTTCACTTTGTAAAGGAAACCCTCTTATAGGGCTTCTTGAATTTAAAAACTTTCATTAAATTAGTTTACTTGAATAACACTTCTTTCTGTCTATTAAAACTAAAAATTCACATTGAACATTTTTCGGCAATATCGAAAAACATTACATTTTGTAAAACATTACATTTTTCATTTTCTTTTATTTATTTATTTATTTTACAAAATGTAAGGTTTTTCAAACATTACAAACAAAACGTATAATTTGTAAATTGTTAGTTACAACACTTTCTGTGGAAGGCGACGATATGACTAATCGTCCTTGTAGTACTAGGGGGATTATAGTATTGAGTAGAGATGGTTTATGTATAAAAATGTTTACTTTTCTACAGGGTTGTTCACCACATACGACACGGAGTATTGTAGCTAAACGATGAGATTTTTACAAATTGTAAGTTTTGGGTTCGATGAAGGACTATTAGAGGTACAATTTAAAAATAATTTTACAAGATACAGAGTGTCCCAAATAAGTAAAAAATATCAAAGTTGTATTTTTTTAAATGGAACACCCTGTATATTATTACATTTTTAGTTTCTACGATTAAAATAAAGGTAAATTTGATTAAGGTTTATTATACTTAAACCTTACCGGTTTTGAAATATTTTCAATTTTGTGAAATTGCAGTTAAAATTTTAAGGCTTCATTTCTCCAAGGGTATCAAAGTTTTTAATACTAAATGTTTACTGAAGTTTATTTACTGATCAGTTATTGTGTTGCAATAATAAAAATAATACTACCTTATACAGAGTGTCTAAAAATTTATTTTAAATAATTATTTGCTTCAAACGGCAATAACTTGTTTAATTTAAATGGAACACCCTGTATATTTTACGAGAATCAGATGCACAATTTAATTCTCTATCAACTTATATTATACCATTTTTTACCTATCTCTTTAAGTTTCCGTAGAAAATGCATTTTCTTGTAATTTAGAACTTATTTATCAATATACCCATGGACTATTGACATTTTAGATTATTTTTACAGATGTACCAAATTTTTAAAGAGTACAGATACTAATATTGTCGGTATAATTCATTTATTTCATTAAAAAATTAAAAAAAAACTGTTTAAATATTTGTTAAAGAGGATCAATTAACATGATTCCAGTATTCAAACTACATTAACTGACTGTTTGCGTTGATTAACAATAATTGCTCCAAATACTAAAAAACTGAATTTTGTATGGGCATTAGACAGTGTGATAAAAAGTAACACCTTAAAAATGATATTCATTTTTAATAAATGCTTATTTATAACAACAGAGACTTTAATTTGAAAACTTATTATTATATTGATTTCTGACTCAAATCCACATTTATTTATAATAATTTATTAACGAACACAATTAAGTATGTAATTAATTAGTATATGGGCGGAAATAATGGTGTTATATTTAATTAATGGTGTACTCTTTTATAAAGATTTAAATAGTTTTCTTTTTGCATACAATGGGCTAGTAATATTATCGTTTTGCTAAAAACGATAATATTACTAGTCTGTACATTTTGTACATTTGTTGCTTTAAAAACAATCTAAAATGTCAATATTCCATGGATATATTGATAAATGAGGTCTAAATTATAAGAAAATGCATTTTCTACGAAAACTTGAAGGGATAGGTAAAAAATGGTATAATGCAATTTGATAGACAATTTAATTGTGCATCTGATTCTCCTAAAATATACAGGGCATTCTATTTAAATTAAAGAAGTTGTTGCCGTTTGAAGTTAATAATTATTTAAAGTAAATTTTTAGACACTCTCTATAAAGTAGTATTATTTTTATTATTGCAACACAATAACTGATCAATAAATAAACTTCATTAAATATTTAGTATTAAAAACATTGATACCCTTGGAGAAATAAAGCTTTAAAATTTTTACTGCAATTTCACAAAATTGAAAATATTTCAAAAACGTAATGTTTAAGTATAATAAACCTTAATCAAATTTACCTTTATTTTAATCGTAGAAACTAAAAATGTAATAATATACAGGGTGTTCCATTTAAAAAAATACAACTTTGATATTTTTTATTTATTTGGGACACTCTGTATCTTGTAAAAATATTTTTAAATTGTAGCTCTAATAGTCCTTCAACGAACCCCAAACTTACAATTTGTAAAAATCTCATCGTTTAGCTACAATACTCCGTGTCGTATGTGGTGAACAACCCTGTATATCTACATATATAAAATGCTAATGTTTATCTGTGTCGTCTCTACTGAAGTAACGACTTGCTCTAGAAAGTTGTTTTTTTACTAAAAGATAGCTAATTGGCTCTTCTAAAAACTGTCGTCGTCGGATTTTTGTTTTTCATTTAATTAAACAAAAAATAAAAAGGTTTTTTTCCTGATGTCCTGGCGGATGCGCCAGGCTTCAACTAGTATAAAAATATATTTACATACCATTCGGAATATTATTATTGCTAGATGAAGTAGCCAAAGGTGATATTGTTTGTGTAGGTTCCAACTGGTGTGTTGGAGGCGATATAGGTGGGGATGGTGCTGGCCTTTCCGGTCTAGCAGGCCTTTCCCCTCTAGTAGATGTATCAGACACTGTTTCGGTTGGCACAACATTCTCGCTTCCTTGATGCCGTTGTTTTATTTTAATACCTGAAAAAATAACATATAATGATTTTATAAGTTTATAATCCCAAAAAGTTTATATTTCTCTAAATTCATGTCGTCAAACTCAATGAGAAACTAATATTTATTTCGAAAATAGCTAAATATGCAACAGTATGTTCCCGGATTGTGTTTAAAAGGGGAAACATTTTTATATATTTTTTTTTGAGAAAAATGCATTCTATATAAAAGTTTTTGTTTGTCTAAAATCGTTAAACCCGTTTATACTTCTGCGCAGTGGAGAAAAGGAGTGGTTTCCAACCACGAGAGAATCGTTTAGTGAACGATAAGTTTTGTGTTCTAACAAGAGTTGTCACCGTTAGTGAATCGATTGCGGGACGCGTATTTACATAGTAAAGGAGCCCCATAGAACGCGGGGGCTCTGTAACGCAGTATGGTATGTAGTTGTAAACCGCCCTCATTTTCTACTATATACTATACTACGGTGCAGAGCCGGTAGAAAGAAGCTCTCGTTTGTTGGATTCTGATCCTCCAGTCGGGAGTTATTAACATTTAAATAAAGATAGATCTAACATTCCCCCCGCATTTTATTTTAGCAGATAGAGGAAAATGGTTTTAACAAAAAAAATCGAAAATTTACTGAAGATTATGAAGCTATTATTTATAGTACCCATTATCTAGACAAAATTTTGTAAAAATTCTATTTTCTTATTTTCCATAGCAGTTGCGCCCTCTAGCGGCCGTTTTACAAACTCGAAAATAATTTCCAGCAATTTCTCATAGCCCCTTTAGTTATAAATATTTTTTTCCATAGTCCCTACGGCTAATACTTTCCGAGGTACAGCCGAGAGCTATTCTGGGACACCCTGTATATCTAAATTGTCAATTATTATCAACAATAAAATATCAATATTAATATAACACATTAAAATTTAATATTGTATTACTAATTTTTGGCACTAAACAACAATAATATACTGTTTTTTTTTTCTCAGGTAAGATTTCGACAGACGATGACAGAAGAAAAGCAGATGACGTCCCATACCAATCTTACTTTACAATTTTACTAAAAAAAATTCTAATAATTTTTAAGTTAACTATGGATGGGTTTAAATATAAATTCGTCATGCGTCGTCACTTGTTGTTTTTAACCAGTTTTATTGGTTTATTTCAAAAATGACAGATCGTATTTCAATTTTATTGGTTTGACGGAACGATGAACGACAAACGGACGCCGATGCGTATGAACTCGCCTTTAGATTTTTGACGTTTGTCAAAGTCTTGCCAAATTATAGGTTATAATTTTGTGACAACTTTTGTCAAATACCCTGCGTTTTGGAAGATGATGCATTTTGATTCGTGTTATTACGTGTGTTTTGTGTCTTTTGAAGTCAAGTGGAGGAAAAATCGAGTGAAAATTAACTGTAGAACCCAGAGCACAGTTTATGGTTAATACTCGCTGCCCAGGCAGAAAGTCTTATACAGATACACCAATAAAGTTACTATCAATAAAGTTCGTATACCATCTCGTCGTAGATAAGTGCATCTCGAATATGGTAGAAGGACCATACTAAACACATACTAAAAACTGGAGTAGCTGTAAAATATCGACATCACACGATAGGTAAATAATGGATTTTAGTACTGCAGAAAAATAATGTCAAAAGGTACTGGTTTAAAAAAAAATAAGATTAAAGTTAATTAATAAACCTGTGAGGTATAAAATTTGGTAAGTGTTATTCTTAATAAAGTAGTTTGTTTTATTTATGTTGTTTTATTTATTCCTGCGGAATATTACAAATTTGTATTTGTACATAAGTTATATTGATAAATATAATCATAAATGCGGGAAGTTTCATAAAGCTTGAAAGTAAGAAATACCTAGTTCTTTTTATATTTTTTGGTATGTGGTGTCTTGTTTTTGTTTGTTTTGTATTAACACATACCGTTTTTTATTAAATAATATAACTCGTTACATTTTTTCAGTTTTATACAGTTTTTTTTCACAATATTTTGAAGTTACTTGTCAGTCAAATTTTAAATACATATATATTAATTTCCTGCTATGCGTTCCAGTTGTACCAACTTATTTCTTTGTAAAATAAAATAAACTACTTTGAAATTAAAATGACAGATACATTTATCACTGTCAAGGATCTTCTCGTTGGACATCAGACTATAGCATCATAAATACATTTTTCTTTCTACCGGTTCTGCACCGTAGTATAGTATGTAGTAGAAAATAAGGGCGGTTTACAACTACATACCATACTGCGTTACAGAGCCGCCGCGTTCTATGGGGTTCTGTGCCGTAGTATACTATGTAAATACGCTTCCGGGACCGTAATTTCGATACCAGCCTAAACCTGCGCATTAAGAGTGTATCAGCAGATTGTTGTTTTTTTCTGGACTAAATTCCTTTAGCCATTTCTCTTTTTAATTGTGACAGCTTATTTACCTGGGAACTTATTGAAGTCCTTCTTTTCACGTTGATTGGATATGTTCTGTTTCCAAACTGATTTTTATTATTATCTGTAGTAGCTGTGCAATGCTTTTTGGGTTGTGATCTTAAATAATTCAGCGGGGATATTATCAGGACCTGCCGCTTTGTCAATTTTAAGCTGTGATATTGTTTGTGCCTTATTTAATATACCTTTATGCCACGGCTACTACTTGCAAAAAACGCTGTTATTTTGTGGGTTAGGTATTAGTTTGCGGTGGTGGTTGTGCTGTTTGCTTGTAAAATAGCTGGCTAGTTTGAAAACTAGCCAAGTATCCATTTTAGCCGTAACATAAACAAATTAAAACAGTACAAAATATCACGTTAATCAAAATTAATAAGAACCATCTATCAAAGAACGAAAACCATAATGAAAACCTAATAATTTTTATAATAATTAATTTTTTTTGGACAAATTCAACTAGATTTTAATAGTTTTTTAATTATTCTCTAAGACGGTATGGAAATTTGGAAAAGTATAAACGGGATTAACTATTTTAGAACAAGCAAACATTTTTATGAATACTTTTTTCTCAAAAAGTTAATAATAAAAAAGTTTTTCCTCTTGTAAAGACAATCCAGGAATATACTGTAGATTGATACAAATAACGAATTAACTTTTTATTCCTAAGGGTGGCTGCAACGACGTCCCGTAATCCTGCTGTTGGTTTTTATATATAAAAACCAATTGTTATGTTTTAACAGCAGGATAACAGGACGTCGTTGCAGCCACCCTAATTTGTCTATCTTTTAAAATGTCCCTAACTTTCCTTGTCTCAATCACGCACCTTCTACAGCTAGTATACTTAGTATAAATGACGGAGAGAAGAGGCAATATTTTTGCTGTGAATTATTTAAAATGACAGAGAACTGTCACTGTAAAAATATGGACAGAATTCTATCATAAGGCATATGAATTCTATCATACGGTACATCAGAAAGGTATAGGCATTATATCAAGAATACTTTTATAAAAACTTTTTTTCATGGATATGTTACAATGGATACTCTCTTGGAAGGTTTTTACTTTTTCTTACCATTCAAAACAGTATGTAGTGAACCATCAGTATTATTCTGAGATAATGGAGTTGAATTTGATATTCCTCTTCTATTCAAATTATCATATCTACTCTGGCCCATGTCAATATTTAAGCCTTTAAAGAAACAAACCAATTCACCAACTTTAATAGGAGAATCAGTCTGCTTATTATTCATCAAATCTAATGTTACTTCTAACCCACTGCTGAAAAAAATAAGAGTTAAAACGCTTAATGAAACAGTTATAATAGAATTATTATCTTTTTTTATAGGAACATGGTATATCGTTGAAAAGCAATTTTATTTGGGTTTCGATTTTTGAAATAATATACATAGGCTTTAATTTAAAATAACAATAACATACAATTTTATAACGGAAATAATTATTTTTCTGATCTCCCTGTTTGATATCCAATCAGGTTAAAACAACGCAAGGAACTCCACAAGGTGGAGTGACCTCCCCCCTACTGTGGAGCTTGGTAGTGGATGAACTACTGGAAGAATTAACTCTAGCGGGAATACACTGCATAGGGTACGCAGATGACATAGTCATCATTGCACGGGGGAAACATGAAGGCACCCTGTGTGATATTATCCAAAGAGGATTCCGCATCGCTGAGAGATGGTGCAGGACTGTCGGGCTGAGTATTAACTCAGATAAAACCGCAGTAGTGCCATTCACCAGAAAGCGAAGTTTGAAAAACTTGAAAAGAATCCATCTAGATGGAAAGGAAATACTGCCATCACAGGAAGTGAAATATCTGGGAATAACCCTGGATAGTAAACTTCTCTGGAACAGGCATATTAAGAACATTACCAGCAAAGCCACAAAGGCTCTCATGATATGCAGAAGACTGGCGGGAAATAGGTGGGGCTGCGCCCCTAACATTTTGCGCTGGATGTATACCATGATAGTAAGACCCATGATTACTTATGGAGCAGTTGCTTGGTATACAAAACTAGAGCAACGTACAGCAAGGCAAACCCTGTGCAAAGTACAGAGACTGGCATGTATCTGCATCACAGGTGCCATGAGAACATGTCCAACAGCAGCAATGGAGGTCATTCTAGACCTAACACCACTGCATATTGTCGTCGGTAGTTATGCCAATGCGACAATGATTAGAATGGTCATTGACGGAAACAGTACTGGGAGAATTTTCAGGTCAGGGGCTTGGAACACCCTCAAAAAGAAAATTCCACTTCTCCAACTCCCAGTGGATGACATACCAAGAATTTACAACTTTGAGAAACACCTCACTGTAGTATTGAGTAATAAAAAGGATTGGAAGAAAGAAACGCTTACTCAGCATATAAAAGACCATACCATCACGTGGTATACTGATGCTTCCAAAACCAAAGCAGGGACAGGGATAGGAGTATTTGGGCCGAAAACTGAATACTCCGAACCAATGGGCACCTACCCCAGTATCCTTCAGGCAGAAATTTGCGCTATCGAAAGATGCGTACAATTTATCTTGGATAGGAACTATCGAAAACAGGAAATTGCCATCCTATCCGATAGTCAAGCAGCACTTAACGCGATCAACTCAGTAACCATCAATTCGAAGTTGGTCAAAGAATGCCTAGAGAAGCTCAACAAATTAGGCAAAGAAAATAAAGTCCTCCTACTCTGGGTGCCTGCTCACCAAGGGATAGAAGGCAATGAAAAAGCAAATGATCTAGCTAGAAAAGGAGCGAACACTCCACTAACTGGACCAGAACCGTTCTGTTCTCCAAACGGGAACCAACTGAAAGCGGAACTGAAGAATCTGGAACACTCCATCCGTAACTTGGAATGGGTGTCCTCCAACGGTCTAAGACACTCGAAAAAGTTCCTTAAAACTTATGACCGAGAAAAATCAAAGGTTTTCCTTGATTTAAGTAAAAACAATCTTCGGATTGTCACGGGGTTTCTAACAGGACACTGTCTCCTCAATGAACACCTCAGTAAACTGAAACTGAGAAACAACGGCGAATGCAGATTTTGTGGGGAAAATGGGGAAACACCAGAACACCTTATCACTGAGTGCGCCGAGACGACGACCATTCGTGCCATGAACCTTGGTACGTCTGATGTCGAGGATGGAGAGCTGGCCTCTGTGGAGCCATCTCAGATACTGGCTTTTCTTAAAGCCCTGAGACTGTAAGATGAGTAATAACTCGTTATAACTCAAGAAAGGGGAACACACAATAGATCTATAAGGTCGCGGTGATTAACTCCCCTCCTAAATATTCTACATTCTATCCAATCAGATGATTTAGACAGATCGAATATGTCGACTTTTCTTAAGCTATAAATCAAATTTTAGCTTTCAAATTGCTAAATGTATGATTTAACCAATGCTTATTCAAGATCATGTTTTTGTCAATTTTACATGTTTCATTTTTTATCTCGAAAACTATGAGAGATTGGTAGAAGTTAGTATAATAGAAAAATTTTCAGATATGGAAGTAGTTTCGAAAAACATAATAATATACCGGGTGTTCGGTTTAAAATAACATAAGATGCTACCACTTTTAGTATGAAGCGGCAACACTGTAATGCTGAAAACAATTAAGACATATGGAGCAGGTGCCTTTATGCAAAAATCCAATTTTTCAAAAAAATCCTATCACCGGTTCTCCATAAACGTCTAACGTGCCATGGCCGTGAACCACCCTGTATAGGATCTAGGGCAATTTATGATTAATTTAAAGAATGGTAAATAGAAAATATGTTTCATTTAATAAAGACGACCATCTCTCGATATAATTGCACGAATTCAATCAAATGTCAAAATTGTGTTAAAAGCGCAATAGATAATAGTTTACTCTCTATTTTATATAACACTTTCCTGTAGATTCAGTAGTACCCGAGAAGAACAATCGTAGAGAAGCGACAAAAACCGTCGGCACTATTGAAGAAGGGGGACCAAGTTTTGTGACCTTCAAATCGGCGTACGTGACAGATGACAGATCGCCTGTTTATAGTAGTTTCTAGCATAGATAAATGCAACAAGTTTAGATTGGAAAGCCCGTAAAAATTTTAGGTCGCGAAATTATTTTGGGTCGCGACCGTTATACGCGATCTGGCGCTGCTATAGCGGTCGCTAAGAACAACGGCAAACAAAAAGAGAAATAATCTTGTCTTGTCAAAGTCAGAATCTTCAAAAATCATAATAATCTTTCAAAATCTAAACCGCTCTCATTAAAGAAATTCCGAAAAGTGTTTATAGCGTCCATTTTCAAAGTAATTATTGCTATCTTGTGAGTTTAATTCAAGTTTTATTTACTCCAACCGGTGATAATTGTGAAAAAGTGGCATTAAAAACTTAAAAAGCTGTGCTGTGAACTGTGAACTGCAAAAATCATCGTGGATCGAGGCATAACGTCGGTTTCCAATGTTACATAGGTATTTCATACATGCGTCCTTATATAAAATAAAGTTTCTTGTATGCAACACATTGTATTTTATTTATGAAATTAAACGAAAATAATAATAAATTTGAATAAACAATATTTGGCGATATAATTCCGGAAAAAGCCGAACCGCTCCGAAATTTTCAAAAGTTTTGGGTCGCGACCGTTGCAAGAATAGCGCCAAATAGTGTTTACATTGTCCTTATGGGCACTTTCCAATCTAAACTTGTTCCATTTATCTATGGTTTCTAGCTACACTGAGAGAAATTCAATGAACGTAAAAGAAATAAGAAAAGCTGTACACTGAAAAAACATGTGTTCAGTAAAAAGTAGAAGGAATAGTTTAGGAATCATAGTGAACAGTAACTATCTTTTCAGATTTAACGGGTTTCCGCGAATTGTGGATTTACCGCGTTCTAACCATTTTCTAACCTATTCCCCTTTTACAGGGACATTTTCAAATCGTATCTGATAATATTTTTTGCTTCGAAATTAATATTTGAAAGTGTTTTTTTAATCAAAATGATAAATTAAACAATTTTAAGAAAAATTCGATTATTTACCAGCTGTTAACACAAGCGTTACAACAAACCAAAAAGTAAATAACATGATTAGAGTTGAGGGTTGGAACCGGGGTGTTACAACAGCAAAATAAAACACTAATTCACCACAATACACCAAAACACTTTACTACTGCAGTGCATCAGCACACAATTAAAACTAAAATGATTAAAAAACATAATACCTTTATAATATGAGAACATAGATGGTAGATTAAATTTACAAGAAAGAAAACCCAGAAAAGATTCAGCAGTTCTGAAAATGTATTTTTTTTTCATTTTCAAAGAATCTCGGTTATTCTGGACTTTTTTGAAAAAACGGCAAAGAGAAAATATGCTTCATTTAACGAGATCTACCAGCCCTGAAAATATTTTCACTTATTTAAGACTCACCCTGTATATTAAAAAATCATATTTTACATAAAAAACAAAAAATATATTATATATGCAATTTTCTAATAGTTTTAACTTTCTAAGTATTTTTATTAAACGCTAACAAACCTGTTTTACTTACCTATTTAGTTCTGAAAGTTAGTTCTTTCTTTAAGTACTATTATAAGATAAGGATAAAATATAGAAAAAATAATTCAAAAAGATTAATTATGTACACAAATAAAAAAATAGTAAGATTTCAGGACTTTATATTAACAATGGCAACGCTGGCCGTATTCCGAAAACACAATGAGATGACAGTTAGCAGGTTTACCTCCCACTCCAAATTTTTAGGCGGGATTCGTTTTGTCGCTTCTCTACGATTTTTCATCTCTGGTAATACTATTATTAAATTAATTTAACATTATACAGGGTTGTTCACCACATACGACACGGAGTATTGTAGCTAAACAATTAGATTTTTACAAATTTTAAGTTTTGGGTTCGTTGAAGGACTATTAGAGCTACAATTTAGAAATAATTTTACAAGATACAGAGTGTCCCAAATAAGTAAAAAATGCTATAGTTGTGTTTTTTTAAATAGAACACCCTGTATATTGTTCTATTTTTAGATTCTACGATTGAAATAAAGGTAAATTTTATTAAGGTTTATCACACTTAAACCTTACCGTTTTTGAAATATTTTCAATTTTGTGAAATTGCAGTAAACATTTTAAGGCTTTATTTCTCCAAGGGTATCAAAGTTTTTAATACTAAATATTTACTGAAGTTTATTTATTGATCAGTTATTGTGTTGCAATAATAAAAATTATACTACCTTATACAGAGTGTCTAAAATTTTATTTTAAATAATTACTAGCTATAAACGGCAATAACTTGTTTAATTTAAATGGAACGCCCTGTATATTTTAGGAGAATCAGATGCATAATTTAATTGTCTATCAAATTGTATTATACCGCTTTTTACCTATCCCTTTAAGTTTTCGTAGAAAATGCATTTTCTTATAATTTAGACCTCATTTATCAATATACCCATGGAATATTGACATTTTAGATTGTTTTTAAAGCAACAAATGTACAACAAAATGTACAGGCTAGTAATATTATCGTTTTTAGCAAAATGATAATATTACTAGCCCATTATATGCAAAAGAAAACTATTTAAATCTTCATAAAAGAGTATACCATTAATTAAATATACCACCATTATTTCCGCCCAAATACTAATTAATTACATACTTAATTATATTCATGAATAAATTATTCTAAATAAATGTGGATTTGAATCAGAAATCAATATAATAATAAGTTATAAAAATGAATGTCTCTGTTGTTACAAATAAGCATTTGTCAAAAAATGAAATATCATTTTTAAGGTGTTACTTTTTACCACACTGTCTAATACACATAAAAAAATCAGTTTTTTATTTTTTGGAGCAATTATTATTATACTCTGTTTTTTTTCTCAGGTAAGATTTCGATAGACGATGACAGAAGAAAAGCAGATGACGTCCCATACCAATCTATTTATTTTACTAAAAAAAGTTTCTAATAATTTTTAAGTTATCTATGGATGGGTTTAAATATAAATCCGTCATGCGTCGTGTCTTGTTTTTAACCAGTTTTATTGGTTTATTTAAAAATGACAGATCGTATTTCAATTTTATTGGTTTGACGGAACGATGAACGACAAACGGACGCCGATGCGTATGAATTCGCCTTAAGATTTTTTGTCATTTTTGACGCTTGTCAAAGTCTTGCCAAATTATAAATTATAGGTTATAATTTTTGTGTCAACTTTTGTTAAATACCCTGCGTTTTGGAAGATGATGCATTTTGATTCGTATTATTACGTGTGTTTTGTGTCTTTTGAAGTCAAGTGGAGGAAAAATCGAGTGAAAATTAACTGTAGACCCAGAGCACAGTTTATGGTTAATACTCGCTGCCCAGGCAGAAAGTTTTATACACCAATGAAGTTGCCATCGATAAAGTTTGTATACCATTTCGTCGTAGATATGTAAGTGCATCTCGTATATGGTAGAAGGATCAAACTAAACACATACTAAAAACTGGAGTAGCTGTAAAATATCGACATCACACGATAGGTAAATAATGGATTTTAGTACTGCAGAAAAATATGTCAAAAGGTACTGGTTTAAAATAATTAAGATTAAAGTTAATTAATCAACCTTTAAGGTATAAAATTTGGTAGGTGTTATTATTAATAAAATAGTTTGTTTTATTTACCTATGTTGTTTTATTTATTCTGTGGAATATTACAAAATGCGGGTAGTTCATAAAGCTTGAAAGTAAATAATAGTTCTTTTTTATATTTTTTGGTATATAGTGTCTTGTTCTTGTTTGTTTTGTATTAACACATACCGTTTTTATTAAATAAAATAACTCGATTACATTTTTCAGTTTTATACAGTTTTTTTCACAATATTTTGAAGTAATCACTTGTCATCTTGTCAATCAAATTTTAAATATTTCCTGCTATGCGTTCCAGTTGTACCAGCTTATTTCTTTGTAAAATAAAATAAACTACTTTGAAATTAAAATGACAGACACATCTATCACTGTCAAGGATCTTCTCGTTGGATAGACTATAATCAACGCAAACAGTCAATTAATGTACTGGAATGTTTGAATACTGGAATCATATTAATTGGTCCTCTTTAACAAATATTTAAACAGTTTTTTTTCTATTTTTAATGAAATAAACAAACTATATCGACAATATTAGTATCTGTACTCTTTAAAAATTTGGTACATCTTTAAAAATAATCTAAAATGTCAGTATTCCATGGGTATATTGATAAATGAATTTAAAATTACATGAAAATGCATTTTCTACGGAAACTTGAAGCTATAGGTATAATACAATTTGATAGACAATTAAATTGTGCATCTGATTCTCATAAAATATACAGGGTGTTCCATTTAAATTTAACAAGTTATTGCCGTTTAAAGCTAGTAATTATGTAAAATAAAATTTTAGACACTCTGTATAAGGTAGTATAATTTTTATTATTGCAACACAATAACTGATCAATAAATAAACTTCAGTAAATATTTAGTATTAAAAACTTTGATACCCTTGGAGAAATGAAGCCCTAAAATTTTGACTGCAATTTCACAAAATTGAAAATATTTCAAAAACGGTAAGGTTTAAGTGTAATAAACCTTTATCAAATTTACCTTTATTTTAATCGTAGAAACTAAAAATGTAATAATATACAGGGTATTCCATTTAAAAAAATACAACTTTGATATTTTTTATTTATTTGGGACACTCTATATCTTGTAAAAATATTTTTAAACTGTAGCTCTAATAGTCCTTCAACAAATCCAAAACTTACAATTTGTAAAAATCTAATCGTTTAGCTACAATACTCCGTGTCGTATGTGGTGAACAACCCTGTATATGCAATTTTCTAATAGTTTTAACTTTCTAAGTATTTTTATTAAACGCTAACAAACCTGTTTTACTTACCTATTTACTTCTGAAAGTTAGTTCTTTCTTTAAGTACTATTATAAGATAAGGATAAAATATAGAAAAAATAATTCAAAAAGATTAATTATATACACAAATAAAAAAATAGTAAGATTTCAGGACTTTATATTAACAATGGCAACGCTGGCCGTATTCCGAAAACACCGTATAACACAATGAGATGACAGTTAGCAGGTTTACCGCCCACTCCAAATTTTTAGGCGGGATTCGTTTTGTCGCTTCTCTACGATTTTTCATCTCTGGTAATACTATTATTAAATTAATTTAACATTATATACAACAAACAACTTTTACATACCTTCCTTCTGAATGCGATAACAACTGATTGAGCTGCACTAACTTTTCTCCTATTGTTGTGTCCTTTCTAAAATTGTTTCGATCTAATACTGAAAAGTGAATTTTTGACTGGAAATTAACTAGCAAATTAAATGTTTCGTTCCATTTTGGATGGGCTGTATTTTTTACTGTCTCAGTTTTACGAGGAGACTGCTGGTCTACCGTCACTTCTACATATGGATTAGGCTTTAAAAATGTGGTAGACCTAATATGAGCACATTCGACTAAAAATATTAAAAACAGGTTAATTTTCAATAAAATAAAAATTAAAATGCGTGATATTAACACACTACAAGTTTTATAAAGAGCTAGCTGACCAACGGCAAACGTTCTTTTGTGATATAACTATTTTTTATGGGACAACAGTCATTTTTATTCACGTGGTTGAAAATTATTCAATTACTAATATCGCTATTAAAAAATAACAGTTGATGGTAGAAAGGTGAAAATTTAGGGTTGTATGTATTTTTTAATTTTTAATGCCATATCATAAAAAAATAAAAATAAAAAATTTTCTCCAAAAAAATTAAAAAAATTGGGGGGTGGACCTAGTGATGTTAATATTTCGGAAACTTTTGATTGTCGCAGGAAATTTCCGAAACTTTCGGAAACTTTCGTAAATTTATGAAATTTTAGGAAATTTTACAATTTTACATATTTTTTGTTGTGATACAATGAATAAATTAGATAGACATTTGATACCAACGTGTAAGTGGAAAAAAAAACAATAAACATATTATTAGTTGTTATATTTTTAATAAACAATACATACTTAACTCCTAAAAGCCATAAACATAACATATAACAAACATTATTTGGTAACATTTGTACTTTGTACATAAACCATGAACTATGACTATGAACTTAAGAAAAAACAAAAAAGCACGAAATATAAATTTAAAAAACGTAAAACACAAATAACTGAATTATTCTGTTCCGGAATACTTTCAGGCGCCGAGCTGGTCCCATCTTTATAGGGTATTATAGTAGTAGCAGTAGCAGTAGTAGTAGTAGTAGTACCACGGCAGGCTAACTCTCTTTGGCGGGAACGCTACGCGCATACCGTCGCGCACGCCGCCATTAGGGTTTCCATCAACAGAAAGTAACCAGTGTCGTAGTTTCTTTCATCGACTGCGCACACTTTCGGCTGATTCGAGTCAGTAGCGTACGGATTAATTTATTTTGTTTATTTCTTGAGTTATATTTTATAGTTGTTGTTTTATTTTTTTTATTGTGTTATATATTTGGTTTTTTCTAGTTTATTTTCGTTTCTTGTGTTATATAATTTACTTTTGTTTTTTCTGAACATTTTTAAATCGTTAATTTTACGTGTTTTTAAAATGCCTGGGCCAAGTTGTGCAGCAAAAAACTGCCCGAGTAGAGGACTAAACTGCAATAAAAGTTTCTTTCTGTTTCCTAGAGATCCGATTAGGTATGTATATACATATGTGATTAATTATTTTAACATATTTTAGTTAAAAAAAACAGTAGTATACATAGTAGGACATTCAGCTAAATAGAAAGAACTAATTAAAAATATACAAGTTCAGCATCTATATTAAATGTTAACAAACTTATATACAGGGTGAGTCTTAAATAAGTGCAAATATTTTCAGGGCTGGCAGATCTCGATAAAAGAAACATATTTTCTCCTTACTTTTTCAGATAAATCCAAAATAACCGAGTTATTTAAGTTTAAAAAAATTTTTTTTTTTTAAATGTTGAGTTGAGAGCCACCGGATTTTTTCTGTATTTGCATCCCTTTTAGTGCCGCAACCATAGAGTAAAGCCGTAACTATGGTAATATCAGAGATTAAGAAAGTATACCGTGGGAAAATTTGCGGTGAACAGGCAGTTCTAAAAAATTTTCGAAAAATATACAGGGAAGTTAAAAGAAAATGCACGATTTTCAATATCTTTTTTTAGCGAAAAAAAATAAATAAACGTGTTCCTGGGGTCGAAATATACCACCCCTGAAAATATTTGCACTTATTCAAGACTCACCCTATATGTATATAAAATATTAGCAAGATTAAAATGTTAAATATTTAGTAAAATTTAATGTTGTATCTAGACATTCAACATTAAATTTAAAAATAATTATATTATTAATTTAAATAAAATTATAAAAATAAATAAAATGAGTATATAGAAAATAAATTAACAATACATTTTTAGGGCAAGAACATGGGCAATTGCAGCTAACGGAGAAGACTTGATTGAAGATATAAATAAGGCCCACAAGTACAGGTTGTGTTCTGTTCACTTTGAATTTAAAATGTTTACCAATTCACTTTGTAACCGTATAAAATACAATGCGGTACCTACTTTGTTTCCTGCCATGAAAAAAATAGAAGTTTCTCAAAAAAAATTGTGGATTTATTAATTTGTGAAATTTGAATATTAATAAAATTTGCTACGCCCATTGATGGGCATAATTTGTACGTAGCCTCTTTATATTGTTCAATAAATATTTTATTGGTATTTTTTAATTCTTGTTTGTAACTCCTGGCATGTTTTTGTTAGTTGCATGTTTTTTAATTTTAATTGTCTATTCTCTACAGTGAAATATTTAATTGATTTTTTCATTTTTACTTTTCGAGAAGTATGCGCGGTTAACGATTCATTTGTTTGGACAAAAGTATTGTAAATAAAATTCAGTTTCAGTCAATTACAGTATTTTTTTAATACGACCCTGTCGTATTTTCTGAGAAATTTTTTAATACGTTTTAATCCGGCCCTGACTAGGAAACCATAATGGCGCCGACAAGGTCAAATTTTATAGAAATTTTAAACAATGGAATCTGAGTAGAGTTGGCGTGCCGATTGTTTTATGTGCCGTGGTAGTACTGTCTTCGTCAGTTTTTATTTCCAAATCAGGTATATTTGATGTGTATCATCTGGTTCTGATTCTGAAGGATGGACCTCTACCTCTACGGGTTCTAGTGGTTCTGGAGGAGTTTCATGTTGTTGCATATCTTGTTCCATATCCACTTTTTGTTTTTGTAGTAATAATTTATTGTTATGAGCTACGAACATTATTTTGCCGGCTCTTTGTGCAGTTAAGCGATTCCTTTTTTAGTATGGATAAAACTATAAGTACTGAAACTTCTCTCAGTGGCTGCAGATGACGTTGGTAATGACAGCAGAGCAACAGCTAAATATTTCAACTGAGTATTTTTACATATTGCTTGCCACCAACTTAGACAGTCTACATTTTTAACTGACATCCAAACGTAGTCGAGAGCCCATAAACCCGATTTGGCGCAATAATTTGTTACATCTGTAAAAATGGCTTCTTTATTATTGACAAACTGAGGATGTTTGTTGGTGATATTGTTGATAAATTCCATAGCGGCTATGTGTTCTTCATTGTTAAGGTGCTCTCCCAGGAAACAGAGGGGGCCAAGAGATTCGCGGCAAAATGCATTATTTTAAGAGCCATACGTTTTCTATTTTGTAAGGCGGAGTAGCATTCTTTTTCTTCTGATTTAAGAATAGGCATACTTGATACACTTTCGTTAAATTTTTGCTCAATGTCTTGAATTTTGAAAAGAAATTTCTTGCAAAATTCGGATTTTTGCGAATATTCGCGATTTTGGGACCGGATATTTCGGAAATTTCTGAAATTTCCTGCAAAATTCGAATGGAAATATTCGCTACCAACATCACTAGGTGGACCACCCTTATCATTTAAAAAGTAATAGAGGTATAAAAAATAGATAACAACCTATTCTCAGGCCTACCGAATATACCTATAAAATTTCATCAAAATCGGTTAAGCTGTTTCGGAGGAGTATGGTAACATTGGTAACTAAAATTGTGCACGAGTATTTTATACAGGGTGGTCCGAACTGTTTTCCGGAAACTTCGGCAGCATATTCTGCATATAAAATTAAGTAAAAAAGTTCATATAAATGTGTGTCCTAAAATGCTTCGTTTCGGAGATACAGGGTGTTGAAGTTTCATTTTTAATTCGATTTTTTCCAAATAATTTCTGAACTAATGTCGATAATTGGATGAAAATTGGTGTCTGGGAGTTTTTTGACATGAGAAATTTGGTTTTGATGTCAATATGCCTCCTACTTGTAGAGGGCGTCACCTAGATATTTTTAAACTGTTTTGAAGAGTAACAACTTTTCGTCCGTACCTGTATAAAAACTTCCGAGTGAAAAAATATACATTTTCTTGACTTTTTGACTGAAATAATAAATGTGAGAAATTTTTATTTTTTTAAATAAATCATACATTTTTTTTATAAAAAAAATGGTGATAAAACAGTTTCTGTTGAACTTTTGGCACAAAAACAAATGAAATTTATAATTTCAGTCTAATAACTATTTATACAGGGTGTCCCAGAAATGAGTGCAGATATTTTAAGGGGTGGTAGATTTGGTCAAAATAAACATATTTTCTCTTTACCATTTTTAAAATAAATTGAAAATAACCGAGTTATTTAACTTTGAAAATTTAAAAAAAAATAATCGCAACATTTTGAGAACCGCCGGCAGATATCGCCAACTACATCCAATTACCCGGATCAAGCCCAGATTTCAGTTAATTCGACGCACTGTGTTGCCATAGGAACAAGAAAGTATACCTATGTTAAAAGTAAGTCATAAAATTATAACACCTGAGGAGTTTGCAGAGATGCATTACATTTTATAAGATTGTGATATTATTACATAAAATAAATTAAAAGTTAAATGTTTAATAATGTGTTAAAAAATGTGTTAAAAAAGTTAAATTAAAAAACTTACCCAACATTAAAAAAAGATACTTATGATAGATCGATGTAACTGTGACAGTTCTCTTTTTCGATATACACTTAACTAAAATACACTTCACTGTGCTGCTTTACTTGTACATGCTATTATAATAACTACTAAAATAACAGTCCCCATTTTTAACACATTATTTTCATATAGGCCTTATCACAATTTGAACCACTGATTTACAAAACACCTGGAAAAGCACACATTACTTTGAATACCTTTCTGAATGAATAAATGTTGAGAATTAATGTCTCTTACCGCCACTTTCCGAACTACTTTCAATCTAAGAAAATACGTGTTTCACTCAACAATTTTAAATACGTATTTTGTTTTTTCGCTATTTTTTCGATGTATTTCGACAATTCCATCGACAGCCCAACCGTCGCGTCGGCCAAGAAAGCCGCGCATCACTGGTAACTGCTCCTTTGTCGCGCCGCCGTGTCGAGCTTGCGTCATGCGAGGTTGCCGTAGTTTCAACAATTTCAAATTCAAGACACTCGAAGCAATCAAATTCTTATTAAATTTTAAAAATAAAACAGAAAAACATGAAAGGAAACAAACAAAACACAAATGAATTGGTTATTGATAAGGTCACAAAAAAGAAATTTCTAAAATGTTTATCGTAATTCAGAATTCAATACATCGAAAACAGCCCGACGAATATTCATTTTAAAATTAATTTTTGTTTTGTTTATTTCCTTTCATGTTTCTCTGTTTTATTTTTAAAATTTAATACGAATTTGATTGCTTCGAATGTCTTGAATTTGAAATTGTTGTAACTACGGCAACGTTGCTTAACATCGTCGTCTGGCGCAAACCCGCCACGACGGCGCGGCGACCGGCGACTCAAAGGACCAGTTCACACGCGGCTCTCTTGGCTGACGGTTAGACTGTCGATGGAATTGTCGAAATACATCGAAAAAATAGCGAAAAAAGTGGCACTAAAAAGTTTTTTCAATTTCCCGGAAAATGTCAAGAAAATTTTTATATTTTCAAAGTTTTTTTTCGCAAAAAAAACCTCATAGGCGTGTTTCTGGGGTTGAACTATACTACCAGTTAAAATATTTGCACTTTTTTTCTGGGACACCCTGTATAGTCAACATGTTTAATTTATGTCAATGATGACAGGTATTGATAATTTCGATTTCGACCAACAGACCTTTTTTCCGTAAAAAACGACGTAAATGTATATTTTTTTTACTCGGTAGTTTTATACAGGTACAGACGAAAAGTTATTACTCTTCAAACCAGTTAAAAAATATGTAGGTGGCGCCTTCCACAAGTAGGAGTCATATTGACATTAAAATCAAATTCCTCATGTCAAAAAACGCCTAGACACCAATTTTCATCCAAATATCGACATTAGTTCAGAAATTATTTGGAAAAATTGAATTAAAAATGTACAAAACACCCTGTATCTCCGAAACGAAGCATTTTAATACATACAATTTGAACTTTTTTGCTTATTTTTACCTACAGAATATGCTGCTGAAGTTTCCGGAATACAGTTCGGACCACCCTGTATATTAGATTGACTGATTGAATGCAAACTTCTGGAATTTTACAAAAAAAATGCATGATTAAAATATCTGTATTTTTGTAATCACTAGACTGATAACCCACGGAGATAAATACTTTAACAATTTTTTAAACATAGTTTGAACACAATTTGTCTAACAAAAATATTTTAAAAGTAAAAAATCGAGCAAAAAGAAATATGAATTAAATAAAACTATAATATAATTAACTAGCATCGCTACTATCGCAGTATTTTCCGCCTGTCGACAAAATTCGGCAGATTATTGCCAGCATGCATTGCGCTTCAGCTGAGATTAGTCATTCGGATTGCAAAGCAAGAGGGACTCGAGTGTTGCGTCCCAGAATAGAATTGGATTGGCCAAAAAAAGTGTGTTACTTTATGCCCCTATTGGTTGTTTTATAAGACGATCCAAATGTCATAAAATATTATTTTTAAAATTTTTAGTTACATTTTATTAACATAACATCACGGTAGTCAGGCTAGGCAAGGTAGGCGGCGCCTACCCTAAGATTTTCGTAGAATTTAAGCGATTCATTACATTACATTATTTACTCTATTAATGTTGCCAATACATAAAAATACTGTTAATACACGGAAGTGTGTTTTAATAAAATCAATATTATTTTAATATTTGTGGTCTTGTATATTAACGATATTAACATATTCACTACCGCTGGCGTACGCTGACCGCTACTGTGCCGCTGCGTTAGAAAACAAAATAATTTTGACCGTTGGAGCAGTGTTCCCAACTCTCAAAAATTTATCTCCCTAAAAATCTAAAACGTTCGCATAAAAAACCCCAAAATATCCCTAAAACCTAAAAAAATATCCCGAACAAAACCCTAAAAATATAAATAGTAATAAATAAACAAAATAAATAAACAATTTGTTGTATTTTAAGTGGTTGACCTTGAAACGTCTGATCACAGCAGTGTAGCCAACTGTTCGAAACTTTTCCTTAAAGCCAAATCGTATTTGCTTAAAGCTATCAAACCTTCTTAAATCCAAACAACTAAAATCCTCACAACTGTTATCCAAGATTCGGTGATTAAAATAAATAAATTATTTTGTTTTATTTATACTTTCCTATTAATTTTGAAAAACAGCAGTAGCGGTCTTATCTCCTCTTTGGTAGCGGTAAAATTCCAATGAAATTATATCCCTAAAAATATCCCCAAAAAATTTTACTCCTAAAAAAATCCCCATATAGATTTTTTCTCCCCAAATTTAGGGATTAAATCCCGGAGTTGCTAACACTGCGTTGGAGTGCCTTTGTTCGGCGATTTCTACATCGCCTACTATCAGAGTCGATGCACGACGTACGGCAGTCTTCTATTTCTGTCTAACTCATCGTACGGTAGCGATGCGACGTAAGTCGGATTTGCATCATATTAAGGCCGGGCTTAGGCGAAATCTCCGGTCGCCTTCGCATGAAGTCGTGGAGGCTCGGTAGGCTTAGATGTTAAGGGGATATTCCGGATTTTCATAAGGAGATATATCACATTTCGTTAAGAGGATATTTCATATGATTCATTATACGTAGCATTTAAAACTTTTATATGAAAATTAAAAAAAAACGTTTAAAGCAAATTGGAAACATTTTTTCGGGCTTGTCCGAGATTATTAAAAATTATATAACCGGTTGTATTTCAGGACACGCCACAGAAATAAAAGAATCCGAAATAAAAAAGCGCGTTATTTTATTCGGTGCAAGAAGACGATACAACAGATATTACAGAAAAGTCTCTGTGCTATTTCAATTCGATATGTTAATAAAAGCGGCAAAGTCAAATATCTTTGAGAATTTTATTTTATGAAATATTAGATAACATTGTTATACATTTAGAAATAAGGTTTGCAGATAGGTACTCGTATGTCTCAATTATTTTTATTTATCTCTTGCGGATCCGAAATTTAAAGAATCCTATAAAAAATTCCAACGCATTTATCATCTGATTTAACAAACTTGTTATATTGATACATTTCCAACGCATTTAATAGTGATTTAACAAACAAAAAATGTTATTGACCAACATAAATTAATGAATAAATTGCAGGTATTAATAATAGATATGATAATTTCGAGCATAAAATAATTTAAGGAGAATAATCCTGGAAATATATTTCCAGAGGCTTTCAAATTGTTTGTTTTGTTTGTTACTACACCATTTACAAGTACTTAGGTTAAGAGACATTTTTCATGTTTGAAATGCATTAAAATTTATAGTTGAGATTTCATGAAAAATAAACGTTTATCGCCACTTGCCTTACTTTCAATCTAAAAAGATCTTTTCACAGCTCTTCAACAATCTGATGATTTTACTGATATAATAATAAATAACTTTTCTTTATTAAGAGACCGACTCATCAATTAAATATATAAAACATAATTATTCTTTCTCTCAATACTACCAATTTTTAAGTTTGCGTAAAGAAATATAATAATAATAGCTCCCGTATATAGCGTTTGACGCCTTGGGACTAGCAAGGTACAGCTTGCCATGCTAGAGTCGTTCGGTATACAAGGAAGGTTGTGGTTGTGGCTAGCACTCTACGCTTCAACCGCCTATTATTACCTCAGGATTGTGAATCCCAAGTACTCATTTAAGGCTGAGTCGCCCTAGGTACCCAAACTATTTTTATTTTAATAAAAATAGTCGGCTGATGGAATGCCGGGTGTAGGATTCGAACCCACTACCTTGAGATTGGTAGACGAGAGCCTGTACCTCTACGCCACCGGGCACCTTGTAAATAAATAAAGATAAAATAAAAATCTATGATGTACTCCATAGTGACTCCATAGTAATAGATAAAGAAAATAATAGATAAAATAGATTAATAAAAACTATACTTGTACATTATGTCATTAGGTTGAATGCTGTTATTTTTGCTTTAGTTTTGTCCTAAATATTTTTGAGCTATATTTTTAACCCAGAGATAACATATATTTTCAACTGAGCTAGAGTATAATGTAAATTAGGGGGGGAGGGCAAATAGACGCAACTAAAATGTCGCCTACCCAGTCACACGGGTCACGAGCCGCCACTGCATAACATGCGTATGTTACGTTAATAAAATTAGGGGAACTAGGGGTAAGACGGGATCTTGTGTTTTATTTTATATTATGTATTAATATGTGTTTATAGGCATATTAAATACAGAAATTTAGATGGACTGAAAACGACACCTCTGTGGAATGCTAAAAATTCTGCCCTTAAGTTCTGTATTGTGAGGTGTGAATTTCACTATCATTTGGAGTATTGTGTGGCTGTGAATGGGGAATTATGTAAACATTTTATTAATTAGTATAGTTTAATAAAGTTCCTTGTGTTACAAATCTTTCAATTATCCCTTGAATTATTGTGGATGTCTGTGGTATGAGCGAAGCCTTCAAGTGATCGAGTAATGAACAGCAAACAAGTCATACGCCGCGAATACTATTCTCAGTTCAACTAGTTATTTTGTAGATGATTATTCCAATTGAGAAAAAAAATTACCCACCTTTTTCAAAGCACAGAAATTCTTGTAAACAAAAAGAAATATGACATCGAATTTGACAATGACAAAATCATATTTTGGCTCGTATTTTAATTGTAGCTTTCTCTGGACTGTATTATAATTTTTTAGTAATATGAAGGCAGATTTTTGCAAATAACTTTTAGATGCCTATTCCAAATAAAACGAAATTCTAGACGAGAATACAACTTTAACGCCTCCTCAAACAAGTCTAATACAATTTTTGCATAAAATCATCTGGAGAGATACCTAAAACCTAACTCAGCAAGCGCAGAAAACTTCCTACAACCCAAGGATACTAACGAAAAATATTTTTCTAAAAAAACATGTGCGCCACTGACATTTTTCCCTCTTGTTTGCAAAATTGTGTAGGCCATTTAATGCAGATTAAAAGTTGTATCTTGATGTTTTGTCCGATCCGATCTCCTCTATGAGATAAGCAATTTTATTAATTATAATAAAAAATTAATAAACTATTTATTTAATGTAATTTATTACTAAATTTTATTAAAATGTATAACACTGATGTACAGTTCTATCTACAACAAATTGCCCAAAAAACTAATGGTAATGGTATTTAAGATAATAACAAAAGGGCTATTTTTTTAAGTTTTAGCATCCTACACAAACTATGCATTTCCACATCCATGTTTATAGGAACTTTTTTTCATATTTTTTGATTAGGAATAAGTGAGTGTTTTTTAACATTTTAGCAAGTTAATGACTTTTTTAAAGGTTGCTATTAGGATTGGATAAAGGCAAATTAATTAAACTGCTTTTACATCATCAAGGAGGCCGAAATTGACAAAATCCAGAGACAACTTTTAATCATCATTTAACGATCTACACAATTTTGGTAACAAGAAAAAGGTCAGTAGCGGACATATTTTTATTCAGAAAAATATTCCAGTGGTAACCCATATATGCACTGGTACTGGTGAATATGTTAACACTTTTTTAGCATTAAAATATGTTGCACTTTAACCAATTACCATCAAAATTTCATGCAAACCGCTAAAAGCACTTGGAAGAAAATTATAATAATTATTATTTGTACGAGATGTTGTGACATCTCGTACATCTTTACAAGTCCATCATGAGATATTTTATTTTGCCCAAGGAAAAAAGATATCAAAATTAATAAAATCCATTTAGTTAAAACAATAACGAATATACTCTTATCTTATCTTGATATAATTAAAAATAGATTTTAAATTATATTAAATTGAAAAAAAATACCTGTTAAACAAATTTGATGGAAACCAGATCCACCTGCCACTTCGGTTGACGATTGATCCATTTTACGCAACTCTAATATTATGATTATGCTTCATCAACAACAAGATTCAATTTAAACTAAAAAATAAAAGACAATTAGCAAAAAAATAACTGCAAGTCTATTTTTAAATTCATAGAATTGATAACTTTACCTGCATACAAAATGACGTCTCTCTTTAAAATCCATAAACTTTGGAATCAAGCTTTAGTAAGAAGCTCTAAGCTTTTAAGGCGCTCCACATATTATTACATAAAAAAAACATCTTTTTGCAAACAATTAGTTTCGATTATGGGAATGGGAAACGATCCCTTTTCTACAACTATTTATTTTATTTGTAGCTATCAAAAATTTCTAAAAAATCATGTGTCAAATGTCAAACACTGGCCATAGATTATAGATATGATATATATGTCAATACAAGTGTCAAAAGCAAAATTAACCTGTCAAGATACTGTCAAGTACAATGGTCAAGTAGAATTGGACAAGAGGAGGATGTACTTATTTGATGTACTTAGTAGGATAAGTAGGTGTACCTCTACCTCTACACTCCATAAGCAGGTAGTAGGTCGCTAAGGCGGATTCTATTTTATATTTCACCCAGGCAGGGATTAACTCTCAACTTTTCACTCAACCAAAACTCAAGACTGAGGGTGGTATCTTAGTAACAGGCCGGATAGTCTTAGTAGTTTAAACCTTTCAATTAATTATAAAAAAAAAGAAGAAGATTAATACGTAACCCTTTTTTTGTAGACCGTTGACGTGCCGTTGACCGTTTGACGGTTGTGTATGTTTACATCACATTACTCATTTACAATTTACATCTTTTATTTTATGGATCCAGGGGCTTCCGGGGGTTAAAATAATATTCTTGATAGTGATAACAAGGTGATAACTGTATTGCAATTTTGCCATCATTGTATGCTATTTTAAGGATGTCTCTATGCAGCGTTGTTAAATGTGGAAGACAAGTTTTCTTTAGGACATTTGGTACAACGAATTCAAATTAACAGGTTTATGTTACAACTAATTAGTTACTTCTAGCAACTCGAAGCCGGTTCTATAAAAGTACGGGTATATTAAAAAGTGATGGAAAGTATGAGATAATCTTAGATCAACGGAAATTAAAGACACCAAATGGTAAATTATTTACAGTGGACAGTGAGCCTTTGGCTTTAGCAGTTGCGACTGAATGGAATGCTCAGAAAAACAAAATAGTACAAAGCAATATGCATATTGTGTGAGTTGCAAAATAGCTCTTAATTCTTATTTAAAACGATTATTTTAGACAACATTATGTAACACCATAATTGATAACCCTAATAATTTTGGAAAGTTGGATATAGTTAATTATATTGTAAATTATCTAGATACCGATACTGTTTTATTTCAAGCAAATGTAAGTAAGTGAAGGTTTCTATGCATCTGACTTGTGTTGTGTCACTTCCTGACTATGGAATTTTATTGGTTTATTTGATAAATGACAGCTTACACTTAACTATGATTGGAATGATGGAACGACAGACAATGCAAGACGGATGCATGTAATCTCACCTTAAAGCTAAATTCAGAGTTTTACAGCGTTTTAATGTATGCAGTACCTATAAACAATTAATAGCTTTGTTCATAGATATAGTCTGTCCAACGAGAGGATATACATATAACAGTGACAGTTGTGTCTGGCATTTTAATGCAGACGTAAACTGTATTTTCTGTCATATTTTGGATGCTATCTGTCAAAATCTTCCATGACATTTTGACAGACTTTCCCTGATTTCAATTATTCTTTGAATAAGAAGACTAAGGAAGGAGCATAATGCTATCCATGTATTCATGCATGGTGGGCGGAAAAAGCACCATAAAAGCACTCTAGGGTGGGGATCCTTGACAGTTCTGTTTGACGATTCATTTGACACATTTGAATTTGATTTGAAATTTTGTGGATTTGTCAGTCTTTACGGAGCTTATTTTATGTTATTTATTATTTATTCTACTACTGATAGTTGTATAAAGGTAGTAAATCTAGATGGAAATTGTGGCAGAACTTAAATTAACAGTGACACTATCGCGATTTATCGAAAAAGACTCTAAAATAGTTGGTTGTGTAGCGTGCGGTAGATCTCGGCAAAAATTGAGTGAAATAATGGAACAACTTTTCGCTCTAGTAAGTGACTATATAATATACATACGTGTAGTAAACCGATCATTTATGAAATTTACTTAAATTAACTAAATTATATATTTTTCTTGCATTTTAGCTTTTATTTATTACTTGTCAAAGATTAGATGACAAAGAATTTAGATACGTTAATTTGACTTACCTGCTTCAGTAGCGTATAGGATGTTTGTGTTAATAAATACTTATTATAACTTATCTATTTTTATTAGAATTATATATTTTTATAACAATTTTAATAACTACCAACATTTATTCACAACGTAAAATAAAACAACAAATTATTGAGTCATCATCATATTGAGCCTACATCATAGTTTTACATTTTTTAAATAAAATTAGAAGGACACTGATAAACCGGAATTTAAGTCGGCCATATTTGAGGCCCATCGCGGTGTACCTAAGATTTTTGATATGCTCCTTCCTTAGTCTTCTTATTCAAAGCAATTATTACATTATCTTTCTGCTTTAATAATTATACAGGGTCCGGCAATAGTGCGTCGGGCATCTGTAGCTACTAGAATAAAAAATTTAAGAATTTTTATTAAGTAGAAATCTAAAGTATGTTCTAGGATGTATTCCAGGAAATTATTTTAACTTCTATAGGGTGGCTCAAAAAAGTGTGAGTGGATCGGGATGATTTTTTTTAAACGGAACGCCCTGTATATTATTACATTTTTGGCTTCTTTTTAGATCACTTTACATAATCCTAAGATATGAGTAAATATATTTCGATAGTTTCAGAGATATTAATAAATAAATAAAAAATGTATTTTTCAGCCTTTCTTAAAACAATTATATTAAAAATACAAATACTGTCCTGAAATTAAAACTATGTTACGTCTTTACTTTAGATGGTCTGTACTTATCTTGCTATAGATATGGTAATCGTAAATCATACAGGGTGTTCCAAACTCTACGCCAAACTTTCTAAAATATAAAATCACTTTTCTTCGTTTTTTTAAATGGAACACAATGTATATTATTTTTTCACTAGATGGAGAATTAAAAAATGAACAATTTTTGTATTTAGAGTATTCTAAAATTGTTAACGGTTTCGCAGATATTCGCGGTTTTATATTGCATATGGCATTTCCTATAGTAAATTTTTATCATATCCACCCAATGATTTTTCTCTCGATTTTATCGTTGATAGAGCCATATGAAACAATACTGCGTATATCTGCGAAACCCTTACAAATTTTGAAATACTATAAATACAAAAATGTTTATTTTTTAATTATCCATCTATTAAAAAATTAATATATAATGTGTTCCATTTAAAAAAAACAAAGAAAAATTATTTTATATTTTAGAAAGTTTGGTTTGATTTGGAATGAATTTTGAACATCCAGTATGATTTAAGATTACGATATTTATAGTAAAATTAAGTATAGACCATCTAAAGTAAATACCTAATATAGTTTTGATTTCTGGACAGTTCTTGTATTTGTAATAATTTTTTTTAATGAAGGTTGAAAAATATATGGATTATGTAAAGTGATGTGAGAGGAAGCCAAAAATGCAATAATATACAGTAGGGCTGCACCGAGTACCGAGTAGTTCGGTGCTCGGCCAGAATTTTAACCGAGTAGTATGTACTCGGTGCTCGGCCGAGTAGGCCGAGTAAAGTATAGTAATAGAAACAATCCATTTATGCATGTCCAAAACAGATAGAAATGAGACTCACCGTGGCAAATAATAAAATAAACAAAAAGTTATTCATAACTTTAATTAATGTATTTTAGCAAAGTAACAATAATAAGTATAAGCCTTGATTATGTATAAATAGATATACAATGAGGGCTTAGTAAAATCCTGTCCTGTAGATGGCGCCTTGCCCGCTCTGCATTTTTGTATTCCCCTACGATTTTCTTTGAGGGGAATCCGTTAAACCCGCCCATCGTTCAAAAATGGAAGGGCGCGAGGTCACATCTATTGGGCTACTTATTAGCACGTTTCACGCATGTTTTACGAAAATAGCTTTATCCTTGTTTGTTTCAACTGTGACAAGAAAAAAGGAAAAAAAGTCACATTCGTTTCTAAATTCGGCAGTTTTCTTTATCTTTCTCGACTTCTGATTTCGTTTCGTTTAGGTTATGTCTTAAAAAATAATTATTTATAAGCTTTTGAGTTGAAATATACCTTAATGCATATCTAAATAATTAAAAAAATAAATTTTTTCGTCCCTCACGAAGAAACGAAACAGTATTTTTGAATATTTGGATTACAAACTATTATTTTATGAGTTTTATGTGTTGTGTTTACGTGATGTGTAATGTGTATTTTGTACCTGCTGGATAATATTTTGAAACATATTTAGACATTATTATTATAACAAAAAGGATCTGTATTACAGGTGAGTAAATACTGTTCATATTTATTTCTAAATTTATATAAATTTGTTTTAAATCACTCTTGGTTTTTAGAGTTTTTATCTTAGAGTTTTACCTCATAGAGAGTCTGAGATAAGTTTAATAATAAACATTAAATTTGATAGATTGATAGATAGATTAAACGATAATGGCCAGTTGACTTAAAAATTTAAAAAATACTGATTTTATGCTATAAATTATGTTTCATTTCTTACTTTGCTTTTTTGGAACTGTCAGATATATTGTGTATTTTATAATTTTTCTTAATTAATAACGTAAAATATTGTTTATCTACACTCAACCCTGTGTTTAGATAAAGCTTCATATCAGATTTCCTATTTTATATTTTCACTCAAATCATATTTTTGTAAAATAGGTATGCTTGCATGCAAAAGTAGCGTAAATTTGACAGGGAGGTATTTTTATAGATATACAGGATGATTCGTAGATTTAAATACATATTTACTTTAGAGTTGTATAGTTTGTCAAAAGAAAAGCTATATTTTTTATTTTTTCTTGGTGAATTTGTCAAAAAATTGTCATTCCAGAAAATACTATAATGTCGTAATCGTATAGAGTTCATTTTGACCATTTTTGGATTAAATTTTTTTGTTTATATAATAAAATATATATTTAAAGCCCTTTCTAAGTTAAAAATAAGTAATATGGAAGTTTTTTACTGGAACTAATTTAAGGTAATGTTCTCTTCATATAATTATATAAAAATATGCTAAATTCCTAAATTATTTATATGATTAAATTTTCTTTATATTATTTTTTTTGTATTATATACAGGATGAGTCAAAACTATATATTATATTTTTCTTTGCTATTTCAAATGGAACACTGTATTTTATATCATAAATCAACAAATCTTTTATCCAACTTTTGTTTTGTTAAGATCTATATCCCAGATTAATAGTTATTGGATTGTTCTCAATAATTGTCTCTTTGAGAATAAACATGATTTGTTTTTCGCAATTTTTATTAGTAGGTTTGTCGTTAAAAGTGATGTATCTACATATTTATCAGCGACAAAAATTAAGAATTAGATGCCTAAAATAATTTCCTAATTATTTTTTTACTTGGCGTATCAGTAAATATTATTTATTTTATCGCTGCAGCAAATAATAATTATGTATTCCAAAAGAGGACATTACTGTATAAATATCGATTATTTGGATTTAAAAATTATTTTTCAAAACAAAGTTGGAAAAAACTACGTTTATGTCATAAAATGTGGAGTTCTCTTTGAAATAATCGAGAAAAACCCAACATCTAGTTTTGACGCCACCAGTATATATCATGCATTATAGTTGATTATACTGCAATTTATTATACATAAGTACGTAGTTTTGTTTGGTGAAAATGAAACTTTCTAAAAGTATTCCCAATTAAAACATATTAAGAATTTCCCACATTATAATTTTGAAAGACGTTTGAGTGGGCAGACAATTTGGTCTAAAATAATCATATGTCTAAAAAAATTAGTCTAAAATAATCAAAAACCACTTAACACATATAACTCGCTTTTAAAAAATCTACAAGAAATAAGTTTGTTTATTATATTCATATTTTATTAAATTATTATAGGTGTGACTGCGAAGTGGTCGTACTCGCCACTTTAACCAACCATTGGTGGGACCATGGTAGGACCTTCAGAGATTATAATGCGAATTTTTCATACCATGTAAATCTATATACATATATTAATAAATGCGGTTGTTTTATTAAATTTGTTTTCTTATACGGTATGAGCGAAAAAAAACGGCGTCTATTTGTTTACGTACAAATATATGACATCGATATTAATTTCCAAGCCACCTCTGATGCCGTTTTTTTTATCGTATGGTATACACTTACATATCCCTTATCCTTTAAATCCGATTTATTTCTAATAATTATAAAAATAAGATACCTGATTGATTCTGCCGAAATATTATAAAATGAGATATCAGGAAATAAATAAAGTTACTTATCTCGTTTGTTTTGGGAATTCAAAAAAAGGGTATAGAGAATCTTAAGAGACACAGTTCAAATATTATTTTTGAGTATAATGGGTGCTTCAAAAAATGTGGTGGATATAATGTAACATGTTTTTTAATGCAAAACTCTTATTTATAACTTTTATTTTATTTTCGATTCTGCCTAAAATTCTATAACTTTTTTTTATAAATAACGTTAGTATTTGCAAAAAAATTATTCCTATGTTACATAATTGTCAGTTGTTTCCGAAGTTGGGCTACCCAAATTTGGTAGGAGTGTTTTACAGAGGTGAAGAAAAAGATATATGTAAAAATACTTGGAGTTAGATGCTACACTGTGTTCAAACAGATTTTTTTGGCTGATCCTATATATTATTATTTTTTCTAGTGCTTTTACAAAACCTTTCAACATTTGTTAAGAAAGTATATTAAGTACATCTATACTCTATACAGCTTGCAATCTGTTCTGAATTTTTCAACTTTTATCCTTCTTTTACTTCATTTACACTATAACAAGTTTTGCCATGACAAAACAAAAATTATTTATTATTAAGCATTAAAGTAATTTATATAGTTATATGACATTATTAATAGAAATTGAAGAATTTTGTAAAATCTATCAGAAGAAATTATAATATACCGGGTGTTTTTCAAACGTGGCTTGATTGACGTATTCAATTAGTTTCGGTTATTTCTTGTTTCACCTGAAATGACTACAACTTGGTTTTTAAATGGTACCGTCGGTATTTTTTTACTTTATTTGACAGAATATGGCATTGTGAATAGAATGATTTAATGTCAACTTTTGACATATTTACTCAAAAAAATTGTATTTTAAATTACAATCTAGAGTGCCATGATAAAAAACAACATGTAACCGGTTGTAAAGGTAACGACAGTTTGACTCGATATACGAAGTGTGTGGTACCAAATTACCTATTTACCAGGTACCAAAAAGGAAAAGACAAAAAATATTAGACGATCAAATCAATTTTTCCGAAGCTCCTTGATTAAAAATTAATGGTTTTAACACAGCCATGACACTAGATTGAATTTTAAAATGCTATTTTTTTTAATTGAAAATGTCAAAAGTTGACATATGATATATGTCATTCTATTCAGAATGTCATTTTCTATCAAATAAAGTATAAAAAATACCGAGGGTACCATTTAAAAATCAAATGTTGTACTCGTATACATTTCCGGTGAAACAGGAAGTGACCGAAACTAACGGAATACGAATCAATCTCGATTTATGTCATATACTTACCTACTAACATTCCGAATTTGGTAAACCCTGAATTTAATTTTTTTATCTGAAAAAATAAAAAGTTATAGGAGGTGAATCGCTTTTGAAAAAACACTCAGTATAGGCTGCGTCATTGAAAGAATCTGCAGATATTTTTCTATTTTAAATACGTAGTCGAATTTCAAAAACATATATTAAACACCCTGTAGCTCTACCTTAAATATCTACATATAAATATCTAATATTTTTTCTTCATCAACAAATTGAAATATTACAAAACTAGTTTTAGGTTACACCATTATTCAAGAAATATACGTAAAAAAAGTAATAGAATTTTACGCAGAATCTAAAATAAAATAGGATGTTACATGTAAAAAAAACATTATGTTAAATTCGCCACACTTTTTACAAAGTTACAGACGTAGGTAGGTATAGTTTCATATTATATTCTTTAATTATCCATCTAAAAATAAAATATTTATATACATAAAATAATACTTTAGTATCCAACAAGTGGCCATGAAAATCAAAATAAATATAAATCCATGTCCTTTGAGGTATAAATTCGGTTCGAATCAGATAAGATATTTTTATTCTTTACCGAGAATTAAATTCGAAGAATTCCTAGTCCCTACTTCTTTGCCAAATTCAATAGTCTCCGCCCCTTTTTACGTTTTAATTTCTGCCACCAGTTGGCAGCATCGACTTATACAGGCTCATTGACTAACTATTAATATATAAACAAGGGTATAAGTAATAACACAAACACAGTGAAATAATAATTAAATACTTATAATCTAAAAGAGGTCAGCACTGTCACTCATTTTAATATAACTTTAAAGGGTATTATTAATTGTTTGAATTATTTGTCACTTTTAAGTTTCACATATAAGATTTGCTTAAAACAAAATCAACGTCGCCACCGTACCTTAAAAGAATCAATTCAGAATCCAGCACATTAGAAATATCAGTTTGCATGGGGACCCACAGAATAAAACAATATCTCCAGAAGTAAAACAAACCAGGTCATTGGTTTGTAGTCGGGGAATCCCAGCCGCTCGCCAATCATAGGCAAAACAAACAAGATCATTGGTTTAAGGTCGGGAAATTCCGGGAATTTTAACTAGCTTTCTTTAATATTAAATTATATATTTATATTATGTATAAAATATAATATTATAATGTTATGGTGTATTGTATAATTAGTATATAATGATAAAGGTCGCATAACCTGTTAAGACTATTAAAAACCCGACAATTCCACTACTCGGCCATTACCTTTAGCCGAGTACTCGGTACTCGGTCAAATTAAAAAACAGGGCTCGTTACAGCCCTAATATACAGGGTGTTCCATTTAAAGAAAATCATCCCGATCCACTCACACTTTTTTGAGCCACCCTATAGAAGTTAAAATATTTTCCTGAAATACATCCTTGTACATACTTTAGGTTTACACTTTAACAAAATTCCCAACTTTTTTATTCTAGGAGCTACAGATGGCCGACGCACTATTGCCGGACCCTGTATAATTTGTTTCCTATGACACAATAATCCTTATCATGCGTGTGCATTTAGTTAAATCATTGTAATAAAACTATCCAATACTTAATTTTATTCATAATTTATATACAGGGTGGTCCGCACTGTATTCCGGAAACTTCGGCAGCATATTCTGCAGATAAAAATAAGCAAAAAAGCTCGTATAAATGTATGTCACAAAATGCTTAGTTTCAGAGATATAGGGTGTAGAAATTTCATTTTTATTTCGGTTTTTTCCAAATGATTTCTGAAGTAATGTCAATATTTGGATGAAAATTGATGTCTGGGAGTTTTGTGACACGAGAAATGACACTCCTATTTGTAGAGGGCGCCACCTACATGTGTTTTAACTGTTTTGAAGAGTAATAACTTTTCGTTCGTACCTGTATACAACTACTGATTGAAAAAATATACATTTCCATGACTTTCTACGTAAAAAATGTCTCTTGGTAAAAATCGCTACGAGCAACCGTTCTCAAGATATTTAAAATGGAAATAGTCAATACATGTCATTATTGACAAAAAATAAGCACACGTTGAGTATAGTTATTTGACTGAAATAATAAATTTTTATTTTTTTTAAATTAAACAGTTTCTGTAGAACTTTTGGCACAAAAAGTTTCAAATTTATGATTTCAGTCTAATAACTATTTAGTCAACGTGTATAATTTATGTCCATGATGACAGGTATTGATGATTTCCGTTGCAAATATCTCGAGAACCATTATTCGTAGCGATTTCTACCAAGATACATTTTGTATGCAAAAAAAGTTGTTAATGTATATTTTTTTACTTAGTAGTTTTATACAGGTATGGACGAAAAGTTATTACTCTTCAAACCAGTTATAAAATATGTAGGTGGCGCCCCAGGTTATTAAAAGGTAAGGTTGTCTCGCAACTCGATCCGCCATTATCGAAAACGTCATCTACTACGTCATAGGAATGATACCGCTCATAGATAAAGGGATAAAAACTGCCCACAGTTCGACAGTGCATTTCCGAATCAATATTCATTGTTTACTTTATTGTTTATAGTGTATGGCGTCAATAGTTTTCAGTTGTTTGATGTGTGTTTTCTTTATTCTATTGTCCATTTATCTCTCTTTGTCGGTTGCATTTTATTTTCTATTCCTTTTATCTATGATTTTATACGTTCTATCTACGTCAGAGGGATGCTATTCCGCTTCGCTCCTATTGGTCCAAAAGTTACGAGACGGCCTTACCTAATAAATTATTATTACTTTTAATAACCTTGGGTAGCGCCCTCTACAAGTAGGAGTCATATTGATATGAAAATCAAATTTCTCATGTCAAAAAACTCCCAGACACCAATTTTCATCCAAATACTGACGTTACCTCATAAATTATTTGGAAAAAATCGGAATAAAAATGAAACTTCTACACCCTGTATCTCCAAAACTAAGCATTTTAGGACATACATTTATACGAAGTATGCTGCCGAAGTTTCCGGAATACAGTTCGGACCACCCTGTATATTGACTTACTATGTAACCATAATATGTGTCTTAATTCTCGCTGCTATTAATGTGTCTTATGGAAATGGGACTTATGGAAAGAAATACCTTTAAATATAATAAATTATTTTTTAATTTATTATTATTTCTAATTAATTTATAGGAGGACGAAGATTTATTAAGATTTCAAATAGCAGAATGGGACCCGATTATAGAATGGTTCAATAAAAAATTTAATGTATCTGTAAAAAAATCTGTTCAAATGGATGTTTCACCAGTTAGTGATAATGATAAAGCAAAGATAATGAGACATTTAATGTCCTACAATTTTGCTGCAGTAAATGGTAAAATATTATTTACTATTCGAAAAATAGGAATGCATCTTAAGATATTCTTTTTTAGGGTTTATGTATGGCGTTGACACGTTAAAATCAGTAATTTTGACATTGGCTTTAATTGATAAGTTTTTAACACCAGAAAAGGCAGTCCTTTTGTCTAGATTAGAAGAAGAATATCAAACTGGAAGATGGGGCCGTGTTGAGTGGGCACACGATTTAAATCAACAGGAATTACAATCTCGGTTGGCTGCTGTAATGATCTTTGTATATTTCAATTCCCAACACCGAAATATACAAGAAAAAAATACAACTAAATAGACATTTATTATATACATATAATATATTGTTTTTTTTTAGTAATACTGGTGTAATACTTTTTATTCTTTACATCATCAGAACACTGTCAGGGTGCATCCACACTATCCTAAAAACGGCGTAACAGCGTAACGACCTTGAATAGATTTCCAGTAATTCTATTGGCGGAAAAATTCATCTGTCAGAAATTTTATCTGTCAAAAATTTCAGCCAATAGAATTACTGGAAATCAATTCAAGGTCGTTACGCCGATACGCCGTTTTTAGGATAATGTGGTTGCACCCTCGACAATACAATACATTTAGTTTACTTCCGCTATATTATACAGGGTGTTTCAAAAAACGTGTGCCATCTCTCGTGGCGAGATTCCTCACGTAAGAATAAGATTTATTTTTCATAACAACATAGGTCCGTTATTTCGTGGCTACAGGGTGTTAAAATCTTATTTCGATTTATTATAATTTTCTTCCAAGTACTTTTAGCGATTCCAATGAAATTTTGAGGGTAAAAGTTACTATATAAATGCTACATATTTTAATGCTAATAAAGTGTCGCCATATTCACCAGGGCCCTGCATATGGGTTATCATAGGAATGTTTTTATAAAAAAAAAAGCCTGTACGCCACTGACTTTTTTTGTATTGTTAGAGAAATAGTGTAGGCCGATTAAAGGCGATTAGCGATTAAGTTGTCTCTTGATATTTTGTCCACTTCGGCCTCCTTGATGAGAAAAACGCAATTTTATTAATTTGCTTTGATCCAAGCCTCCAAGTGTAATAGCAACCTTTAAAACATTTTAATATCATTAACTTGCGAAAGTTTTAAATAAGTACTTATTGATTCATCAAAAAATATGAAAAAAAGTTCCTATAAATATGGGTATGGAAAAACATAATTTTCAAAATTACAGGATGTTAAAACTTTTTAAAATTAGGTCTTTTGTATTAACTGTTAGCAAATGACTAATAGTAATTACAACTAATAGTAATAATATTTAATAATAAATTAGAGAAAATAAATAATGTTAATTAATTTTATTTTTAATTTAATTTTATTAATTGCGATTAATAAAATTGCGTATATCTCATCAAGGAGATCGAAATCGACAAAATATCAAGATACAACTTTTAATTGACATTAAACGGCCTATACAGTTTTGCTATCAAAAGAAGAAAAGTCAGTGGCGTACATGTTTTCTTTTCGAAAAGTATTCCAGTGATAACCCATATGCACCTCTCTGAAGTATCTATCGACACTTTTTTAGCATTAAAATATGTACTTATAGTAACTTTTACCCTCAAAATTTCATTCGAATTCAAATTTCTTTCATACTTTTTGTGCATGTGCGTACACCGTTTTTTCCATATTATTAAATAAATCTGTAAACTCGAAGCCCAATTAAATCACAAGCAACATAATTTTGTTACATGCATTATCTATTATATTTGCAATATTTTGAAAAACAAATGAAAGAACTGTATATTTCTTTTTCTGGTCCCTAAAGTTATATTCCGATGAAATTATCGCTGGTAGTGCCAGTTACGATTCTTGTTTTATGAAACGTAAATTGTGCATGTGCAATTGTGTTCGTTCAAATTAACGAATCGTAGGAGTCGATTCAATATGAGAAATTGAATCATGTGATTCGATTCACTAAAAAGAATCGTAATGCCCATCACTAGTGCGCATATTTGAAGCATAGACAAACAAATAAAAAGAGACTGGCAAATTAAATGGCAAAGAGAGGGACAACGTTCCCGTAGCGCAACTGAGAACGCAAAATTTCGTTCTATTTATGTTGATCTGCGCATTGCGTCTATTGGGCCCACTATCTCATTCTAATATAACACGAGAGAAAGAAGCAGCCATATAAAACGTAATTTCTAAATAGAAATTAGAACAATCGCCTTTAGTTTTCGTCATCATGACAACCAAGATGACAACATCATGACAGTTCATCATGTTTGTTAATTTTTCTTTTGGTGATTTACCTTTTTTTTCTAAACTCTCCATTTTATTGACTTATGAATATGGATAGGGAACAAATTCCTTTGTTCCATATAGGTATTTATAATTTTAGGTTATACTATTTGTTATTTTATTTGCTGCAGGAGCCAGTATCATCTATTTTCTATATGTACCCCCTTTCTCTGATAGATATGTTAAAGACACCCGGTAAAATAAAAGTAAGTAGTTATATTTATCATCTTATTAAGAAAAAAGTAGAAGTAGTAGTGTCAAAAATATTTCGAAGCTCTCTTAACATAACAAATTAATACAATTAATTTTTTTCATTTTTTGGGTAGGTAGTTTATAGCTGGTTTATAGTAACCAGAAACTTTATTAATATACCTATTTTACTTTTGTTTTAGGATTAAAACTGGACTTGAAAATCGTTCAGGATCATGATTCTCGTAAAGTCTTCTTTGCTTGGATATTCACTTTGTTATTGCATTAGGCAGTTTTTTCGAAAATGAGATTTTTAATGCCCTTTAAAAAAATTGGCAGAGCGTTTCCTGTAACAGTCAGTTCTTCTGCATTTAAAATTGATTGGTGGGTGGAATAAACACTGTTATTTTTTGTTATTATATTGTAAAAAGTTTATTTATTTTTATGTATAAATAAATGTTTATAAAACAGTACAATTTTTGCTTTTTTTATAATTTCCCTTATAATAGTAGTATTCTTTCGTTCTGAAAGAAACTGCAAATGTTCACTTAAACTGATTTATTTCCTACACCACGTTCCCTTTACGTGGTATAGGGAATAAATCAGTTTAAGTGAAAATTTTCAGTTTCAGAATGAAAGAATGCTACTAATAATGGCTAATTTAAATTTTCCGCCAGCCAGAATGTGCGATCATGTCTTACGATACGTTTTATACCTATCTCTTTCATTTTCATATAAAGCACACATAATAAAGAAAGATAGCAATAAAGACGTACGTCCTACCATGGTCCTGCTAATTGGTTTCAAAATTGTTATTCTGAGTTGCGCTACGGCAACGCGGTCCCACTCTTTACCATGGGATTTGTCAGTCTCTTTTTATTTGTTTGTCTATGATTTGAAGTGAAACTTCTTACTTCCGTCTGTCCGTCTCAGGACTCCATTCAGGTACCTTTATCCACGTGCCGAGTTTGGTTCTAATCGACCCATAATTAAGAAAAATTCTGATGATTTCGTCTACATTTAGAGGCATCAAACGCTGGTCGATTTTCGACGAAATGTGACAAAAAGTAATAAAAACTAGTTTCAAATTACCCTGTCATAAATGTACAGGCAAAACACCAAAAAACAAGTTGGCTATGAAAAAAAGTACAATTTCAAAACAAACTGTCACTTGGAATACCATTGTGTTAATAAACATTAAACATAATTTGTTAAATTATTATTACGGTTTTTAGTATCCTGTAATTGTGGAAAAGTGTGTTACCACGAATGATAATTCTGGAGGTATGTATTTAATATTTAAGTAAAAATATGTACTTTTTATTTGGTTTTGGATAAAGAATTATGCAAAGAAATGGAGAATGTACTTTCGCATTTATTTTTCACGATTTTACGTAGTTTTAAATCGATTTTGTTACTGTTCCGCTCATCTCCCATTATAAATATATTTTTCCCCCTTAATATAATTATCTACCTGATAGGCTGTAAAAAGTTTTTTTGCGCATTTTGTCATAAACTGTAAAACATACTGTACAAGTAAATGAGGCCCCTCTTTTCTTTTTTAAACCCATGTATATCGCGTTAAAATATTGCATACACATATAATACCATTGACAAACAAATAAAAAGAGACTGACAAATCCCATGGTAAAGAGTGGGACCGCGTTCCCATAGCGCAACTCAGAATAACAATTTTGAAACCAATTAGCAGGACCATGGCAGGACCTACGTTTTTATTGCTATCTTTCTTTATTATGTGTGCTTTATATGAAAAAGAAAGACATAGGTATAAAACGTATCGTAAGACATTATCGCACATTCTGGCTGGCGAAAAATTTAAATTAGCCGTTATGAGTAGTATTCTTTCATTATTAAACTGAAAATTTTCACTTAAACTGATTTATATATTCCCTATACCACGTAAAGGGAACGTGGTGTAGGGAATAAATCAGTTTAAGTGAAAATTTGCAGTTTCTTTCAGAACGAAAGAATACTACTATTATAAGGGAAATTATAAAAAAAGCAACGTGAAACAAAGTGAATATCCAAGCAAAGAAGACTTTACGAGAATCATGATCCTGAACCATTTTCAAGTCCAGTTTTAATCCTAAAACAAAAGGAAAATAGGTATATTAATAAAGTTTCTGGTATAAACCAGCTATAAACTACCTACCCAAAAAATGAAAAAAATTAATTGTATTAATTTGTTATGTTAAGAGAGGTTCGAAATATTTTTGACACTACTACTTCTAATTTTTTCTTAATAAGATGATAAATATAACTACTTACTTTTATTTTACCGAGTGTCTTTAACATATCTATCAGAGAAAGGGGGCACTAATCAAAGACATTATAAAAATAGACCGAACATCTCATTCATAAATACTCGTTGGTAGTGTATCAAACATTCCAATGTGTCAAACAAGGACAGAAGAGACAGAGAAGTCTAAAATTTCCGACCCCGGCAACTAGGCGCATTTGGATTGTTCTAATGGCCAGTGGCGTATCGTTTTTGGAACGAATTTAATTAGTAAAGTAAAAGTAAAGTAATTAGTAAAATTTTTACTCCATACTAATATACTACATTAACACTTTTTCGTTAGATGAGTTTTGTTATAAGGTCTAATATAATAATATAATTAATATCCCACATATACTTATGTTGAAACGTTAGTAGGTAGTTTTCGAAAATCGCTCCAACGTCGATATTCAATTTAAAGTTTCAGTTACTTCTATATAAACACTCAGTTAATTTTTAATTATTACAGGGTGACTCAGGCTTCCGAAACAGTTCTATATTAGGTTTGTGGTTAGTGACTTTTCTTTCAATTTTTTTTTAGAATATGGAGGCAATGGTAAAGCACGTTTTAGACATTTTTGTAATCATAGGTGGCCGGAACATATTTTCAAACTAAAGTTGTAGATTTGCCATTAAATTTCCATTCCAGAAATACCTAGGGTTGTCACCTGTCCTTTTTTGAAAAGGACAGTCCTTTTGGAATAACTTGTCCTTTTGACTTTTTGACTTAAAAGTCATTTTTATTTACGTATTTTCCCTGAGAGAAGAAGAGAACTTAGAACTTCCCGTTTAATCTCTGAGAAAATTACCTACAGCAAACAGAAATATTCTTTTCGTCCAAATTTAATTAGAGATGTTATAAAACTTATAAATAAATTTTTCTTGTTTAGAATAGGCAACATTATTTAGAATTTCCCGTTTAATCTCAAATGATAGTTTAGGTTTTAGTTTTTATTTTTTGATCTTAAAAAGAACTTTTCAAAATTAGTAATTAGTAACGATTTAGTTAGTTCGCAATCGATAGCTTCCTGTGAAGTACTGTGTAACAGTTGTTTAATCTTGTATTATTAATAACTTCCTATACCTAAAATCAATATTTATTTTAATCCTTTTAGTCTCTCAATAGAGGGCATTTATCATTAAAAGTATCAAATTTGTGTGCTACAGTATGGGATTTCTGTCGCATAATAATGAATATTACGTTTATTTACAAATCCATTTCTTAGGTAGCTTAATCAGACAATCAAATTTTAGTTAAACGTCCCAATCTTCATGAACTGTATTAAGCATATGTATTGCGGTTTGAATCACCCTGTATGTTGACAAAAATATTTTGAAAATGTCACAATGGCCCCGATCTTATGTAAAGATTGAAATAAAAATCACAAACCAAAAACGTAATAGGTAAAAAGCTTTTTTGGAGGCCTGGGTCACTCTGTATATAGGTATGTATAAAACTAGTAGCCTAAGAATTATTTATAGTTCGTCCCCATGATACAAAGAATACAAGGTATGATATTGCGCAAACAGATGACACAATAAATATATATATATATATATATATATATATATATATATATATATATATATATATATATATATATATATATATATATATATATATATATATATATATATATATATATATATATATATATATATAAATATATATTTTAAGTCTTTTTTTTATTAGTGGCAATTGAACAATATGGATATTTTTTTGTATGGCGTATGACGCCACAGGTGGTATGCGCAAACTTAACGAAATTGGAGCCGCTATCGATCATACCTTGTTTTCTTTGTACCATGGTTCGTCCCATTCTAAAAAAAGGTAAACACACCGTACAAATAACTCTAGGAAGAGGTATTTGTATTGTACGGTGGTAAAAACTTGTCTAAACAAGACCGAAGGACCTATACAAGATATAATTAAGCAATAAAATGTAAAAAAGGTCGGGTAAACACCTTGGTTTATTTGTTGAGCAAAATTCCTTTAGAATATCGTATATAATGACCAAAATATGACGCAATTTAAAAAAAATGTCACTTTCTGGCATATAATAAAGTTTCAAATGCAACGTTTATATTCAAATTTGTTATGATATACAACACTTAGGTAGTAATTGAGACGAATTATAATTCAATTACCGGCTACTACGTTCTTGTTTTAATAGATCAAAATTCAACAAATATAATTAGAAATTATTTTAATTTTGAGAGGCTCCCTTGTGGGACGCCTATGTACGATTACGGCGGAAACAATACCTACCTGTGAAAAGACAAATTCGGGTAATTTGAGCTTATTTTTCCACACATTTGACACTGTCCTACCATATTGAAAATTCGCAGATTCAAAAGTACGTTAAACAAAAACAAAAACTACTGAGAACCACTGAAAAGTTCACTTCGGCCTTGATTCCGACTTCAAACACACCGTAAGCTAAACGTAGTACGCTATAACGGACCAAGGGCCGTCGCGAGGGGCGGTGGGACGGACGGCTCATTTCATTCTGGAAGACTAGCAGCGACGTTGCCAATAGTTCTAGACGTTTCAGCACATTAAACAGTAAACATGCCCTTTAATAGTAACGCATAGATCCTCTGCTTAATAACATATTATTACGCATGCTTCTTTAAGATAAACTATTAATTTAATTAAGAAATTGAGATTTATTGATATCCGGTGAAGGTTTTAAAGTCACCTTTTCTGCAAATCAAACTAAATAGATAGGCGCAAATTTGAGATGTGGCAATGTCGCCTTCTCTATCTCAGTTGGTTTTTACAGTACGTAGTCAACCTCCGGTTGTTTGATCGGGTTAAAATGCACAATGTTATATCTGTTCTTACTAAATCTATGGCACTAATACATATAGATGATACTGGCTCCTGCAGCAAATAAAATAACAAATAGTATAACCTACAATTATAAGTAACAAAATATAAATACCTATATGGAACAAAGGAATTTGTTCCCTATCCATATTCATAAGTCAATAAAATGGAAAGTTTAGAAAAAAGGTAAATCACCAAAACAAAAATTAACAAACATGACGAATTGTCATGATGTTGTCATCTTGGTTGTCATGATGACGAAAACGAAAGGCGATTGTTCTAATTTCTATTTAGAAATTACGTTTTATATGGCTGCTTCTTTCTCTCTTGTTACATTAGAATGAGATAGTGGGCCCAATAGATGCAATGCGCAGATCAACATAAATAGAACGAAATTTTGCGTTCTGAGTTGCGCTACGGGAACGTTGTCCCTCTCTTTGCCATTTAATTTGCCAGTCTCTTTTTATTTGTTTGTCTATGTATAATACCAAAGCGACTATCTTTTGACATATTTTTTTTATGTTAAATGTCAAAAGGATAGCTGCACGCCATTTTGAAAAAAACTAAATAAAAAAAAGGTTAAGTAATATCTTAATTGAAAGGTCTTTTCATTCTTAATATATGACCAAATTTTAAATTAAATTAATTAAAATCACTGTCACTTTCCCAAACAAAATGGCGCCCTGGCAAAATTTTGAAAATTCTAAAATAATTTTTTTTTATTTTTTATTTTTTTTAATTTTGGATCAAGTTTTAGTTTTGGTTTTATAAATTTTCAAGCCTGTGTAACCAAAATGAATATACGTGAAAATATTTTTTTATTAAAATCCATTGAACCATTAAACTTTTATGTTGAACACTTTTGTCCCAAAGGTCAAATTAAAAAGTTATTAATTAGGAGGAGTCCATTTAATTTTGAACACCCTGTGGATGCTAAAATTTGTTGACCAAATTGATTAAAAACACTAGAAACACATATTTTTAATGTTCAGGTTATTTTCTTGTTGCAAAATATTTTTTGCCACGTTTCGACGAAAATCGATCAGTGTGCATCGGTTCGAAACTCCGAGGGCGTCATCCTGTAGCACATCCAATTATGCATCGACCCACATTTTTCTTCAAAATATCAAATCCTTAGTTCCACCCTGATGAAGATGTAAACGAAACGTCGTATCCAACTTTGCAGAGTGGGACCGTCTGCACCGTCGATAAAATATAGGTATCGTATACGCTTGAGGCTTTGATTACCATAAATTTCAACGGTAAAGATTGAATTATTAAAATTATATTCCAGGTTAAAATAAGTATCACAAGAGCAAAATCAAAACAGAATGCAAAAAAGTGTAAAAGTGTGAGGAACGTTTAATTCTATGATTTGAAAAATTAAACAACTTTTTAAAATTCATATTTATTTATCCTTGTTATTGTATTCAACAGAGCCTCATTTACTTTTGAGTAAGTTGTCTATATGTTCTTCATATTGTTTTTGGCTTTTAGTTAAAATATATAAACTTACAGATTTTACTCCTAAAGTAGCAAGGCTCTTAATTCGTTTTTCTGTAGTCTTCTTACTGTGTAAAAGGATTTTTGATACTCTACAAATGTGGGTTGAGGTAAAACCATGTTTATATAAAAAATCAATTGTTTCCCTTAACTTCAAGATACTTCTGGTTTGTAATTGTGGATGTTTTCTTATTAAATATTTAGCAACATTTTCGCTACATTCCAGTTTGTTAGAAAGATATTCAGTAACTGAGTATTCTCCCAATATATCTTTATTTTCCATTTCGCGCCTGATGTGCCTAAAAAAATACATAAAAAACCTTGTCACATTGTTGTATATATTTTTTACTTTAAAAGGGTTTCTTCTGGACATCGAATCATCCAAGTCCGGATATTGACAATTTTATATTTTCTAATCATTTCACACCGTGCTAGAATAAAATCTGCACTATATCTAAATATCCATAAATCTTTTAGTAGTTCCTCGTTTGCAAATCCGAAGTCTGTAAGAAAAAATCGTGAGTTAAATTTTAGATATAGCGTGTTCAACAGTAGTGTGATTCTGTAAGCCCCGTAGCAAGACATTTTTTGCTTAGCCTATGTTATTTGTATACGATTGATGATTCACTAGACAGCAAATATATTTACAGAATCGCACTGCAGGTTGTGCATCAGAAAAAAAAACGGAAAAAGGCGAGTCGGACTTGTAAGTCTATACAGGGTTGTTCACCACATACGACACGGAATATTGTAGCTAAACGATTAGATTTTTGCAAATTGTAAGGTTTGGGTTCGTTGAAGGAGTATTAGAGCTACAATTTAAAAATATTTTTACAAGATACAGAGTGTCCCAAATAAATTAAAATTATCAAAGTTGTATTTTTTTAAATGGAATACCCTGTGTATTATTACATTTTTAATTTCTACGATTAAAATAAAGGTAAATTTAATTAAGGTTTATTGCACTTAAACCTTACCGTTTTTGAAATATTTTCAATTTTGTGAAGTTGCAGTATAAATTTTAAGGCTTCATTTCTCCGAGGGTATCAAAGTTTTTAATACTAAATATTTACTCAAGTTTATTTATTGATCAGTTATTGTGTTGCAATAATAAAAAATACTCCCTATACAGAGTGTCTAAATATTTATTTTAAATAATTATTAGCTTTAAACGGCAATAACTTGTTTAATTTAAATGGAACACCCTGTATATTTTATAAGAATCAGATGCACAATTTAATTGACTATCAAATTGTATTATACCATTTTTTAACTATCTCTTCAAGTTTCCGTAGAAAATGCATTTTCTTGTAATTTAGAACTCATTTATCAATATACCCATGAAATACTGACATTTTAAATTATTTTTAAAGATGTACCAAATTTTTAAAGAGTTCAGATACTAATATTGTCGATATAGTTTGTTTATTTCTTTAAAAAATAAAAAAAAAACTGTTTAAATATTTGTTAAAGAGGACCAATTAATATGATTCCAGTATTCAAACTACATTAATTGACTGTTTGCGTTGATTAATAATAATTGCTTCAAATACTAAAAAAATGAATTATGTATGTGTATTAGACAGTGTGGTAAAAAAACTAACACCTTAAAAATGTTATTTCATTTTTTGACAAATGCTTATTTATAACAACAGAGATGTTCATTTTCATAACTTATTATTATATTGATTTCTGATTCAAATCCACATCTATTGAGAATAATTTATTAACGAACACAATTAAGTATGTAATTAATTAGTATTTGGACGGAAATACTGGTGGTATATTTAATTAAAGGTATACTCTTTTATAAAGATTTAAATAGTTTTCTTTTTGCATACAAATGGGCTAGTAATATTATCGTTTTACTAAAAACGATAATATTACTAGACTGTACATTTTTTACATTTGTTTTGGTATATTGATAAATGAGGTCTAAATTATAAGAAAATGCATTTTCTATGAAAACTTGAAGGAATAGGTAAAAAGTGGTATAATACAATTTGATAGACAATTAAATTGTGCATCTGATTCTCATAAAATATACAGGGTGTTCCATTTAGATTAAACAAGTTATTGCCGTTTAAAGCTAGTAATTATTTAAAATAACTTTTTAGACCCTCTGTATAAGGTAGTATAATTTTTATTAATGCAATACAATAACTGATCAATAAATAAATTTCAGTAAATATTTAGTATTAAAAACTTTGATACCCTCGGGGAAATGAAGCCTTAAAATTTATACTGCAATTTCACAACATTGAAAATATTTCAAAAACGGTAAGGTTTAAGTGTAATAAACCTTAATCAAATTTACCTTTATTTTAATCGTAGAAACTAAAAATGCAATAATATACAGGGTGTTTCATTTAAAAAAATACAACTTTGATATTTTTTATTTATTTGGGAAACTCTGTATCTTGCAAAAATATTTTTAAATTGTAGCTCTAATAGTCCTTCAACGAACTCAAAACTTACAATTTGTAAAAATCTAATCGTTTGGCTACAATACTCCGTGTCGTATGTGGTGAACAACCCTGTATTTTATAAATAGCTCAGAAATCGAGTTTCGCACTATTTCCGAGCTGTTCCCGAAATTCTGTTTCCAAAACCTATAATTACTAGATACAAAACACTTAGGTAGGTAGGTACTTTTTTAAGAGTATGTTTAATAGCATAATTTTAAATTAAAAGAGAATTACGAAGGTACGCATAACAGCGCAAACTGTTAGGTACATTTCAGTCGATTTTAAAAATTCCGACCGCAGCGCTCGATACGGCAGAAATCAAAAGTTTTCGCTCTGTATTTCACGCAGTTCCTCTGTTGATCGCATTAAAATAATATTAAATACACAGGTACGAGGTTTGTGTTGCGACGCTGTTTCGGGTAGTAAAAATTAAGTGAAAAAAAACCGAATATTAATAACTCAACTTTCCCGGATTATCAACTCGACCGAAACAACTTTTTATAGCTTCACAACTTCTCATACCGATTTGATCAAAAACAAAAATGGATTCAAGCAGCTCCATGAAACAAGTGAGTAAACAAAGTGCCCATTACATAATTAATATTAAATTGGCATATACTATGAGAGGGTAAATTATAATTTGCAATATTAACGATATACTTATTTTAATCAACTAGTGCTTAATTTTTTTATGAACATCTTCTAAAATTATAATTATACTAGTTGAAGCCTGGCGCATCCGCCACGACATAAGGAAAAAAAATACTTTTTTTTTAATTAAATGAAAAACAAAAAATGCGGCGACGACAGTTTTTACAAGAGCCAATTAGCTATCTTTTAGTAAAAAAAGCAACTTTCTAGAGCAAGTCGTTACTTCAGTAGAGACGACACAGATAAACATTAGCATTTTATATATGTAGATTTTTTATTTTTATTTTTAGAATTTTCACAAATTATACCAGTTGGCTGGGAAATGACGATCGATGACATTTCCTATATAAATTTACATATAAAATGACAGCGATCTTCATTTCATAGCCATCGCTGACGCCGTTTTTATTCGATCATACGGTACTTCCTTAGAATAATTAATATTTTTTTGTATACTCGTTATTTAAACCCGTGTATTTGTATATGCCGGTTGTTTACTACGATTTTCTCCGATGGTAGCAGCACCGGCGGAGAATGAACCAAGCCTATACACCAAAATTATTAGGTACCTACCTATACTTATAAAAATGGGATTTTTATAAGTATATTTTTTTCATTCTTCGTTATAAATCGAAAATTATACATCATCAAAATAATTAAAAACGTGTTTAAGCTTGAGCCAATAGGCTTGGTGCAATCTCCGCCGGTGCTGCCACCGCCGGAGAACCCGTAAACAACGAACACATACAAATACACGGGTTTAAATGGCGAATAAACGAAAAAATTAGTATATCATTATTCTAAAAGTGAAGTGTAATTTGTGGAAATTCTAACAAAAAAAAATAAAAAGGTAAATATTTTGACATCTTCCGAAGGTTTAACCTGGATTATAATTTGTTATTCCAGCTAAAAAACTAGATTTTTAGATGAGTTCAACTACGGTAGCGAGCATAGTTTTATCACCGGTTTTGCTAGTGGGACATAATTGGAGCTATTTCGTCTATAACGAAATTTTTTAAAAAGGTACATAATTATAATTTTAGAAGATGCATTAAAAATTATCACTAGTTTGATTAAAAGTTTACCATAATAGTTGCAAAATTATATTTTTTTTTTTTTTTTTTTTTTTTTTATTTTATTTTTTGAATATGTAACGAACACTTTGGTTACTGACGGAAACAATACTGAGAGAATTTTCGGTTAGGCCTTGGACACCTGCGGTTCAAAGAAAATTCCACTTCTCCAACTCCCAGTGGTTAACATACCAAAATTTACAACTGTGAGAAACACCTCACTGTTAGTATTGAGTAATAAAAAGGTATTGGAAGAAAGAAACGCTACTCAGCATATAAAAGACACATTAACGTGGTATACTGATTGCTTCCAAAACCAAATCAGGGACAGGATAGGAGTAGTTTGGCCGAAAACTGAATACTCCGAACAATGTTGGGCACCTCACAACCTCAGCATCCTTCAGGCAGAAATTTGCGCTTCGAAAAGATGCGTACAATTTTCTTGGATAGGAACTATCAAAAACAGGAATTGCCGATCCTACGATAGTCAAGCAGTATTAAACGCGATCAATTCAGTAATCATAAATTCGAAGTTGGTCAAAGGAATGCTTGGAGAAGCTCAACAAATCAGGCAAAGAAAGATAAAGTCCTCCTACTTCGGGTGCCTGCTCCACCAAGGTAGAAGGCAATGAAAAAGCAAATGATCTAGCTAGAAAAAGGAGCGAACACTCACTAACTGGACCAGAATCCTTTCTGTTCTCAAACGGGAATCAACGGAAAACGGAACTGAAGAATCTGGAAGACTCCATCCGTAACTTGGGATGGGTGTCCGTCCAACGGTCTAAGACCACTCGAAAAAGTTCCTGTGAACTTTATGATGACCGAGAAAAATCAAAGGTTTCCTTGATTTTAAGTAAAACAATCTTCGGATTGTCACGTGGGTTTCTAAACAGGACACTGTCTCCTTCAACGAACACCTCAGTAACTTGAAGCTAAGAAAAAACACGGCGACCAAACCAGAAACTCTTAGTCCACTTGAGTGCGCCGAGAAGCGACGACCATTTCGTTGTTTCTATGCCATGAACCTTGGTACAACTGATATCAAAGATGGAGAGCTGGCCTCTGTGGAGCCTCTCAGATACTGGCTTTTCTTAAAGCCCTGGGACTGTATGATGAGTTATAACTCGTTATAACTCAAGAAAGGGGAACACACAATAGAGATCTATAAGGTCGCGGTGATTAACTCCCCTCCTAAACATTCTACATTCTACATTCGTCGAACTGCTTGGATCCATTTTTGCTATTGATTAAATCGGTATAAGAAATTATGAAGCTATAAAATGTTGTTTCGAGAGAGTTGAATATCCGGGAAAGTTGAGTTATTGAATGTTATTGCACCCAACAACGCCCTAATTACGCTCTCCTTTTCGTGTTAACATTTTTTGGGTAATTTTATTAACATTTAAAATTGTCACAACACAAGAAGACGCCTAGTTTGAATTTTTTTTCACTTATTTTTTACTATCCGAAACAGCGGTACATAACACAAACCTCGTACATGAAAAGTACAAACATACAAACAAAAAAAAAAAAAAAACTAAAATACTTAAATATTAAGGTGCCGTTAAACGGCGCGTGGATCGCCGAGCCTGCAACAAAAAATTTCGTGCCGTGCTCCGTGTGATTGGGTCGGCAGGCCGATCTTCGGGCCACGGCCGAGTATATGTGCATTAGTATATTCTGTATTAAATATTATGTGTGTATATTATGTATTCTGTATTAAATTATTTATTCTGTAACTTTGGTATTGTTGAGTTTTTTTACGTAGAATCCAGTGATGTTAACTAGTTTTGCTGTTGGTTTTCATTTTCGAAATCTGACTTCTATTTTTTAAACGAGACACCCAGTATATTTTTTTTTATATTATTTGCCTTGTTATAGGCTTTCTGAAAATATGATATACTTTAATTATATTTTCATAAATAAAACAAAAAAATAATTATTTAAACTTTTTTTTTTTTTTTTTTTTAGTTTTTTAAAACAAGTATTATTTAATTGAATTTTTTTTTAAATGTTTTTTCAAAGTTTTCTATTCTTGTTATCTTAATAAACTGCACTGAAAATAAAGTTGCAGAATAAATTATTTGATTGTATGAATTTAAACCCAATAGGCTCTTTCACTATATTTTGGAATTAGCATAATTGAATAAAGCAATTAATTCTAGAATTTTCTGCTATCTCACTTTCGAAAAATTTGAAGTCGTTCTTATGAAAATAAATAAAAACAAAAAAGCCCAGAATAAAAATCCGCACTTTATTTTTAATACGTCCCACCTGGCATGTTGAAAAGCGGCAACACGCCGGGCCACCATGCTGAGACACCACCACCTCCACACACAGCTATTCAACCTTTTCCAATATAGCGGAGATAGAAGTGCTTATTTGGCGCGTATTTTAAAACCTGTTTATTTCCAAATAGACATTTTTCACACAAATGTCGGGTTAGATTACGTAATATTTCAGTATTTTTAATATTAAAAATATATACAGGGAAGTCTAAAGCTCTCCACATAAGTATTTGGAATTTTTTGTATATTACTTTTATGGAAACATCAGTTAGTTTACTTTTTATAAAAAAGGTCTGTTTTTCTCAGAAATAGGTAGGTAGAGTTCTTAGTGTGTTAAATATTCAAACTTGAGGTAGCATATATAGGGTGTGCAAAATCATCGCAAAAAGAAATAACCAGAAATATATGCCAGAAAAATAAGAATAAAATCCTAAATTTCAATTGCAAACACTTACCTACCATAGTTTACAATTTACTGCACTTTTGATAAATATATACTATTATGGAAAGTATAGGAAGTTACTTGACTTAGTAAAAGCCTTGGTAAATTCTCTTGGAATTATAAACTACACTAGCTTGGGTAAAAAAATATGGAATATTTTTCCTATGTTTAGCAGCATTACACAAATGGGAACTAAATTTAAAACTATAATAGGTAGGATAACTAAAAATATAGTATGTGTTTCAAGATTTGATATAGAAAAAAAACTAATACCTTTTTTAACGTCATTCCTTTTTTTGCATAATTCTTCAATAATATGCGAGATTGGATTTAATAATAAATTCGGACATATGTGAAGGGCAATTGTGACTTAAAAAAAGACTTACATCCAGGCAGGCCATTTATATTTTCAAATGTGAATGTTGTCAATATCTTTCTGTTGTCTTTTTGATGTAAAAAGCTTGATTATTCTTCCAATATTTTACTTATAGTGAGGTTAGGTAAGCAGTAGCCATAACTACGTCCTCACTAGGGTAATAGAGGCTTTGGGGCCTTTGGCCTTTTTGAGGCATATTTATTGCACTTCTTAGCCGAGAACTACTAGTAGGAGTGAAATTATCTCTTTTAATAGCTGTCAACCATTTTTTACGAAGCTCGTCATTTTTGCGGAATATAAAAGCAGAAACCTATTGGGAGCCCTCTATAATTTCTATGTAGACAATTTTGGAACAGGCATGTAAAGGTATGCTACAAATAAAATGTTAATACCTATCTTTTGATTATGTAAGTAACCATTATAAAATACTATTGCAAACTGGCGTGAAAGGCTTTTTACTCATTTAGTTGTAATATCTTGATAAATACTTCAGTTCTTACCTTTAAAATTAATAGAAGTAGAGGAGTACGACAAGCACAAAAGTTTTAAGTTCCCTATGTGGAATATCTGGTTTGGATTTTTATTACACTGTTATTTTATCACAATTTTTGATTCACACCATTCTAAACACTAAGAACTAAACAAACGTTTTGCAGAAGCAAACAAACTAGAGATAATTTATTATTTCTGATATGGCCCCCCGCCAAAAAAAAATTCGGAACGAGGAAACACTTACCGGCTTTCAGGCGTAAACAATTTAATAATGCGGTGCCTTCGCCGCCATATTTGCCTTGCCTATATCATGTTGATTGGCTTGAGTTGAGGTGGTGCTGGTCAAATCCAATCGCAATGTTGCCAGTAGTTGGCTGTCGCACGAGCACTGGTTCTGCAATGTGATTGTGCGTATTTTTCATACGTCGTCAATTGGCGCTTTAAAAAATTATTTCAATATAGAAGCAATTTTGTGACGTTATAAAAAAATTTATTCAGTCATTGGAACTGTTTTTTTTTGGATAAATATACTGAAAATTTAGTCTTCTATTTTCGAATTTGTTCCTTGCAATTGGGTATTTTATTTTTTGTGAAAGAGCCCATTTAAACCGATAGCCGATGTTAAAAAGTTATATAATGTATTTTTTGTCTCTGACTCTCGGTCGGTCGTGAGATCGCAAATGCGAAAATACGCATTGGCGCGTATAGGCGGCGCGTCTTGGCGTGTCCTGGCTCGGCGATTCGCGCGCCAGGCGCGTGGATCGGCAAGCCACACGCCGTGTAATGGCACCTTTATGACAAAACCCCAATTTCAATATTATTTTAATGCGATCGACATGACGCGTGTATAGGCGGCGTGAACTATATTGTGGATCATTTCTGATTTCAGCCGTAGAGTGCGCTGCGGTCGGAATTTGTTGAAATCAACTGAAATGCACCAAGCCTATAAAACCCTTTCATACGATATCCCACATGACACGGTTCATTCAATTCAAAATTTGGACCACTGCTGCGCGCTGCTGCCGCGCTGTTCCATGCGTCAAGACCCTGTTTTTTTTTGTGATTTAATCAAAAGTATACGGTTTTAATTTTTTTCTCCTCTGTACGAATTAGTAAAAGTAAAAAAATCTACAAAATTATTTGGTCACCCATACAATTATGATCGCACATACCGTAGTTCCTTATCCTCGATGATTGATTGCGTATTTTAAATAAACACTATATTTCTTATGATTAGTTATTACAAATGAAAATTTTTTTACCTGTAGTTGTAGTGTAATACCTGTAATACGGTATTATTTGACAAATTTCATAGTTCTAGGTCAACGAAAAAAAATATTCTATAAATTCCGATTCCCTTGAGAGTGTCAAAATATACCGGGTGCGTCTCAAAAGTGGCTCACCCCTATAACTTTTTTTATTTTTTTTAGATAAAAAACGAGATTTGGTATGCTAGTATATGACATAAATTAGGACTGATTGGCGTATTCAATTGTTTTCGGTCACTTGCTGTTTCATCAGAAATAGCTACAACTTTTGATTTTTAAATGGCACCCTCGGATTTTTTTTTACTTTATTCGATTTTTACCGGAAATGGCGGAAACTTTAGATTTTTAAATGACAACCTTGTTATTTTTTACTTTATCCGATAGAAAATGACACTCTGAATAGAATGACATATAATATGTTAATATCTTTTGACAGTCTCGCTTAAAAAAAGTTGTATTTTAAATTTGAATCTAGAGTGTCGTGGCTGTGTTAAAACCACTAATTTTTAATCAAGGGAGCTTGGAAAAATAGATGGTTGCATGGGTCGGTTAAAGATGACCAAATCTTTTTTTAATAATATCTCAATTTTTTTAATGGAACGAGGTGGCTCATTTAGCGATACTTGTATAAATCATGTTTTTTACGAAGAGTTTGATACTACACACTTGGTATTCGAAGTCCAAGATTGTCGTTTCTGATGAACATGTGATGGGATTACTCGATGCTGAAATATTTCGCATCGAGTTTACTCGATTGATTGAAATAACCGACATCAAATAAGCGACGAGTTACGAGCGATGCAAGTGACGAGTTACCAAGCGACGAAAGCAAGCGATCTAGAATGAAATAAAATTGAAATCCGATTTAATGTGACAATAACTCGATACAAAAGCGAGCGAATTTTCTACATACATTACAGATATCAAATTTATACGACGCCGTTATATATATTTATCCGTTGAGTTACGCAACAGAGACAAAATTTTACGCATCACTTACATCGATAATGTCTTTGGAAATAAACTAAATCAAGCGAAAGCGATCAAGCGAATCGCTACTTGCCATTCATCACCGAAAGAATATGTGCCTGCGCACGCAACTTACAGCTTGAGTTTGCTTGGCGTTAACGAGTACTTATACAACAAGCGACAGGTTTTAAGAAATACCCGTAATGTTCATCAAGATCATCGTAGTGTATTTTTCGCGATCGTAGCGTGAGTCACTCGGTTATTGAAATCGCTTGTAACTCGAGTACTCGATTATTGAAATAATCGGTTTTTCCCTATCACTAGTTTATGACGCATGTTACGAATTTCAAAATAAACCATATTAGCGAAAATTTAAAAAGTGACATGCTGATATGTTCATTTCATTCAGCCCGATCCTTTAGTGTTGCTATTTTCTATCGAATAGAGTCCTAAAAAACTGCCGAAAAATACCAATCCTGACATAATTGAGAATAGTTGCTGACTATGATTCATTTCACTATACTAAACATACCAAATTCTTTGGTTTTATGTAAAAAATAAAAAATTATATAGGTGAGCCACTTATTTTGAGACGCATTTGGTATGTATTTTTTTTGTCGGAATAAACGGGATCGATATTCTGTTTTTTGTTTACGTTAACTAGAAGATTTGATTTTTTTACA